>NW_011494792.1:2043190-2092770 GCF_000754665.1 Bison bison bison | reverse complement strand
TTTTCTGAATGTTGAGCTTTAAGCCAATTTTTTCACTCTCCTCTTTCACTTTCATCAAGAGGCTTTTGAGTTCCTCTTCACTTTCTGCCATAAGGATGGTGTCATCTGCATATCTGAGGTTATTGATATTTCTCCCGGCAATCTTGATTCCAGCTTGTGTTTCTTCCAGTCCAGCATTTCTCATGATGTACTCTGCATAGAAGTTAAATAAACAGGGTGACAAAATACAGCCTTGACGAACTCCTTTTCCTATTTGGAACCAGTCTGTTGTTCCACATCCGGTTCTAACTGTTGCTTCCTGACCTGCATACAAATTTCTCAAGAGGCAGATCAGGTGATCTGGTATTCCCATCTCTTAAAGAATTTTCCACATCACCATACACATACATAATTAAAAGACACAAACCAAAAGAGTTTACTCAAGAAGAAATACATAGCTCATAAATTTATACAAAATTAAAAAATAAATAGTACTAATATCTCTATACCAAGTAAACTGAATTAATAATTTATAACTTTTTCAAAAGAAAATTTCAGACATATAATTTCACTGTTAAATACTATCTCCATATTTTAAAATAAAAAAATATAATTTTATACAAATTTCTCCAAAATGTAAAAGATAATGGCAAATTTTGCAACTCATTTTATGAGTCTAGAATTATACAGAAAACAAAATGAGACCAAGATATTATTAGAAAAGATAACTACAGACCACTATCCCACAAGCAGAATGATTTTAAATCAGAATTCTTTAAAAATTGTCAAATCATAATCAGCTATATATAAACGTGATAACTTTTTATGTTCAAGTAGGATTTATCCCAGAAATGCAAATTTAAATGTGAAAATTTGTCAATTTAATTCATCACATTCAGAAATAATACTTTTATTAGTAGAGACAGCAACATTATTTAACAAAATTCAACATACATTTGTGATTAAAAAAAAAAAAAAAAACTCCCTGCAGACAAGAAATAAAGGGAAATTTTTTAACCTGATAGTGTATGTATGAAAACTGAGCTAACATTATATATAGTAGGAAAAGACAGAATGTTTCCATCCTTATTTCAGAAACAATCAAAGTATCTCACTGCTTGTATTCAATATTGTGTTGGAGGTCCTACCTAGTTCTATAAAACAGTAAAAAGAAAAGATACCCTATTTAGAAAACATTTTATTTGTAGCAATCAGTGTCATGTCCTACTCTCTGCAACCCCATGGACTGCAGCACACCAGGTTTCCCTGTCCATCGCCAACCCCCGAAGCTTACTCAGACTCATGTCCATTGAGTCAGTGATGCCATCCAACCAGCTCATCCTCTGTCGTCCCCTTCTCTTCCTGTCTTCATTGTTTGCCAGCATCAGGGTCTTTTCCAGTGAGCTGGCTCTTCACATCAGGTGGCCAAAGTATTGGAGTTTCAGCTTCGGCATCAGTCCTAATCAATATTCGGGACTGATTTCCTGTAGGATTGACTGGTTGGATCTCCTTGCAATCCAAGGGACTCTCAAGAGTCTTCTCCAACACCACAGTTGAAAAGCATCAATTCTTTAGTGCTCAGCTTTCCTTATAGTCCAACTCTCACATCCATACGTGACCACTGGAAAAACCATAGCTTTGACTAGATGGACCTTTGTTGGCAAAGTAACATCTCTGCTTTTTAATATGCTGTCTAAGTTGGTCATAGCTTTTCTTCCAAGGAGCAATTTTATTTGCAGCAATATTGTTCTCTAATTAGAAAAATCATCAAGTATCTACAAAAAACTTCCTGGAGATAATATGTGATTTTTAGCAAGGTGACAGGATGCCAGTTCAGCATATAAATATCAATTACATTTCAATACATTAACCAGTGTCCAATATCCTGGAAATAGAAGTGAAAATAAGAACTTTGAAATATATCAATACAGAAAATAATTAAGATTAAATTTAACAAAGCACCTGCTGCTGCTGCTGCTAAGTTGCTTCAGTCATGTCTGAATCTGTGCAACCCCATAGACGGCAGCCCATCAGGCTCCCCCATCCCTGGGATTCTCCAGGCAAGAACACTGGAGTGGGTTGCCATTTCCTTCTCTAATGCATGAAAGTTAAGAGTGAAAGTGAAGTCACTCAGTTGTGTCCGACTCTTAGTGACCCCATGGACTGCAGCCCACCAGGCTCCTCTGTCCATGGGATTTTCCAGGCAAGAGTACTGGAGTGGGGTGCCATTGCCTTCTCTGAACAAAGCACCTAAAAAACCTTAAAACTGAAAATTCCAAAATATTGCTGAGAGAAATTAAATAAAATCCAAATAAATGAAATTGTGTGCTTTGTTCATGTAAGTCTCAAAATTGTTATAATTTAACTCCTCAGTTATCTTTAAAAACTTAAAGTGACCACAGTCAAAATCCAGGTATATTTTTAAATAGAAATGGAAATATATATTTAATATTTATATTGAAAATAAATACAGCAGTTTGACTAGGATGTGTCTAAATGAGGTTTTCCTTTTGATGATTTTGTTTTGATAAGCTTTTTGAATCTGTAACTTTATGTGTTTCATTGGTAAGTTTTCAGCCATTATTTCTTCTGATATTATATATATATATAGCTCCATTATTTCACGCTTCTTTTCTTTTGAATCATCTCACAAGTCCCATAAGTGCTGCTCATTTTTGGTCTCCCCCCCACCCTTTTTGTTCTTTATTTCTATTGAACTGACTTCAAATTCATGACATCTTTCCTATAAAATCTTCATTTTGGTGTTAATCACATCTGGTGACCTTTTAGTTTTAAATATTATATTCTTCAGTTCTATAATTTACTTTGGATTCTTTTTATAGTTTCTATATTTCCGCTGAGATCCTCTCTCAATAGGAGATTTTCTTTTACAGTCTTGAACATACTAATAATAGCTGCACTTGTGCTATTCCAACATCTACTAACAGAGTTGATTTCTATTCACTGTCTTTTCTGTACAGAATGGCTTAGGTTTTCCTGTTTTTTCTTATGTTGGGTCATTTTGGATTGTATCCGTACATTATGAATGACATGTCATTGAGACTCTGTGCCTATTATATGTTCTGCCAAAGAGTTCCATGTTTTTCTTTACAGACTGTTAAGTTGGCTTAACTCAAACTGAAGCTATTTTTTTTCCCTTGCAGTTGTTTATTTAATCTTGCCAGGGCTGCTTGTTGCTTGCACAGTGCATGTGTTTGAATCACACAAGGGTCAGCTAGAAACTTAGTGTATATATAGAATTTGAGGCTCCCTTTCTCTGACTTTTTCCTTTCTAGCATTTAATGCCTTCACTTCTGAGGGATATGGTTGATTCAGACTCTATTCTGATTCATCAATCCAGCAATGTTGAGGTTTTTCTACTGGAATTAGACTATCCAATATCTAGTCCTGGAGAGTACTCTCAGAATGAAAGATGGAAAAGAAGAAATATAGACAAGATCATTCCCCCATTAGTTTCCTACTATATGCATGCTAAGTCACTTCAGTAGTATCTGACTCTCTGTGACCCTGTGGACCATAGCCCGCCAGGCTCCTCTGTCTGTAGAATTCTCCAGGCAAGAATAATGGAGTGGGCTGCCATGCCCTCCTCCAGGGTATCTTCCCACCCAAGGATTGAACACATGTCTCTTATGTCTTCTTCACTGGTAGGTGGATTTTTACCTCTAGCACCCCCTGGGAAGCCCAGTTTCCTAATATTGCCACAAAAATTACTTTATACATGGCATATTAAAAAAGAAACTTATTTTGGAAGCCAGAAGTTCAAAATCTAGGTGTTAGTAGGGTTTTTCTCTTTCTTAAGGTTCTTGGGAAGGATCCTTCTTTACATTTTTCTAGCTTTCATTTCTCCTTAATACATTTTGATAGGACTTTAAAAAATATAGCTTTATATATACATCAAAATGGCTAGTTAAGATAAATGGAATCCATACTACATAAAACTTGGACCATCCATCAATTTTGAGTTTGGTTTTTCTCCTGAAAACTGCCATCAGAACCAATCTCAGATCCTTGTTCTAATACAGTGAGCCAATGTCTTGCATACAATCTAGATAGCTCTCTTCAAAGATGTGTTTTTTATTTTTCTCTTAAAAAAGTATAAGATTATGAGCATCTGCACCTTCTCTGTAAATTCTGCCTTAGTAGAAGTACAGTGAATCTTTTTTTAATTTGAGTATTCAGCACTTTACAAGTATAGATTCACTGTATTTTTTTTATCCTAGACATTTATCTTTGCTATGCCTTCAAAGTGGATAATAACATATGCCTTACGCATGCTTCTGAAAAATGCAAAAAAAGGTAATTAGAAAATGTCAAAAAAGTTCTCCCAGATCCTTAGAGGAAAGAACATCATGTGACTACAATTTATCATTAGTATAAAAATAAAATCATTCCCAATCCCATAGCTCTAAAAGGGTCTTTACACATTGTTAGTGCATTTAAGAAATAAAATTATAGACTCAGTGAGCTGGAAAGAATCTTAAGAAGTCATGTGGCCCACTCTCTCATTCAGGAGAGACCACAGTCCCATCATCCCTATGACTTCCCTACATTTTTTTTTCATGTAACTAAAGAGAAACATTCCACAACTTCATTTGATAATTTGTTTCTACTGCTTAATATCTCTCACCTACAGAAAAATATTCTTTTAATCTCTGTTTTAGAAAATGTAATAGAATCTAATAGAAAAGAACATGATTCAAGATGGAGACTGGAATTTCTTAGTCAATAATCATTGTGTGGGTGTGTGCTAAATCACTTCAGTTTTGTCTAACTCTTTCAACCTCGTGGACTGTAGCCTGCCAGGCTTCTCTGTCCAAGGGAGTCTCCAGGCAAGAATACTGGAGTGGGTTGTCATGCTCTCCTCCAAGGGATTGTCCTGATTCAGGGACAATCCCTCTTACATCTCCTGCACTGGCAGGCAGATTCTTTACCACCAGTGCCACCTGGGAAGCCCCAAGAATTATTGACCTCAACTATTTTACACAGCAGCAGTAAGTAGTGGATACAGAGTGGGCAGAGATGGGATTTGACCCTGAAATCAGGTCAATGTGTTGACTATAAACCTTTTATTTAAGGGGATTTTCTTATAAGATTTAAAAAATCTATTTGCTATGTGAAGTTGCAAAAGATGTCCTTCTCCTCCATTCTGTTTTTCATTGTATTTACATGTTTTTATGGATTATAGTCTAAAAATCAGACTTAAAAGAATTGTGATTGGACTTGAGCTAAAATATTAGGGAAAAATACTTGCAAGAACCTAATAAAGCAGATATTTCTGGAATAATTTCTTTAATATAATCAGGCTTATAGTGTAATCAGGAATATTTATTCATAAAAAGGGCTTTTATTTTTCCATTGTAGCTTGGGATTTAGAATAATATATATAATCACTCGCCAAATGGATTGATTTAAAGACAGAGCATGTTTATGCACAGTTTAATTTACAGTATTATAATTTCAGGATATACATCTGTAAACCATATACAATATTAGTATTTTTCTTCATGACTTTTAAATAAACTACAGTTGTTCAGTAGTCAAGGAATTCATTTGAACACTTCCACAAAGCAGATAACAATACCCCTCCATTCCTTTATAAGATGCTTGGTGTGTTCCTGCATTATATATGACCAATTCACTTGGATCTGGTCTTCTTTTTACTTCCTTTTTCTCTTCTCTTTGGCCAGTTTCATAATGCCTCTGAGCTCCATTTGCCCTTCCTTGAACCTGTTGAATTTGAGAAATCCTTAATTTAAACAAGGAAGGTTGTCAAGCAGACAGTTGCAGGGAGCATCAAAATTTATTGACTCAACAAAAAGTATAGGCCTCCTTACAGTCTTATATCAATAACTTACACTTGGGGCTATTGGAATCTTCTTACAAGAAACACCATTATCACACATATTTACCTAATGAACTATTTATATTCAAGACTAAGTAGCAGCTATTGCTTTTGTGCAATTTGACAAAATACTACAGTGTTTCAATATACTATAAAATATAGAAGTTTCTTAGAGTCTACACTAACAAGATATGACCTTACTTGGAACATTTGATCAAAACTCTACTTTCTATACCTACTTAAGAACATTTATTCAGAGGATCTAGATATTGATTTGATTATGTCCACGCATCCCAATCCTTTAGACAAAGCACACATTGGAGAAAAAAAAATGAAATAATTAGAAGCATCAGATCAACAGAACACACCCCTCCCCCACCCCACACACATGATTTTCTTTTCAGTGATCTGGAATTGAATTTTTGTCCAAAAGAACATCAAAACTAAAGTCAAGCTTTTCCAGTAGCACTGATTTAAACAAACATGCACTGGGACTTATTTTTAGACATCAAGGTATACAGCCAGAGGTTTTATTCAGGATTGCTATTAAATAAACTCCCCTCAGGGCCTTGTAAAAGATGGTATTTGAATTATAAGTAGACATATCCCATTTTCCACTTTCTGAAAGCCACTAAAGATTTCTCATTGCCTAGATTGTGGCTAGGGAACTGCCCTCTTTTGTATTTCTGTTGAGCCCTGTCTCAACAGTAATTATGAGTTTGAGGGATCATTAAAAGTCTGAAATATTTTCTTTCTTTTTTTTTTTGGTACAGAATACTGCTTTTGCAGGTCTGTGGCTGATCAACAACATGTTCTAAAAGGCTTTTGATGTATACATGGCTCATTAAGTAAAGGTCAAAATTGGACATTGTCCTGTTAATTTCCTTTTGCTAGAGAAATCAATATCTGCATCAACATTCATTAAATTTGACAGAAGCTAGGAAAGTTAGATGTGAAATGTAAATCAATACTTATTCCTGATAGGATTAACTTGCTGTACAGAGAGTATAAAACATCAATTCTTTATACATACTGTTCAACCCAATTCTCCACTCTGGCTTTAGGGAGCCTGCATTTTGCCTTTTTGCCCTTCAGCTCTAATTTGGCTTTTGGTTTTTGTTGGTTGGAGCTGAATATTCTATCTCTGAACAAAGTTTACATCTTATTGATATATATTCAATGTGATCTTTCCAGTTGTATTAAGTGTGTAATTTGTTAAGACTAAATCATGGTCCACAACCAGAACCCCCAAATCTAGGGTGTTTTTTTAAGATTTTACAATCTATTTTATTTCCATATGAAATTTGTGGATAAAAACATTTCATCATTTCATTTTCTTTCCCTTGCAGTCATCAGCAGAACTTTTGATTTTCTGTGAATCCCAGAGAAGTTGTTTTGAAAAAGTACAGTTTATTTGTACAAATATCTAAGAATTGTTGGGTTGGTTGTCATGTGAACTCCACTGGAGAAGGAAATTGCCACCTACTCCAGTATTTTTGCCTGAAAAATCCCATGGACAGAGGAACTTGGTGGGCTACAGTCCAAAGGCTTGCAAAGAGTCGGACAGGACTGAATGACTAAACATACTTGCATGTGAATTCCATAGCTATGCATTTCCATGAACCCAGCCTTCTTTTAGTTGACACTAAAGTTTATAATGAAAACCATGTGCTACATAGAGTTATAACAAAGCTGTATATTGTCACCTTGCTTATTTAACTTATATGTAAAGTACATCATATGAAATGTCATGCTGGATGAACCACAAGCTGGAATCAAGATTGCTGGGAAGAGTATCAACAACCTCAGATATGCAGATGATGCCACTATAATGGCATCAAGTGAAGAGGAACTAAAGAGCTTCTTGATGAGAGTGAAAGAGGAGAATGAGAAAGCTGGTTTAAAACTCAACATTCAAACAACTAAGATCATGCCATCCAGGCCCATTACTTCATGGTAAATAGAAGGAGAAAAAGTTGTGAACTAGGCTTAGTTAACAACAGGTTTTATATTCATGGGCTCCAAAATCACTGCAGACGGTGATACTCTAGCCATGAAATTAAAAGATGCTTGCTCCTTGGAAGGAAAGCTATGAGAAATGTAGACAGTGTAGTACAAAGCAGAGACATCACTTTGCCAACAAAAGTCTATATAGTCAAAAGCTATGGTTTTTCCAGTAGTCATGTACAAATGTGAGAGTTGGACCATAAAGAAGGCTGAGTGCCAAAGAATTAATGCTTTCTAATTGTGGTGCTGGAGAAGACTCTTGAGATTCTCTTGAACAGAAAGGAGATCCAACAGTCAATGCTAAAGGACATCAACCCTGAAGGACTGATGCTGAAGCTGAAGCTCCAATATTTTGGCTACCTGATGCAAAGAGCTGATTCACTGGAAAAGACTCTGATGCTGGGAAAGATTGAAGGCAAAAGGAGAAGGGGGCAGCAGAAGATTAAATATATAGCATCACCAACTCAATGGACATGAGTTTGAGCAAACTCCAGGAAAGAGTGAAGGACAGGGAAACCTGGTGTGCTGCAGTCCATGGGATTGCAAAAGACTGGACATGACTTAGCAACTGAAGAGCAACATACAATGTGCTATTACAAGATTCTGAGACATATTTTGAAATAAAGAATATGAATTGATGTGTATTGTAGTTGCATTCTTCTATGGATTTTCTTACACTTTGGCTTTTTAATAGACAATTTATATGTAGAAGCCACTGACCCCCTCCTCTGGCATTAGGTAAGGATCTTTGGATATGTCACATTTCTCTGGAAGTCCAAACAGAAATCACTCCTTTCTCCCTCCACACAAATTTGGGTTTGCCAGAATTCTTGATGGGGAACAGATGCCAGTCAGCGTTGTACCTTTCAAAGTCCTTCATCTACTGGTTCTCTGGCCACCCAGGAAATCCTCTGCAGTGTCAGACTGAGCCTGGTTCACAACAGGACAAAATCCAAATCAGAGACCACTGGACTCCAAGGCCAATGTGACGCCATACCTCCTTTTCCACACTTTTCTCCTTATAGACATCTTCCCTCACCATCACCCTAGAGAAGGTAACCCCCACCCCCCCCCCCCCACTGAGAATGCATACTATATTTTTGCTGTTGTTTTCTTCATGGCACTTAGCACTGTCTGAAATGATTGATTTTGCTTATTCATATTTGTATGCCTTTTCACTAGATTATAAAATTTAAGTGTTAGGGTTTTTGTAACTAGACCAGAGCCTGGCATAATGAGCATTTTTGGCACAACTGAAAAGTCAACAGATTTGTCACATTTGGATTGAATTTCTGGAATGACCTCATACAGAACTTTCCCACATATCATAAAACTGGAAGCAAATCTGCAATAAAATTAAGAAGTTTAAGCTTCAAGAACTTCTGTTACATCACACCTTTCTATAGCCTTGAGAAATTTAACATGGTGCTGGAAATTTAACATGGTCATGTATTCACATAGAAGTTGATATTCTGTTCTGAATTCCCTTCCACCACATTTCCCATCATGTTGGCTAATGTTGGGGTGGCAGTATACATCTTGGGAAGAGCTAGCTAAGAGGGAATTCATTTAGGAATACCGATGTGGTGGTCTTTTGGGCTGTATTTATGTTTTACAATCATTTTCATGTACACTGAAGTTACTGCTTGTCATCTGACACCGCCTCAGGGTTTCTTCCAAGTAAGATATACTCATTGGTTATTTAATGCTAATGCCAGTATACTTCTCACCCTAAGAATACAATGGTGATGCCAAACTTGGTCTTATTTTGGAAAGGTGGCTACTACTACTGTATATGGTTTGTAGGTGGTGTGAGACACATCTCAGTTAAACAGAGACCTTGTATATGTCCTTACGTGTCTTTTCATTGGCTTTCCTTGGAAGTTCAGATCGAGGTGGGAGATAACAGGGGCTTTTAATACATTTTCTGTAAAAATTAATTCCCATAGACTATTGTTTAATGTATGCACTAAGGAATCACTGGGCACTGATTTCTCAATAATCTTTGTAAAGTCATGCATGTTTATTAGAGAACATTGTCTCTTTGAGAAATCAAATTTGAACTATGAAGTATAAGAGCACAAGGGATTTTATTTTATTTTTTCGGCTTGATCAAAACAGCACACTGGGCAGACTTGATTCACAAGTTCGTTATTGATGTTGGGCAAAAGAGATGCCAAAGAAATATGTAATGTGCTGCTGGGTGTATCTTTGATTGGGGCTTGATTAGGACGGTAGGCGCTCAGCGATTTTATAGGGGAATGGTGCTTTGTGGCAGCAGGCTGGGGAGCTGATGCAGCTTTGAGTTGAGCCCTCTCTCCATCAGAAAGCTCGCCCTCACAGCTGGTACTAATCGTGGCTGGGCTCCGCAGTCGGGTGAAGAGACAGCCTGCACTTTGACTCGGCCCGATGTGCCTCAAGCCAGAGAAGTAAGCCTGGTGTCCTGCCGCTGACCCATGTGATGCTCACCCTTTGGCTAATCAGAATCTCTCCATCTCTTGAGCTGTCAGGCTCCCATCTTCCAAGATCATTATTTCAATAAAAGACATTCTAGGGGAAAATACTGTGAGTTTTTCTTTCTATCGCACTGCCTGGCTTAAATGGCTTTGAGCCTTCAGCAAAATGCTGAAACTCTCCGTTAAGAAAGAGGATCATTCAGGACTGTTTTACAAAATGAGAGTCTTTGTTCTTGACGCTAAGAAATCTTTGACTTAGTGGTGCAGTGCTCCAGGAAATATGATTTTATACTTTAAAGCAATACAATGGCCTTACATCTTGGAGAAGTTGGAGGTAGTCAGGAATTAAAAAGAGAGTGAGCAATTGGAAGGAAAGGGATTCCATAAAAAGGGAAAGGAGGCAAAAGCATGCAAGGGTGAAGAGCCTCTGAAGAATGACCAGGAGCTGACAAGGAAGACAGTGTTTTTATTACTCCAGTACAGATGAAACCAAGAAAAATTATAACTATTTTGCTGAATCTGACACATATATAACAAAACATTTATATCTGGACCACTAGAAGATATATCTTTTAAAAGAAAATCAAAATACATACTCTAAAATAATGTAGTTTCTGCAGTTGAAATATGAAGTGAATGAAACAGAGATCCACAATCCAGGCTCTTCATCATAATGGCCTTTTATTTCCAATGGAAAGGCAAAACACATTTTTTTTCCTCTTGTTTCACCCTCTCACATAATCCTGTAGGATAAAAAAACTGAAATTAATGAGTTCTTAATGACCTAGTTACCTCTTAATTACTGAGACAACATGTGTTAATAATCATAAGTCTCTTGATGGAAGTTTCAAACGTGTATTTTATTCACCCTAACAAACATGGTAACGACATTTAAAAAAAAATGACAACGATATAATAGAGCACAACAACCCCATTTTGCTTATATTAGGAGGCTTCAAGGGAAAAAAAAATGTCTTGTTACCTTTGTGGAAATTCAGAAAATCTGAGACAAAAGCTGTGGATTCTTCCCATAGGCTGTCTGACATAGTGCCGTGCTGTGCAGGACCAAGAAAAACATAATATGCGCTTTTAAAATGGCAGCACTTGTAATCCCACACTGGTTGTTCGGTAACTAACAGTGACCCCTAGAGTGATTGTTTTTGACATTGCAATAGATAGCGTACACCTTTTTGTGTTTTGTAACTTCTTATTCTTTGCTGTAGGGCATTTGAAATTGGATATGGGGGGAAATTGTGATGTTCTTTCCATTATTGTAAAAATGAATTCTTGAAAAGCTTGAGGGGCTCTGCTGGCAGTTGTTAATGAGGCTTTATTAACCTAGGACACACCCTATGGAATAATAGTGTAGTGAAATAGATGTCCTCCTGGGACTCACTGGTTTTATTAATAGTGCAGCAGTGAGTATGCAAGGCTCTAGGGAATGAAAATGACCAGGTGAATGGGGTGTGCTGGTTTTCCTTCTAGATCAGCAACTCACCTCTGGCTCTAGGCAGATAGCGCCCCAAGTGTACATCACAGTTACAGATTCAGTCCTCAGAGCCTGTTTGCTGTTGGAACTGGCAACTTGCTTAATCATCTGATTAGCTACCTTTAACTCTGCATCTATATGCTCATGGACTTTTCATTTGGAAAAAAAATAATTTCTACCTTTAGGAATTCAAGATTTGAAAAAAAGGGACAAATAAATATCCATGATGATAGGTCTTGCCAGTTTTTGTGATTTTCAATTTGAGACGTAGTTTTGTTTCCTGTCTTTGAAAATTTTAATAAGATCAGAAAAAGCCCAGGCAAAGCGAAATGAGCACTCAAAGGTGCCTGAGCACTGGTGTGGAGAAAGACTAGAGTCCGCCCAAAAGCGGGGAGAGAAATGCAAGCATAGGAAACAAACGCAGAGGTGAACGAGCGAAGAGGCACAGCCACACCAGCCGGCACAGGGTGCGCATGCGTATTCCCTCTGGCTCTCCTATCAGCCACATGGGGCCAGTGCAGGGTGCGCATGCGTATTCCCTCTGGCTCTCCTATCAGCCACATGGGGCCAGTGCAGGGTGCGCATGCGTATTCCCTCTGGCTCTCCTATCAGCCACATGGGGCCAGTGCAGGGTGCGCATGCGTATTCCCTCTGGCTCTCCTATCAGCCACATGGGGCCAGTGCAGGGTGCGCATGCGTATTCCCTCTGGCTCTCCTATCAGCCACATGGGGCCAGTGCAGGGTGCGCATGCGTATTCCCTCTGGCTCTCCTATCAGCCACATGGGGCCAGTGCAGGGTGCGCATGCGTATTCCCTCTGGCTCTCCTATCAGCCACATGGGGCCAGTGCAGGGTGCGCATGCGTATTCCCTCTGGCTCTCCTATCAGCCACATGGGGCCAGTGCAGGGTGCGCATGCGTATTCCCTCTGGCTCGCCTATGAGCGCTCACAGAAAACGTATTAGACGTGGCTGCAGGTTTTCTAGAAAAAGAGAAAACCCTCCCTCAACTCAGCTAAATTGAAAACTACAAATTTGCAAACAGCTGCCATTCTGGTTCTGGTATTGGTTCCTGCCAAACTGAATTGTCTATATTGCCCCATATTGTTGGTGTTTGGGTCTCTCTTGTCCTTTGATAACTTGAGACATAACTATAGCCATGGTCTGCTCTGAAGAAGCATTAACTCACAATTGCTCATTAACTCACAATTGCTTGCCGGTAAACAAACAGACATTGGAGGAGTGTGTACCAATTTGCAGTCACTGCCCGCTAAAGAATTTGAATTGGTGATCAATTTGGATGCAGGAATTTTTCTGTGTGTTTAAATATCATTTATCCTGAGAAGTGCCCATTACTGAAATGAACAGGAGACCCCATTGGGACTTAATTAGAGAAGGAGGAACTAGGGAAGTGACAGTTTCCATGCTGTTTTGGAGCTTTGCTCCAGCCCTTGTTTCTATCTCCTGTAGTCGTACAATTAATATCTTGTATCTCGTTTTAATAGAGGCAGTAACTCTAGTAAGACACATTATTGCTTCTTGGCCCAAAGAGAAATGTTCATATATTTCTCTCCTTGCTGTTATCTGTCAAGTCGGCTGGCTTCGTCTGTACCCTGAGACATTACACATTCAGGAAAGCAGTTGTTTCCATATGTCTTGGGGGGAAAGCTATCATTTTTCAGAAAGGCATGAGGTGCGTGGAACATTTTTTGTGCTTGCTTTCCTTCTGCGTGTATCAGGTGGTAGCCATTATAGCATTCCCAGTACATACCACTGATGTGAGAACTGGAACTTCTAACCTACACTTTGTATTTATTTCACTGGGAGACAGAGTTATAAAGCTGCTTCCTGACATACAGCAACAGCTGCTAAGCATCTGTCCACTGTCTTATGAAAGAATTTAATAGGAGCAAGAAAAAATTGGTTGAAGACTGCTACTAGGAAAGTAAGCAATCATCTGAAAAGTAAATTCATGACCAAATTCTCAGTATCCTATCTTTATTTATCAACAGTAGAGAATGAAGGTTACTTTTATTTTTAACCAGCTTTTTATTGCACTGTTTTCCCACACCCACTGTTCATCAAGCCCAATTGGTACACAACAATCATAGTGCTAGATGCTAAAAAATTTTTCTTTTTTTCTATGTTAACCACAGACTATTTACAATATGAATGTTTCCTGTATCCCTTTTACTTTAAGAATTAATAGGTAATTTTTTAGAACCACTTTAGGTTTACAGAAAAATTGAGCTGACAGCAGAGAATTCCCATATACATTCTCAATTATCACACTGGCACAGTTTTCTGTATTATTAATATCAAATGTGATACACTTACTACGACTGATGAGCCAACATGGATACATTATTATTAGCTAATGTTTATAATAAACATAACAGTTACTCAGTGTTGTACATTCTGTGGTTTCCATAAATATATAATGGTAAATACCCACCATTACAGTATTAGAAATAAGAAATTCACCACCTTGGAAATCCTCTATGCTTCACCTAATCATTCCTTTCCCCTTTCTGAAAAAAAAAACAACTGGCAACCACTGTTCTTTTGACTGTTTCCATAGATTCGCCTTTTCTAGGGGTCATATCGTTGGAATCACACAAGATACAACCTTTTACGATTAACTTCTTTCACTTAGCAATATGACTTAAGTTTTATCCATTTCTTTCTGTGGCTTGATAGCATATATATTTTTATCACTGAGTAATATTCCATTTTATGGCTGTATTAATACCCCTGTTTGTTTCACCATTTGCTGATTGAAGGCTTCCATATTTTGGCAATTATGAGGAAGCCTGCTATAAACATTTGTGTGCAGGTTTTTGTGTGGACATGTTTTCAAATCATTTGGGTAAATACTAACATGATTGTTGACTTGTATGGTTAATATAACATTGTGTTTCATTAAAAAAATGCCATTATCTTCCACAATGGCTGTGTCATTTTACATTCCCACCAACAGTAAATGGGAGTCCTTTTTCTCCACATATTTGCCTACATTTGCTATTGTCAGTGTTTTGAATTTTGACTGTTATAAAGGTATGTAGTGGTATCATTTTTATTTAGAAATTCACTGATGACATATGCTGTTTAGCATCATTTTTTATGCTCATTTTCCATTTGTTTATTATCTTTGGTGATGTGTTTGTTCATGTCTTCTACCCATTTTTTATTGTTTTTTTTTTTTCATTTTATTATTACTGAGTTTTTCTTTTTCTGCTGCACAGCATGGCTTGCAGGATCTTAGTTCTCTGACCAGGGATTGAACCTGAGGTATGGCAGTGAAAGCACCAAACACGGAGTCCTTATCACTGGACCATCAGGGAATTCCTTTATTATCGAGTTTTAAGTGTTCTTTGTATATGGTGAACACCAGTCTTTTATCAGTTATTTTTCTTCCAGTCTGCGGCTGTCTTCTGATTCTCATAGTGATGTTATGTTTTTCATTTAATATATGCAGCACTACTGCTCTCAGTATATCATGGACATAGGATTTATGCTTGTAACATTGATTCTAATTTTTATATTCTAAAGGCATATGAGTTTTAATTTTTTGTGGGTTGTATGGACAGAAGCATTAAAAAAGAGCAGTGGTTCTAACCTCTAAATGTGCAAACACTGCTTCAGTGATATTGGAAACTTTCTTTAATCTTGTTGGAATTATGTGGGGGGATGAATTCACAGAGAATTCAGTTGTAAGACTGAGGGTTAAAGAAGATTAAGGTCCTCTTAAGGATTATTTTAATACTAATGTTCAGTGATAATCTAGTAAATAACTTATTTGCTTATTAAGAACGTCAACAATTATTTATTAATTATATATTAAGTATCAGGAACTGGGTGCTAAATTACAGAAATGACTAAATAATGCATGGTCTTTGCTCACGTGAGGCTTACATTCTATTTCTGGGAGAAGAATGCAGATGGGTAGAGGTGGAATAAACACCATAATTGGTAATTTAGTCATAACTTTTCTAAGAGTCTTAAAGAAGTACAGAATGCTATGAGATTATACAATAAATAGAATGACTTATGAGGTGACTTGTGAAACGAACAAATAGATTGGAAAAACAGTCATTCTGAAAGATGAAATAGTATGGTTGAAGGCCCTGAATGAGAATGAACATTAATTTTTTGAGAAATAGAAGAAAGATTAGTATGGCTGGAACACGGAGTAAAACAAAGGAAGGGGCACAAGAGAAGGTTGTTGAAATTACTGAAGGGATATCACTGTGTGTGTATGTACATGTGTGTGTAGTCAGTGGGCAGCATCACTGGAAATAAGTCCTGTTTGAAAAGATATCAGAGTACATTGTCAAGAATGGATGTGAGTTTAGTGGGACAAAGTGGGTGTAGGGTTGAATAGTCAGAAAGCTATCGCTATAGTCTAGGCGAGAAATGACCGTGTCTTTAGGTTGTTTGTGGGTCTAGATGTTTTTCTAAGAGCCGTCTTGGATTTTAAGTAAATGTCCATTATTGATTAATTCTATTTTCTTGGGCATAGTTAAGAAGAAGGTATTAAAGATACTTGGATCATACAACTCGGTGCATGATGATGCTTTGTATTGAATTAGGGAATCATAAAGGAAGATAAAATCTGACGAGAGAGAATGAATTTTGAATATGTTAATGTTGAAGTATCTGTGACTAACCAGTTGAAGATGTCAAGTAGACAACTTCATATATAGATTAAATGTTAAGAGGAAATTCTGAACTGGATATATAATATATTTAGGACAATGATTCTCAAATATATATATTTGAGAATCATTGTCCTAAATATATGATTAATATAGGAGATTAAATCACTATTCATAAAACATCTATTTCCTCCCCTACCCCCCACCATGAAAAGAATTTACTTCCCCGTTCCCAGACTTAGGGCTTACCACATGACTTTGGCCAATAACATGTTAGCAAGTGTGACATAGTCAACTTGTGCTTATGCAATTGGGCTTTCCCTATTGTGTGATAGCCTTTCACCAGCCTTGGTGAGCTGCTGGTACAAGGGGTATGAAAGATGTGAGCCAACCTGGACCTAACTTGTCCCTTGAAGACAAACCAAATCAAATCCAGTCCAGATTCACAAGAATCCAACTCATAGATTCATTGGCAAGCTGTATGCCACTGATATTTTATTGTTATATATTATGCAGCAATAGTTTTCTAGGACAATGAGCTCACTTAAGGAGAAAATAAAAGGTAAGATAAGAAAAGAGACTAGTGAGAATCTCAGAGAATGTCAACACTTAAAGTCTGGGGAGATGAGAAGTAGCTAGAGAAGAAAAGGAAGGATTGAGAGCTTGGAAGTTCATGATAATCAAAAAAGTAAGTGCTGAGCTGCACCCCTCAGGCCTGCATGCCCTGTACTTGCTCATCCTTGAGACTGAAGAAAGAGCTGTGAGTCAGGGACGGAGACATCAGTTTAATGGATATTGGGAATCTTACACATCTGAAGCAAGGTCTTGGAGTGATGCCCCACCATATGTAACAGAGGGTAAACCGGACATGGAGACATTCTTTTCTATGAAGAAGGTGAGGAACTGGTCAGGTTGGCTCATTGATAACCAGGAAAACCAGCAGAGGGACCTGTCCCTTTGATAAAGAGATAGTTCTTACAGAAAGTGAAAGAGAAGAGGGAAAAAGCTGGCTTAAAACTCAACATTCAAAAAACAAAGATCATGGCATGTGGTCCCATCACTTCATGGCAAATAGATGGAGAAACAATGGAAACAGCGACAGATTTTCTTTTTCTGGGCTCCAAAATCACTGCAGATGGTGACTGCAGCCATGAAATTAAAAGATGCTTGCTCCTTGGAAGAAAAGCTATGACCAACCTAGACAGCATGTTAAAAAGCAGAGTCATGACTTTGCTGACAAAGGTCCATCTAGTCAAAGCTATTGTTTTTCCAGTAGTCATGTATGGATTTGAGAATTGGACCATAAAGAAAGCTGAGTGCTGAAGAATTGATGCTTTTGAACTGTGGTGTTGG
The DNA here is from genome assembly GCF_000754665.1 of Bison bison bison. Classification (NCBI taxonomy): domain Eukaryota; kingdom Metazoa; phylum Chordata; class Mammalia; order Artiodactyla; family Bovidae; genus Bison; species Bison bison. Next base: position 2,074,968 of record NW_011494792.1, on the reverse strand, counting down.
AGAAGACTCTTGAGAGTCTCTTGGACTTAAAGGAGATCCAACCAGTCCATCCTAAAGGAACTCAGTTCTGAATATTCATTGGAAGGACTGATGCTGAAGCTGAAGCTCCAATGCTTTGGTCACCCGATGCGAAGTACTGACTCATTGGAAAAGACCCTGATGCTGGGAAAGATTGAAGGCAGGAGGAGGAGGGGATGACAGAGGATGAGATGGTTGGATGGCATCACTGACTCAATGGACATGAATTTGGTGATGGACAGGGAAGCCTGGCATGCTGCAGTCCATGGGGTCGCAGAGTTGGACACGACTGAGTGACTGAGCTGAACTGAACTAAGAACAGTCACTAGTCTGGCCAGGGCTCTGTGATTAAGAGAGAAAGTCACTTATGTGAGTAGGATGTAGATGAAGCAGGTACTGGTCAAGTGGGGATGTACAGAGAGCAAGAGAACAGCCATCTCGGGTGGTCTGAACATACACAGGGATTATTCAACAGGGAAAACTTCTACTGCAAATTTAGAAAACATGATTTAGCCACATTGAAATTATTAGTAATATCAGCAAGAGCCTTTTCAGTGGTGAGAATGGAAACTATGTGAGTGTAAGCTGGAAAGTCTTACTTAAGAGGAAGATATAGAAGCAGCTAGCATAGTGCAAGGAGAACGCAATGGCAACCCACTCCAGTGTTCTTGCCTGGAGAATCCCAGGGATGGGGGAGCCTGGTGGGCTGCCGTCTATGGGGTTGCACGGAGTCGGACACGACTGAAGTGACTTAGCAGCAGCAGCAGCATGGTGCAAGTTACACGTGTTACCTGGCTTATTGAAATGTACCAGTGGGGAAAGAGAGAAAAAAAAAAAGAGCACAGGAAAGAAAAAACATAATCACGAGCAGAAACTTTCTGAGAATTTTGTGGGGATAGAATAGGACCACAGGCTGAAAGATTGGTGGTATGTACCTGGAGGAACTCTCCTTTGTTGTAACAGGTGGAAAAGAGGTTTAGTAACCAGAAGTTGAGGAAATTCCAGTCAGTAACTTCTATTTTTCTTTTTCCCTTAAAAGTTGCTGTATAAGCTTGATGTCATCTTCTGAGAGCGCGTAAGGAAGCACTGAATTCAGAAGCTTCAGGAGTGGATAGACAGTGGCCTTCCATTTTATGTTGTACAAGAGGGTTAACCCTGCTTGCAATGAATGAGAAAAATCCATGTGTACTTGAGAGTTTTTACTTAAAATTTTGAACGTTTTTGTTTGGTTTGTTTGTTTATTAATGAGACATGTGATAAGCACACGTTCACAGGAGTAAAAATATCTGCATTAAATCTGAGGGCGATGCTTTTTTTCACGTCTCCATCTTCTGTTATCAGTTACTTTGCATTGCAAATAAGCACATACTCAACCTTGAGTTGAAAACTTGGCTTTTCTTTCCCTTTCCTTATGGGGGTACTCATTCCAAATTTCAAGATTTAAACTCACGGAATCGACATATGAGGCTTATGTGGATTCACAGAGGAAGCATTAAAGGTGATCGAAAAGGAAGAGAGAAATTTCAACATTAATACTGTGGATCATCTTTGCCGCACTGAGTTTTAACCTTGAAATGATTCCAGGATTTTCTTTTCCTGGGCTTTATGGCCATTTGCCTCCAGATAGGCACACTTCTTTCTCCAAATATCCTTTTAAATTTGACACCCGGGCCATATGTTATGCTGTTTCACTCTGATTTTCAAGCAGAACTCTCCCCAATCTACATTTAATTATGTGGAGCATTTGGCTTGCTAAAGGCTTTCAACTCTACCAGAACCCCCTGGAATTCATTATGTCTCCCGGATCAGAGGAAGCAAGGATGTTAACTTAGTCCTGCGATATACTGGGTAGTTACTCATAATATATCAAGATGTGTTTAGAACCATGGTTTGGAGGTAATTTATGCCATGCTGATTCTAATGACTGTGGAAGAACCTTACCACAGAAGAAAATATACCCTGATCAGGCAAATTATTGACAACTCTCTTCTATGAAAAGATGTCGGTCAAGGCACCTCAGCCTGCCTGATTGACTAAGAGGAATGTCATACAGGGTTTGAATGGGAAAATTCTTTCAGGCTACAGCGTCAGTCTGGGACACAGTTTGCACAGATTACCTGGTTTCCTTCACTGCAGGATGTCACCTGTGGCTTCGATGCCATAGTGGATAATCTGCTGTTCTTCTGAGGGCCACTCTTGAGGTATGAAACACTCATTTCCCAGCGGTTAAAGAATGGTGCAGATGGCGACAGTTCACAGCTAACTCCTACCCTGGGAGTTGCCCTCAGCCAAAGGAAGTGGTTTTGCCTAATACTGCGGCCTCCTTCAAGAGCAGGCCACATTCAGTGGTCAGTGTAGGACTATAATTCTGGAACCCATTGCCTTGATTAGGAACATCTCAGTAGGACCGTGCAGCTTCAGAGCCTCTTATGAGAGCCCCTGAGTCCTCCGTGGCAATTACATCCTCTCTCTGGGCAGTCCTGCTTCCCTCCTCCTGTTACACATGTTTCTGAAAACACAGCCCAATAAACCCTCTGAATGCAAATCTGCATCTCAGTATTTGTTTCTTCAGAAACCAACTAGAGACACAGAGTGCCAGGAGTGGTCCTAGGAAACAGACTCTTTTAAAAGATATTTTGGAGCTGGGTTGTCTGCCAGCCTGCTGACAACAGGGACTCTCTTACTCCAGGTAAATAGAATATTGATCACTCCTAGAAAGTCCTGATATTTTATACAAACTGTCACTAGTGCTGAACTGATGAACTCAGCTGGGAGACCAGAGAAAGTGATGCATGGGTGTGTGAAAAATATCCCAGGCATTTGAGAAATTCCAGAAAGCCAGTGCTTACAAGGTTAGATGGCTGTTTTGGGGGGTTGAATGCATTGAAGAAATAAGAATGAAGAAGATGAATCAACTTAAAGCAAAGAATGATAGCTAGAGGAGCTCATTAGCGGTATACAAAAACAGCCTCATATTCTGGAGAAAGAGGCTGAAAAATCTGAAGATCAGATCCAGGACACAATTATAAGGGTAACAGTGTCCTAGAGAAAGTTAATCCCAAGAGGTCTGCTCTGCTAAGTGAGGGCTCTGACTGGGCAGGAGCAGCAGCTGAGAATTGGGATGGGAAGGGGCCTTTTCTCTCTTCTCACTCCCTTGTGGTGGTTATTCCTGACAGCACACCCCAATAGGCCTATTATGCCATTTCCAAGTCTATTATTTCTTGCAGAAATCAACTTAAAAGGAATGTTGGTCACTGATGATTTATTTTTTTGAATTGCCTTTTTAATCTTATACTGTGATTTTCCTGCAACAGGAGTTTACTCTGGATGGGTAAAGGCACTGTTATATTTTCAAGGCCTTTTTCCAGGAAATAGTTCTAATATTAATTTCTATTTTTTGGTTGTGTATTAGTGCATAACCCTCAAAGAATGAATTCTTAGGTATGGTTCTTGTTACTTGGTTCCTTCTTGCTGAAAATCTGTGCCTAAAATTTGGAAGCTATCACCAGGTGTACTGGTGTTAAGGGTGGAATGATTGCAGGGTGCTTGAGCAAAGTAGGAACTTAATCCAGAAGTAAATAAATGAGGTTAGGGAGATTAAAAACAAAAAAAGCAATAAAACCCAAACCAGAAAGATCATGGAAAATAATATCAACCTCCTTCTACACACTAAAGGCCCTTTTTAAAACAATATGCAAATAATGCAAACAATGCAAATAGAAATATCAGAACCTTCTTTGAGTTGTTCATTGCACTGGAGAAATACTGGTTAGCTCACTGCTAACAAAGAGTGAGAAATAAAATAATATATTAACAAGGTACAAAATAAATACCGTTTCCCTTGTTACCAATACCATGTGAGTTAATCTAATTATGATTTTCATATCTAAATGTCTCTAAGCTTTAATAGGTAGGACAATTCATGTAAGTCAGTGTAGTAGCTCTGTGATTTCAAACTTTAACCTTTTTAAATGTCTTCAAGATTTTGCCTTGAAATTGACAACACACTCGAAGTTTATTAAATACATTGAGATTGGGTCTTTTCTACTTTATACTGTCTTTCCTAGGACGTTCAATATTCAGCATCTCCTTTTCCTTTCCTAATGATCAGAAAAGGAAAACCATGTACTCTGCAGACAGTCTTACATTTTTTCCTCCCCTCTTTGTTCTATCTGGTTGTAGCCCCTCCGATGACCTCATCATCCCGTCTCCACACTGCTGTCTGAGTGCCTAAATTGAGTTGAACTGAGTGCCAGCTTAACGTAGTGGTGAAAGCTCCTTTTCTTTTTTATTTCTTATATCCCTCACTACTCTGTTCTTTCATAAAAAGCTGATTCGTATTCTTTCCATTACATGTATGAAGTTGTTTTTTTTTTTTTAACTTCTCTGATAGTTCTCCTCTTAAACAGGCTAAACCTTTCTCTTTTTATATTTTTGATATGTTTCTATACATGGATTTATAGATTCAGATTTTCAGGTTTGTTGTTTCTACTTGTAGGAGAAAACCCAGTGTACAGAGTGAAGTCATGACAGATGAAACAGGGTCAGGCTACAATGAGTGTCTGTAAAGTGAAGAGCCTTTCAGTGAGTTGACCTCTGGATCATGGACATAAGGTCACCTATTCATTGTTCCGTGTTTTAGTAATGGCAGCTTGCTTTATTTGTAAGAGCAAGCTATTGATTGGATGTGAATAGCTTCTGTTCTGTATATTCGTATGCTTCTCTACTCATAAACTCAATACTTAGAATTAAAAAAAAAATGCACAGTGTCTGTGACCATCTACAAATTCTGTAATTTATTCTAACTGAGATTGACCTGACTTTGTGTAAATCATCTATTTCTCTGCCTCCATCATCCTTGCTTTTTGGGGTGGTGTTAATTAAAAACCATTGATTTTCACCTAATGTCAACCCTCCCATTCTTCCAACTATCCTACAAATCCCAGTCCTTCCTATTTAGCAATAGCATTCATTATAAATGCTATTTCTTGCTATTTATCTTCTTTCTTTTGCCACATCTTTCTTCTTTTTTCAGAAAAGTCTGTCCTTGACCCACTAGCTTCCTTCCCTTTTTCCACATATCTTAGTGGCCTCTTTTGGCTGAATGCTTTAGTGACAATGACTACATTGACAATTCTGAAACCTCTCTGTCCACCTTTAACCTCTGTCCCAATATATATCTTCTCTGTCAATCAGAGTTCGCCTCCAGGCATTCAGATGCATACTCAAATCTATTTAAGAATGAAAGAATCTTTCATTTTGTCCCTCTTCCATTCCATCATTTAGAATCACCTTAGGCATCACTCTTCTAAAGCCTGAATATGCATTTTGATGCATGTCAAGATCAAGATGTATCTTTAAAGACAGACGGTTTCATGGTCAGAGGCCTTTCGCTGTGAGGCATTGCAGCTCACAGATGTCAAATTGTGGGAAGAAGCCTGGATACAGGACAAGGCCTGGGAGGCGACATGGGAATGAAGTTTTCTCCTTGCTGCAAGTCCAGAGTCTCCATTAATCAGCTTTCTCAGAGGTGACTAAACTTTGGAGCACAAATTCAGACCAAACAAGCGCACACACACAAACATTGATTTGGAAACCAGGATGTCAGAGTATAAATTTGAAGTGGAAGATACTTTGCACAAGATAAGCCGAATCTGTTAATTTCCTCTGGTCAGGAAGAAACTGCTGCTTGAATGAGTTTGGTAGGAAAAACATAAGAACAAAACAAACAAAAACAACCAGAGCTCTGAAGCTTGCTTGATTGAATGAGAACTTGAAGAGTATCACTTAGCAGGCAGGTCCTCCATGGGAAGAACTCAGATTCTGACTGGTAAACCAGAGTCAAGTTTGAACCTGTACCTCCAGCCCAAGTTCTTTTCTTGTAGTAAGAAAGTCTTTTCTTGTGATGGGAATTTATTTTTACTAATTTAAATTTCAGAGAATAATGTTTCCTTCACATTGGTCCTTCCCCACCAAACAGACTGTAACATATTGTAGACTCTTGCATTAATCACAAGAAGTTTCTTTCATTCTGACCCAAACACCTTTTAGCTAATCCATGTTTCACTGCAGAAGAGAATCATATCTAAAAAAGCACTTGTAACAAGCAGTTAATCACTTCTATCAACAGCTCTTGAAATGAGATCCTTGGTACTTAGATTTTTGATGACTTTTGGGACCAAGATCATTTTAGGTGTAATTGATACCATCCAAGAGAAGGTAATCCTTTCAGAACAGAAGTCACGAGCTGCAAAGTAATATTAGCTCATATTAAATATAGTTAAATATAAGATTTACAAAAATGCAGTCAGTTCCAAATAAAGGAAAAGATTCATCTAGTTTTTTAAAGTGCACAATTTAAAAGCAATATTATTCCTTTAATTACCTCTTTGTGTGGGCATCTTTAAGAATTACTTTTAATTTTCTTTTCTTCATACACAGCATATACCCTGAGAGGCATCATCACATATGGTTAAGAATGTGATCTCTGGAGCCAGACTGTCTGGATTTAGATTCAAACCTCCTCTTTCTCACTGTTTGACTTTAGCTTGTCTCTTAATTTTCCTGTATTTCAGTTTCATCGTCTGTAAAACCGAGGTTTATAATAGTATCTCCCTCATGGAGTTGGTGGAAGATTAAGTACACTTAATATATTTGGCACTAAGGCAATGCCTGGAATAGAGTAGGAGCTATCAAAATATTTGCTATTATTTTTATAGAAATGGATGAATGTGAACATTTGTGTTTTTTAAAAAGCAGTCTTACCTTGTGGAAAGGACTCTGTTCTCTTCTTCCTCTCACTTTTCTCCTCCACTCACATCAAGACCACTGTTCCCAAGCCCATTCATACCCCAGATAGCCCATGCTTCAGTGTGTTCATTTAATAGGAATTTAAACATATTTTCTCTGTACTTATATCATTCCATAAAATATGCATATATATGCATGTGTGTATATACATGCATATATATATTTGTATATATATATGTATATATATATATATATATGTATATATAGGGAAAAGTTGGTAATAGTTTCCTTCTACAGAAGTGATATCATCCTAAGCAAAACCTTTTCTACTACTTGCTTCTCTCATGCAACAGTCCCTTGAAGTAATCTGCAGTAGCACTAATTCATGGTCATCCTGTGATGTGCATATATGATCCTGTATTAAGTCATTTGTCCTAGGATAGGGGCATTTATTTCTAGTTTTCTAAGCCATTATAAACAGTGCTTCAGTAAATACCCCTTTATATAGACATCTTATATATTGCTACTTTTATTGCTATGGCAGAGATTCCCACATTGGAACTGCTGGTTTGAGAGTATGTTTTTTAATTTTAGTTGGTGCTCTTTGATTGTTTCCCAAAGCAGTAACACTGCCTATTTCCATCAAAACGCAAGAAACCATCCCTGGCAACAATAGATGTGACTCTTTCTAATTGTTTTCAGTCTTTTTGACAGAGAATCAGCATTGAAGGGGAGTTAGAGGACCTCACAGGATGAAGCTGTCCACGCTGAACATGGCAACAAAAGTGGAAATGAAACAAAGAAAGGAGAATAAGCCAGAGGCCAGCAGAAGCTTAGTGAAGCCCAGAATGTTATTGTTGCTCTTTAGTCACTAAGCTGTGTCCCACTTTTTTGTGACCCCATGGACTTCTCTGTCCAGAGAAGAGACCCACCAGGCTTCTCTGTCCATGGGAATTCCCAGACAAGAAACTAGAGTGAGTTGCCATTTCCTTCTCCAGAGGACTTTCCTGACCCGGGGATTGAACCTGTCTTCTGCATTGCTAGGTGAATTCTTTACCACTGAGCCACCAGGGCAGCCCAGACAGTTGCATACTTCATGTAATAGTGGAATCCACTTATATGCAAAAGCCGGAAATGGATCAAAACCCAGTTCTACAGCAGACCAGGGCCAATAGAAACAAAATAGGAAACTGGGCCCAAATAGCTAGGATATAAGTTAGGGCTTACTATTGGACATCAGTGTTTATGGATGGAGACAGAGAAACCCCTGTCTAAAACCCCTAAAGACTTCAACTAGAGGGATCAATTAGATCAGTCTTTATCACAAGGCTATTTAATTAGAAGTGGGAAAGTTGCTGTTTGTATAGTTTAGTTCAATAACTTGTTACTGGTCCTTTTGGGTATAAGACACACTAGAACTATTTCCAAGTTCTAGGGAATTATGGGTCAAACGGTTCTGGTATATGATTAGCTAGATTCTACTACTTTTCGAGGAAAAGAGTGAACTGACCTGTAGGCAATTGAATATTCGTTTTGAAGAAGCGAGGTGTGGTAAGGCTCCCCCCAATCATGGTCATCTTAGAGTGCAATGCCTGCCATGAGGCCAGAAAAGAATTGTCATAGTAATTATTTTTAGGTGCTCATCAGATATCTAGAAAATTATACTAAGAAAAGCTTTTGGGTTTAGCAAATAGAAAGTAATTGGTGCGTTTGGAAAACAGTTTTATTAGAATCCTATGAGCAGAAAGCAGAGTGTAGGGGTACTTATGGAGCAATTGAGTTGTGGGAAAGAGGAGACCGAAAATGTAGGATACACTTGTAGTTACAGGGGAAAAGTGGTACAATAGCAGAGAGAAATGATTTAAGGAAAAATACATTGTTTTTCTTAAAAGAAAGCCAAGATCTAAGCATATCAACAGGAAATAGAAAAGAGACAATGAATGTTGACAAAGTTAACATCAAAAGGAGATGGAGCAAGTCCTAAGGAAGATGGCAGATGAAAGGGTGGATCATGGCAAGGATAAATGACTTAATGTGAAATGGCCAGAGAGGGACTTGGTGACCTCTGCTCTGGGAAATCTAGATAGAGTGTTTGAAAATGCATGCATGCATATACATAGACATTTTCAAAGCAATGTCATTGAAAACAGTTGTTTCTGAAAACCTGCTTGTGAGAAGGTAGAAAATATCTAGAAGCATCTACACTAAAGTGTTAACAGTGGTTACTTTAGTGGAGTGAGTTTCAGTCAATAATTAATGCCTCCTCCTCAGCTGAATAACCCAGTGCAGGGGATAAACAAGTCCTAACTCTTGTAGAATTCATATTCAGGAAGGAGGCAGAGAACAAACAAATATGAAATACAGTCTCCATAATGAATGGTGTTAGGAAAACATTAAGCAAGATAAGAGAAGAGAGGGTGTCAGGGATTGCTATTCTGGATAAGTGGGCCTCTTTGCGCAGACACCTGAGGAAGGTGTTCCTAGTGAGGGGTTTAGCAAGGGGAATGACCCTGGGCCAGGGAAGTGTGGGTGAGATCAGGGAAATGCAAGAAGGTGAGTGTGACTGGAGGAAAGAGAGCAAAGAGAGAGTTGGAAGGGGCTGTTCATCTCAGGATTGTTTAGATTCCATTCCAATGTGGTGGGAAGCTATGGGAATGTTTGAGCACAGACAGTAGCACAATCTGACTTAGATTCGAACAGATCACTCTGGCTGCTGTGTGGAAAGTGAAAAGCCCAGGGTCTGAGAGGCCCCAGGGAGGTAGGTATGACGCTGTTGCTCAAGTCCATGGGAGTAACGTGGCACTCCACAAGGACGAGGTGTTAAAATGAGACTGAATTCAACATAACTAAGATCTGCTGTTTGGGGAGTAGGCTTTTTTTTTTTGGCATGGTTAGAGTCTTTCCTTTGCAATGGAAATGTAGTATTTTTACAATTTAGGTCAACAAACTTAAGCAATATTTTAACATTGCTAAATACTAAGCTGACAAGCAAAATCAGGTTAATAGTATATGAAATAACAGCAGGAACAACAACAACAGCAAAATCATGTAGGCCAAAAGAGAATTCTAACAATAAACCAGCAGGCAGAGGTACAGCTCTCTTCAGCGGGGTTAAAGTTGAAAGTGGAGTCAACTCAAACTCTAGGAACCAGAGGTGGGTCTCAGAGTTCTAAACTCTTTTCCCTCAAATCCTCCCAAAGTGTTACACTGAAATTATGGCTGTGTTTTCCAAAGAACCTGCATCATAAATCATGGCTTCTTAATCAAATCAAGTCAGCTGTAATGTTGTCTTTCTGGAAGCAGTTATGGGCTTTTTTGTATGCAAATTGTTTGGGTTGTATTTGAACTTTGGACTCATTAAAATCAACACGTGGGTAGTGATTGCTAGTTTCCTGGCATCCAGGTGAACCTTCAGTTGCCTAGGTTTCCATGTATTTTGAGACCAGAGAGAGAAAAAAAAGGACATCAAACAAAATCAGATATCTAATGTTTCTAACATTAAAAAAAAAAAGAAAAAAAAAACTAACATGAAAAAAACCCTGTGTCATCAACAGAACAATTACAAAGCTGTCTGCTGACCAATCAGAAAAAAAAAAAAAAAAAGGAAAAACAAGTTGAGTTCTTTCTTGTCCTGACTTAAACTTTCCATTTGAAGACTGCTAACGGATTGCTTTTCTCCCTGTCTGTGAGATGAAACCAGGGCGTATTCTAACCCTTGACAAGCCAACTGCTGCTTAAGTTACAATCTGACCTTTGGCTTGCTGGTAAAAACGACATTTCCCTGACATGGCTTTGTCAAACTGTCCTTTCCCTTTTGCAACCTCAAGATAGGACACGATGTGCCAGCAAACTCTTCCAAGAGTCTTGCAGAGAATAAGCTAGCAACTTCTCTAATACTTTGTGGTTGTGAAAGATGAATACTACACGTTTCCGGGAAGGGAGACTTCCCAGGGAGTGCCTTGTTACACGGTCCCTTCTGAAATGGCAATCTCTTTCTGGAGGGGTGTGTGGATTTAGTTCAGATCTTAGTTTGATGGCTTAAACTCTGAAATTAGTAATTTAAAGTGGAATAATTTAGAGGCCTTTCATACTTCTGTTTAGAGATTGGAAAAAATAGAACTAGAACTGTCGCCCATCCCAACTCTAGAGATTTGTGCCATTATTTTCTTATTTGCATCTGCCACCAAATAGGAATGCTAATCCCACAGCTAAACCTTAAAGCTGACTCTGAAAATACGTGTTTACCAGGGCCAGCCCACTTATTCCCCTAACTTTAAGGGAAATTTTTTTTTTAATTTTTGTGGTTGGAACTTCTTTTTGAGCTTCCCAGTGCATTTCATAGAGTTTGAACTCATTTATTTCTAAACAGAAGGGACTAGGCCACCTTACATGTAAGAGACGAGGGTGCTAACACTCCATCCTCTTGTAAATGGGGATATTTTAATTCTGACCTTTTTTTTTTTTTTTACCAACATCTTCCTTTCCTTTTTTTTTCTTAGACACTATCTTGGCAATTAGCATTACTGAGTGCTTTTATGTGACATATATGTTGAAAATAGCTTTATTTGCCTTTCTCATTTAAACCTTGCAAAGACCTTAGAACAGTTGATGGAGGTATAATTATCCTTAATTTCTCTGTGAAGAAGAAGAGATGCTGGTGAGGTAACACAGTAGGAATTTAAACCCAACCTGCTCCTAATGCTATTCTTCCATCACTCAACAAATCCACTTAGATTCAGCACACTATTTTTTTTTTCCTAATTTTGTTAGGTTATTTTAATTTAAGGTTATTTTAATTAATCTCTAGGTAGGGTGAGGGTTTTCTTTTTGTTATTTATAAGATAAGGAGTTTGAGCTATAACAGTGTCTTTCTCTATGTTTCATTAAGTTTCATTTAATATCAAATTTCTGTTATGTAATTTATACCACTGTACTTTAAACTTGAAATTGCAGTTAAATCTCTCATGCAACCAGCATGAAAAAATAATGATTCTGGGCCTCCAAACCACCAAACCTCGCCCCTAATTTTATTTCCCCCCTATGTAATCTTCCTTGCATTTGGTCTGACCAAAAAAAAAAATATATATATATACATATATATATATGAATGAAAGTGCCTGGTAATGAGAGCTGTACAACAAAGCTGAACTTTGATGTGGCATCTATCTTTCAGTGGAAGGGTTGGGTGATGTGCGTGCTTGAACACCCATGCTCATACACATGCACACACATGCGTGTGTAATCTTACTTTCCTATTTAATCTGAGGGAGAGTGAATTGCAAAACCTTGTTGGATGAGCTGGTATGACTGATATGTGGGCCTTCTTTACAAGATGATCATCCTTCTCGAGGATGTGCATTTTGCACACCTCACTTGTGGGAAGGTGACCTATACTCCTAGAGATGGGTTCAAGAACATAGTTTGGTTTTATTTTTATCCTAAAAGGAACTATATATTTATCTCAAACTTTTCTTGTTACATGTGTTGGTACTTAAAATTATTGAATATATGAATACATGAATAGACAGTTTCAGGAACAGTATGTTTAATTCATTTTATATATTAGTGTTTCTTCATAGTGTCATCTGGAACTTCGAGTGAGCATACAAATGAATAATTATTGATTATTCAATGTAAAAGAAACCACTTCTGAATTATTCTATAAGCTCAGTATATATATATTCAGATAAATAACAATGTCATCAGAGACATAAATAATAATGTGTACTAGGTAACTAGGAATTTATGAAGCTATGTCAGTACTTTAGTTTTAGACACTTTAAAATGTCCCATATGATTGTCATGTTTAGTAAACTTTAGTTTGCTTCTAAATGATTCACTATAAAAACTCTTTTCTGAATGACACCCTAATAGAAGTAATCATACAGAATTGGCCAGCTTTTCATGATGTAGCCTCTTATATAATCAGAAAGTTTCCAACCTGATCGACTTGGCTAGGCAATAGTTAACCCACATTTAAGATGACGTGTCCTTCTATAATACTTAATAAGAATGCATTTTCAGCTTTATGGTAAGCTGATTTAACATGACTCTTCTCTTCTAACCAGTGATGCGTGCGTGCATGTGTGCTAAGTTGCTTCAATCATGTCCAACTCTTTGCGACGCTATGGACTGTAGCTTGCAGACTCTTCTGTCCATGGAATTCTCCAGTCAAGAATACTGGAGTGGATTGCCATTCCCTCCTGCATGGGATCTTCCTGACTCAGAGATTGAACCTGCATCTCCTGTGGCTCCTGCATTGCAGGTGGATTCTTTACTGCTGAGCCACTGGGGAAGCCCTCTAACCAGTGATATCAGCCGTTAATATCATTTCTTTTCTGATATAATATTTTTTTCCCTTTCTGACAAAACCATTGCTCTATGCATTCGAAATCATGTTAGTGAGTTCTTAGAGTCAGTCTTCCATATTTAGACCCTTATGCAGTCTTCCAAGATTGTGGGAAGTCTGTCCTTCTTTTCATTAGGTAAGAAGAGTTACTTTACATTTTGAATAAATAAATGTATTGGCCCCATTTATTGTGGCCACATTTATTGGCTGCTGTGTTAGTCAGTTTGTTTTTTTTAAAAAAAATAATAATTTTACCAAGAAATTTTAATTTGAATTGGCATTTGCCTGATATTCTAGACTCTACATCATTTACCATTAATGAAATGTTACTTTTTAAAAATTCAACACATATTACAGAGAACACTATTACATCCCAGGTACTAGTAGATACCAGAATGATTAAGAGGGGACTAACATGTTGGCCTTGCCTTCCAGGAGTACATTATGTAATTGTAAAGGAAACCTATAGGGCTCTGGTTCCAGGTAACATGGACTAAGCACACTTTTTCCTATCATACCTACCGAGTTGTCCTGAGTACAACCATAAACCATGGGCAAAATGCAGGGAAGAGCTTTTTGAGTACTGTGAAAAGGAAATAGCAACAGGCAGATAGGGAAGAACATCAGAATTTGAAGGACCACCAAATTGGTGAATTAACTAGTTTTTCTCACTCTGTTAATTTCTGTCCTAAAGAAAAAGCAACTGGGAAACCAGAAGTTAACAATGGTACAGACAGAGAGGGCCAGGAAAGCCCCCTAGCTGTGGCTTAAGAAAAGAAATGAAAAAGAAAATTCCTTTCATATTGAAGAAATCCATCTCTCTCTCTCTCTCTTTTTTTCTCTATTATGTGGGTCAGAAATGGCAGTGCTAGTTACAGGAAATGCTAGGAGCTAAAACTCCATGGAGAATGATCTTTCCTTTTTGATAGGTAGAGAGAACTGTGACTTTTAAGAATACCGGTGAGGTCTTCACTGGTTACAATCGTATCTCATCCTGTCCTCCAGACAAAGGGAGGTAATGCATAATAGATAATCAATTATCTAGTAAGACAATTCCAAACCTGTTTGCCCCTAGGAGATAGTCAAAATGCAAGAGAGGAAAACTGACAAAACTGAAAGGAGGAATAAACAAACCCAGGACCATGGTTGGAGGTTTCAGCACACCTTTCTCAGTAATAGAATCAGTATACAAAAAAAATCAGCAAGAATGTAGAAGAACTGAATAACACCGTCAACCTATTTTATATAATCGACATTTACAGACACTACTCAAAAATATCAGAGTGCGTATTTTAAGTGCATATGTGGAGCATCCACCAACATAGACCATGACTCGGATCATAAAGTAAAACGTAAGGAATGTAAAAGAAGTTTAAGTCACACCAACTGTGTTCTCAGATTCTAATGGGATTAAAACAATAAAAGAAAGGTAACAAGGATATCTCCAAACACATGAAAGTTAAATAATACATTTCAGAATAATCCAAGGGTGAAAGAAATCTCAAGGGAAATTATAAAATATTACAAACTGAATTAAAATGAAAATACTAAAATTTTGTAGGATGCAGCTAAAGTCGTGCTGAAAAGGAAATTTAGGATATTAAGCATTTATAACAGAGAAAAAAGCTATCTTAAGTCCACATTCTAACCTTCTGATTTAGGGAACTAGGGAAAGAATAGTGAATTAAAGCTGGAAAGATTTTTCATAAATATAGGTAAGCTGATTCTAAAATTCATAAGAAAGGGTAAATAATTTTGAAAAAGGAGATCATAGTTGGTGGAATCATACCATCCAGTTTTAACATTGTGAGGCTACAGTAGTGAAGACAGGATGGTATTGGTGACCTATGATATAATTCCATTTTGACTTTATTGTTTTTAAGAGCATATATTGGATGGAAATGCAATTTACACACTCACAAACATACAAACCACCCCTATGTATGCAGTTTGAAAGTAGAAGAGGCGACACAAAGTGTTTATCCACTGAACATTCCCTATCATTAAACTCTCATTGTCTGTGGGTTTCTTTTTGAGTAAAACGACCCAGGATCTAGGGCAAACTCTGTGATTTTGAGAAACAAAGAAGTCTGGTTAGAACAGTGATCATGGGGATGGGAGGAGAAGTCTCTGGAAGAGGATGATCAACTGTCCCAGTTTGTCTGAAACTGAGGGGGTTCCCAGGATACTGGGAGTTTCAAAGCAAAAGAGGAAAATTCTAGGAAACAGGGATTAGTTGATCACTCCCCAAATTATAGAAAGACTCAGTTCTGGGTAAGGCTAGTTGATGTTTAAAACAATAAATGTGTATGAACTCATTTAATTTTCTTGGTAACCCTCTTCTAGTTCTCCAGACTTTAAAAAATATATTCCTATTAGGCCTATTCCTGAAAAATCCACATATTCAAGGACACGTTATCATGACTCAGGTAGTCTTGTAATACTAAAAAGTATTGTAATGTTAAAAATACTGTGGATTAAAAGTAATTGAGGAATAATTGAGAAACGCTGAATCAAGTACGCACCAAAGTTCTTTCTAGGTCAGTGACTCCAGGAATATTTTCAAAATCTTATGGACATAAATTAGGTAATAGTCTAAAACAATACATTAACTTTTCCTTGTAAGCATTGTTTGAAATAGATAAGCTAAGTAAATCATTTAGACAATAAAAGTAAATGTAAAACCATAATGTGAAACCCAAGTATCCAACTTCTCAAAAACATAAGAATACTCTTGATTACAATCCTCGAAAAACACTATTCAGTCTTTCTGTGGAAAGAAATTAAAATATATGAACTCTTTATGATATGAAAAACTTTCAGAAAAATATAAGACAGGTTATTAACAAAACATTAAGCAGTTTTGTATCTATAAATTTTTGAATCTTTTATTCAACTTTGGAAATATCTGAATCATATGTTTCAATGTAGATCAGTCTCCTGAGGTTTCCCTATTTTAATTTTTATTCTTTTTATTCACTTAAAATTATTAATTAAAGAAACCAACTTAATTAATTACAAAAAAATCCGGAAACTTATAAACCTCAATTGGGAGGAGGTGATACATATTGAGAACCCGGCTCACAGTTCAATAAAATAATGTATAGAAAATTATTTTATAAACTACAACACTATAGAAGTGTTGTCATTATTAAGAGCAGGTGAAGTATAGTAAAGAGCAAGGCTGAACATTTGTTCCATGGTCGTCCTTGACTCCTCTCTCTCTGTCTCTCCCTCTGCCCCCATTCCACAACCAATTTATCTGCAAACTCTCTCAACTTTGTCTCCAAGTGTGTCAAAGCTGTTGTCACGATTACTCTTCCACACTAATCTTTCTACTTTCATTCTTGCTCAAGAGTCTATCGTAAGCATGTGTCTAGATTGACCCTGTTTCAATGGAAAGGAGATTCTGTCACTGTTCTGCTGAAATCTCGAGTGGCTTCACATCCCGTTGGAGGTGCAAGGCAAAGTCCTAACAGTGGTCTAAAGTGTGTCTCACCCTTTCCTTTTAGCTTCCTATCTCTCTTTCTTGCTCTTTGTTTCTTTCTAGCAAAAGTAATTCCTTTGCTGTTACTCAGACATGCAAAGTGAAATCCTCAATGAGTTGTTTTCATCAGGGTTTTAGATTTGGTTGTTCCCTCTGCAGGACAAGCTCCGACCTGATGTATTTTGCTTCTCTCCTCCTTCAGGTCTTTGTTCAAGTATCAGGCAACTGTTAAAACATTTCTTGACCACCTTATTTAAATAGCAAGTCTCCTACCATCTCCACCTCCCTCCTCCCATCCCATATTCTCTTTCCTTCTTTTCTGATTTATCTCCATAACATCTGTCAACATCCAGCACACCAGATAATTTACTTGCTAATTTGTTTATTATCTTCCCTTCTGGAGGGTTAAGGGTTTTTTATTGATTTTGCTTACAGCTATATCTCTAGTGTCTAAAATAACAACTGCCAAATAGTAGGGGCTAAAAAATAAGCATTAAATGTATTGCCTTTTTAATACATATGAATTTGATAAATATTTCAGGACGTAGGACTTTGAAAGTAGAGGAGACATACACAGGGTCTACTCTCATGGACTGTACCTTCAGGAATTCAGGTTCAGAATCCTAAGATTCATGTCCAATCCCCATTAGCTCCTGCAAGAACCTGAATTGTCACAGAAATTCTCAGGTCTCACTTTTCTCTTTTGTAAATTGGGACTCCTGGTCATACTTACCTCTTAGTTGGTTGAAAAGATTAAAGGAGATAATAATGAATACTTACGCAGATGGTGAATTATTGGATATGAAGTGCCTGTTTTAATCCATATTTTACAATGATTTTATATTCTCCTTGGAGAGACAGCAATGATTTTTAAAGTCGATCAGGAAGAAAGTGGGGGGCAAAACATGACTTCAAAGTGGAAATAACTTTCAAAGCATATTGCTACATCATGAATGAGACAGACCCAGACATGAAGAGACTAACACTAACATTTTTAAGTACACAAGGATTATGTCCATTGCGAGAAGGGAAGAGGGATTTGGAAAAGCAAATTGAATCAAGGAGAAGTATTGTTTCTCAGGTACCTATTGTCCTCTTCTCGGTGCTGCCGTGAATAGTTGTTCAGGATGCTTACTGAACAAGACCATCTGGATGAGTGTGTGGAAAAGGGGCTAAAATGCAGCATATGCTTTGTTTGGTAAGAGCACAGTCTAGGGGTGGATCTACCTATACGAAAGGATGCTTTCTCCAAATGAGCAAAAACAAACTGTATGTATGGGCTGTCATAGATTTCACCTTTGAGCCCAGGTACTCACAGATACGGTCAGCCTATAGTCATGTCTCCCTCTTATGAAAGCCAACAGTTCTTGAGATCTGCACTGCTCATGTGACATTGTCATACGATGTATTTTATTGTTAGCATTAGTGTATTGCTGTCATTATCTGTCAATAAAATGTCTATTATGCAATAGACATTTATTGAGCATCTGCATGTGTGGGCTGGGATGCTAGATGTGAATGTGTTTATAACTTATCTCTTTAAGAATCTAAAATACATCTTGAGCGTGGGAGTAGTTAAGAGTTTCTTGGATTGATTTGGGCCTCTTGTATAATGCCCTGATTAGCTGTTGAGATTTTGTAAAGATATTGAATGATTGATAGATTGATTGATTAACTGAGGTCAAAATAGTCTGAGGAAAGCCAAATGGCAATGATAGCAGACAGTGTAAAATCAGAGCACAAAGTAATTACTAAAATTGGAAGTGGAAATGTGGTTTGTAAGCAGGTGAGAAACTGAAGTCAAATCATGAAAGCTTAAGATGTGTTACTTCCCCTTCCTCATCTGCTGATCATCGTATATTTAGTTTAAGTATTTTTATCTTCTGACTTTTCCTGGGATGTTAACATTTAATTTTAAAATTGGTTTTGCATTAGAAATATACTTAGAATGACTTTGATGTACCATTGGATGTGACTTTATTTTTTCAAGTAAGTTAACAGGAGAATGGGAGTATTTTATCCTGTAGTTTAGAGTCCATTTTTGAGGAATATATCTACTTCATATACAGAGATATTATGCAAGGTAAGCCTCTTCAGCCATATGGCCATTTAGGACTAAATTCTTCTATTCAAAAATCATCTTTCAAAGACTTCTGCCCTGCAACAGTATTTTTAGGATGCCATCCATTATCAGGCAGGCTTCAGAATTTTTTCAGTGAGAAAGTTGGATATCTGAGGTTTGAAATATGGTTGCCAATGAGACGCAGAATTGGTTGCTTGGTGGAAGTGGTGGATGGAAGGATATGGTCTGTTCTGCAGATGTTGAGTTTAGGGTACCTGGGGAGACCAAACATCTCACTCTGGAGCTGAACTAGGTTCAGGAGGGAGGGAGAAAAGTACACAGTCAGGAAGCTCCAAGGAGTGACTTACAGCTCGAAAGAGTGCTACCTGATGCTACAGAAGCCCAAGCAGCAAGCAGAGGGAAGGAAGCAGTGGACCGAGAATGAGATGTGTGAGGGGCTTATGTGAGTTAGGTATAGTAAGGTCTAGCATCGTGTACATGTGGATTTTTAAAGACTGCTCAAGCTACCAGACAAGATTGGTTATTTTCACTTACAAAACCTTCACAGGAAGTTCCCTATCTCTCCTTAAAGGACAGAATACAATTCAAGGTTACCTTCAACATTCCCTGTAGCAGAAGGATAAAAATGGAAAATACTTTGTGCATTAATAAAAATAATGAAAGAATAAATCAATCTTATAGGCAGCCCTCGTCTCTAAATAGATAAGTCAAAGATTAAAAGATAACACAGCAAAACATAAACACCTTGATAGTTATACAACTGAGTATTTATTTTCATTCTCCTGCTTTTCACTTTGCCCTCTGGTTTTATACAGCATAATTTGTTCCTGTTTTCATAGCCCTATCAAAAGCATGAGTTGTATTGTTTGCCTAGAGCCCTGGGGAAATGCATTAAAATGGCTTTATGAGGATGCAGCTAGAAGCAAGGGTATTTACAAAGGATGCTTACTACTCAGATTATGAATATCAACTTTACATGAATGTAACAAAAATAATACACCTTGCTGAGATATTATGTAATTATTATCATTCAAAGTGAAGTTTCAGCAGAAGTGGATTTATTTCTTCCCCTATTTGGAATAAAATTACATGGGTTCTTCTTCTGCAGGGGAGAGTGTAGAGCTATAAATGAGAAAATATGCAGATTTCCTCTCTCATGGGCCAAATGAGCGTAAGGTGATTTACTTGTGTGCAGTGTGACCTGAGGCTAATGAAAGGTAGGAGACCCAAAGATTGATATCATAGTGTGGAGGTAAAAGAAAGAAATTGTGTTCCCTTTTCCTTCCAAGATAGAGGCTGTTTGGCCTATATATCTCTCCCATAGTTTTGGGGCTTTCCTGGTGGCTCAGATGGTAAAGAATCTGCCTGTAATGCAGGAGACCTGGATTTGATCCATGGGTCGGAAAGATCCCCTGGAGAAGGGAATGGCTGCTCACTCCAGTATTCTTACCTGGAGAATGCCATGGCTAGATTATCTTAATTGCCTAGAAAGTTATAGGTACTATAGTGTCCCTTAGCATTTCAATCTCCTTTGACATCATTTGTGCCATGCTTTCTGTAGGCCAGGGATTTATTCTGTAAATAAAATGTTATGTATTTGTCATGTGATAGTCTGGCATTTCCATACTGTTCACCATTTTTTCCTTAGCTCTCTTCTTCCACTAGCTCCTTAAAATTAGGTTACCCCCTATATTATGTACTCTGTTTTCTTATCTTCCAGCTCGGCACTGTTTCCTGGGAAATGTCACCCACTGAGCCATCATAGATATATGGTAGATACCACCCAAGTCTGTGAAGTCCTCTTAGGCTCCTCTGGGTAGAATACTCATTTCCTCCTTTGTGCTGTCATTGACATTTGCTCATAGCCCCATGAAGCCAGGGGAAGCCTCCATTTATTCATTCTTCTTTTTTTTTTTTTTTATTCATTCTTCTGTAAGCAGTTCCTAACACGGCACCTGGCACATAATGAGTATTCAGTGTATATGAATAATGCATGCATATATGAATGAATGTTTATCTACATGTACACCATGCTGGGAGGGATTGGGGACAGGAGGAGAAGGGGACGACAGAGGATGAGATGGCTGGATGGTGTCACCGACTCGATGGCCGTGAGTTTGAGTAGACTCTGAGAGTTGGTGATGGACAGGGAGGCCTGGCGTGCTGCAGTTCATGGGGTCGCAAAGAGTCGGACACGACTGAGCGACTGAACTGAACTGAACTGACACGTTTTATGGGGCCCCCCAGGTGGCAAAGTGATAAGGAATCTACCTGCCAATTAGGAGATGCAAGAGACGCAGGTTCAATCCCTGGGTCTGTAAGATCTTCTGGAGGAGAACATTCCAAACCACTCCAGTATTCTTGTCTGGAAAATTCCAGGGACAGAGGAGCCTCTGTGGGGTTAAGAGTCAGACACGACTGAGCGACTGTGCACCACCACCACCACACGTGTTATAAATTAGCTTTTAGTGCAGGCATTTTTGGTGGCCTTTTAAAGCAATCCACAAGTCTCACCAGTGAATCCCTACAACTTTCTGACACACACTTATTTAGGTCCATTGCCCTCAGCCCTCTCCAGTAAAAGACTTTCTATTCAAACTTGTTATTAATAAAAAAAATAATCTGCTTGAAACTGGCTGCTACAATAGGTCCTAATACTTGTTTTAGGACTATGAAGGAAACAGTTAAATACAAAAGCAGGTTTCTAGAAAGAGTAATCAAGCTAATAGTAATGTCCTCTAACATATTAGTTTTAAATATTCAGTGCATTTATAGAGTAGTGGAGAAGTCGTCAATTTGGTGTAAGTTTTGGTCCTGGTAACAACTGCCTTTTTTTATCTCATAGACTGACACATCACAAAAAACTTACAGCTAAAACTGATCTCTAAATTGAAGAATGATTGATTGAGACACAGGACACAAAATCTCAAAATGAAAGCTGCCCTTTTACTAACTTACCTTGCGGTCGTATTTGTTTACCGTCAATGAATACAGCAATAGCCCACTTATGTTAATACTAACATTTCAAAATATCATGGGATTATTACCATGTCATTCGCAAGTGTCATTTGTTGACTTTTCCCCAAGAATAATAGATATTTTCATTCTGAGAGGGAATCAAGAAATCATCTTGTTCACCTCTCTGCTTTTTGACAGTAAGGTCTTAATTCTTACCTCATCTTGGACAGAAATCACTACCGAAGCCCCAAGAAATGAATGACTTGACCAAAGTTCACAGTTAATAGTAGAATTCTAGATTTTGCATTTTCCAAATGCAGTGCACTTGTTAGTATTCTGTGCTGCTAATTTCTGTCAGCAGCATTTATTACACTGAATTAACCTCATAAAAATGCTATCACGTTATGGTATATTAAGAGATTCACCGTAGAAAGACTTGAGAAGGAATACATGATGACCTTTCAGGACAAAAAGAAAGAAAGGAAGAATAATTTTAAGACTCAACATTTAAGATTTTTGACACAAAACAAACAAATGAACCTCTAGTTTTAAGGAAGATTATGACTGTGATCTTAAACAGTTATATCTGAAGAGTAAAATAAGCATCAGAGTGCTGTCAGTAGGTTGAAAGGAACTTAATTCTCTTTCTATATGCTTTTTTCCCACCCAGAAGGCTGTGAATAGCTTATAGAATCCTATTGTTATTGAATTTGATCTGTGTTCATATGGAAAGAGAAAAGAAATGAGAAATGTGAATGTTTTGTTACTTGTCATCCACGCCTGATAACTTCGAGCGAGAGATTTACCGAACATTTCTATAAATTATTGCATTTGTGCTTTAAGAAAATGCATGCCCTTGTCAAATATTTTTCTGAACCCTTCTCAACTACCTACCCTTCTTCTGCCACTGAGAGATGCATTAACCCAGCACTATAGAACTCCCATTTTAGAGCCTGAGGATAGCCTTCCTCTTCAGGCACTGCCCCAGGTTCTAAACTGACTATCTTTTCTCCTATTCCCCCATCTACCATGAAAACTCCTGTCTCTTAACAACATGGAATAAGGTGCACTCTGTGGTGGTCATGGGAGCAAACATCTATCTCTGCCCCCCCTATCTCTGCCCCCCTGTAGTAATATCACCTTGATTCTAGGTGTGGCCCCAGTTAGTTCTAGCCAATCAGAACAGTCCATCCTCCGGGGCCACAGTAATTGGTTTAGGGAAGGTCATGTATTGGAATTTGGCCTAGTAAGAGCCAACTCTTGACTTTACTCAGGGATAGGACAGGGACAAGATGCTTGCGTACCCTCTTCACTTTTTGGTTACAAAGACCAAAATCTGAGATGAACAGAGCAAAAAGCTCTTTGAGTTAGATATCATCCTTTTACTTATAACTGGAAGCATCTTAAGAGTTACCTGGGAAAAGAAAGAGTGTGTTGTTCTATATTACCCAGTGTGGAATTCACTGAGCTGGAGACGTCAGGCATGCCCAGAGCAGCAAGAAGCCTACTCTACCAATGAGACAATTGGCAGGTTTTTTTTTTTTTTTTTGCCATCTCATTAAAGGTGTGTTCACTAAGTTATAAACTCTGATGGTATAATTATGTAATTTTCTGACATAACTTCCAAATTATTTGCGCTTTTAAGGTCAGCCTTTTAAATGCAAGGGAGTTACTTCTTATGCTGCAATAAGTTAGCTTGTAGGCTGGCAGAGTTTCCTATTTGCCTCTCAGATTATACAAACTACTCCATCTGTGGATGATAATGTTGAGTGACCAACAACATAAACCAATACAACCTCACTATTAATTTAGGTAATAAAGGCAATGCCTTTCATTAACATAGGCAGTAATTCTTCTCAATGCTTTTCTGTACCATTGCTCGCTTTATTTCAAACACCCCACTGTGTTAAAACTTGTGCTTATGTTATAATTAAGGAATATCTAGCATGGTTTCAGTAATACCTAGATTTTCCCAAATCTCAAGTTTTTCTTAGGGTTATTATTTGGTTTTGTTTTTAAAATTTTTCTTTGAGTGGGCACAAAACACAGCTGAAGTGCTACATAAGATGTGGCCGCATAGAATTTCAGTCTCAGCATCGTAACCAGCTGACAGAAAGATGCAGCATCTGCTCCACATTCTGGGTAAACATCCTGTAGCCTTTTAAGCAAATATAAATTCAAGGTGCCCTGTCCTCCTGCCCAGAGCTTTGGCTGGCATCCAGGAGTCATGGTCAAGCACCTGTCCATTCTAGCCTGTAGTGAGTTGTTGGAGACACTCATGATGCGGCCTTGCTTTGTCTTGTTCATAAGTGTGGTCCCTATTGTGCACTGGGAAGACCCCTGGGCTGGAAGTGAAGAAGCCTGGGTTTTAGTCATTGCTTTATGTCTAACCAGCAAAATAAGCTCAAGTAGACCATTTCACCTTTCCTTTTCTCATCTATAAATCATGGGAAACAGGAAAATCATGTTCTCTGTGATACCTTCCAGATTCTGTAAAGAGTTTTTTCTTCGTGGCAAAATATGATCTGCCTTCCCTGGTGGCTCAGAGGGCAAAGTGTCTGCCTGTAAGGCAGGAGACCTCGGTTTGATCCCGGGGTTGGGAAGATCCCCTGGAGAAGGAATTGGCAACCCACTCCAGTATTCTTGCCTGGAGAATCCCATGGACAGAGGAACCTGGTAGGCTACAGTCCACGGGTCCCAAAGAGTTGGACACGACTAAGTGACTTGACTTTTTTTTAACTTTGCTCTTGTAACATGGCATAGGACCTGCTTTGACAGAATCCTTTAAACTCTGAAGAAGTAAGTTTGGACTTATGAGGCAGCTGTGTGGATTAAATAAGCTGTGGTAGTCACTTCAGTAAAGTACGAGTCCAATAGACACTCTCAGGGGAAGACCTGGGCATCCAGAGACCCATCCATCTATCTGTCCATTTGTCCAGCGTGTCTTGAGCTCTCACAGTGATGGGACTCCTGTATTTGCTGGGTGAGAGGGGAAGAATATCAGGGATGGGAAGGGACTATGCATGAAAACATTCCTCTGTGCTCAAGAAAGGATCTCACCATCTAGTGAGGGCGTAGACAGAAATAAGGGATGAGTTGACTAACTTCTTTATGTTGAGTTGAGGACCAAAGATCGGAAAGTAAAGATGATGCAAAAGAAGAGGACACTCAGTATGTGAGGGAAGGATTATTTTCTGTTGCTTACTTTTCGCCATCACAGTTAGAAAACTGCTTTAAACTTTGTGTGGTCATGGAGATCTACAGTCCTACAGAATCTGCTGATCCTTGATGATGAATACATTTACCAAAAAGCCCCTGCTACCCTATAGAAGCCCAGAGCAGTTGGAGGAGCCCTCTCAGTAGATGGTAATTGTACCCAGTGTAGCCAATGTTGAGCAAAGATTTAAGCAGTCTGAGAAACTAAAAAGCACTTTACCCTATGATAGATTTTGGAAATTACAGCAGTAGCCACAGACCAAAGGGTGTGGCTTCGTGACTGTCATCCCAGCAATGAGCTGAGCTTTCTACTCTCACCCAGAGTGTAACAGCTGTAATGTCATCAAGATTGTGGCAACTGCTAAAGCTCCTTTTTTCCCAGCAAAGGAGACCAATGTACATAGGAGTTCCTTACATTTTATTTATATACACTAAGACATATTTTGAATGCAAACTATCGCTTTTATGTAATTTTTACTGATGGACGTTATCCTTTTGGCAAAGGAACTCGCTGGCTTGGACCTTCTCAAGTGAAAATAACTTTAGCTTTTATAGGAGCGGTAGAATCATTTGAAGCAATAGAGAACATCTTAATGATTAAAGACAGATATTTTTCAATGTCTATGGGGCTGATGAGACGGCAACTTGGCAGATCTATGTCGGATAGAAGAGAGTCAAGTGGTCAGAAGCTTTCAGAACATTTTGTGACTTTAAGGGAAAAGCTTTTAAATCTTTGAAAATGGCTTTGCACTAAGGCATCCCAGGGCCCACTTCCCTTTCAGATTCAACCATTACAAAAATGGGAAGCATTGCAATCATGCCAAATAGGCACAGTGTGCAGAAGGTAAGAGGAGAATTAGAGGTATTAGAACTCTTTATACTGGTATGTTCTCTGTTGGTCAGTCACTCAGCTAAGATGCTGCAATGATGCTAAACTGCTAAAGCTACATGATTTGAGCCAGGAATTGTATAAGATCTCTTCACAGGAAAAAAAAATCTGGAGGGAATTGTATATAAGAAAGAATGATTGAAGCCAGAGCAGATTAAAGTGCTAACATATCCTATATGTTTGTAAATTCACTAATGATTCTCTGAATGTAATCTGCTGAGGAAAGAGTCATCTTAGCCATTAGAAGTTAATTCTTTATCATGCCTGCTCCCATGTAAATTGACTTGCTAAATTTGCTGACTCTGAAACTTTTTTCCCTTTAAAGAATAGTTGGTTATACAAATTTGGGTATAGTGGTTCACCTTGGTACATTTTTTGTAGCAGACATTTCCAGTGGTTAATCCAGAGTTTCATTATCTGCATGTACAGAACTCTGATCCCCTGGTGGATAGACAGAGCCTGGATCAGAAGATGCTGGCTGCTGTCTAGGCTCCATAAATGTTGAATTATTCTCTGTGCCTCAAATACACAAAACAAAATCACTTTTATGTTCATATGACATTAATTTTTTAGAAAGTACTGACCTCCCAGATATCTCTTCTCCCCTTCTTTCTTAAGATATTAATAATTCTGATATTGTTTGGGGAAGTACTGTGCTCAACTTAAATATTTACTATTCTAGTTGCTGCTAGCAATGGTCCAGGTGACAGAGTTGTTGCCAATAAAATGTAGCAGAAGTGTGCTAGGTGGACTTTCTGCGGAGCAGAATTTCCTAGAGTATTGGGTTTCAAAATCCCTGGACGATTAGCGTTAATGTACCCTGAGAACATGTTAGAAATGCAAATTTCTTTGTTTTTGTTGTTGTTCGATCACTGTCATGTCCATCTCCTTGCAATCCCACGGACTGCAGCACACCAGGCTTCTCTGTCCTCCACTATCTCCTGAAGTTTGCTCAAACTCATGGCCATGGAGTTGATGATGCCATCCAACCATCTCATTCTCTGTCATCCCCTTCTCCTTCTGCCTTCAACCTTTCCCAGCATCAGGGTCTTTTCCAATGAGTCAGCTCTTCCTATCAGGTGGCCAAAGTATTGGAGCTTCAAGAACAGTCCTTCCTATGAGTATTTTAGAATTGATTCATTATCTAGGAGATAGTTAATCAGAAATGTGATACAGGTCTCAGCAATCTTTGTATTAACAAGTGTCCAGAGGAAGCTGATGCTTGATAAAGTTTGAGAACAAATGTCTTAGACCTGGAGTAATGGACCTTTAATGTGGCTGAAAATTGGAGTCACCTTCGGGTGACAGATACTATAAACTGCTGCCAGAGATTCTCTTTTAATTGATCTGGATAGTGGGTTGAACTAACGCCAGTCTCCTGGTTGTGATACTGCCCTCTGGTTTTGCAAATTGCCACCCTCTGCTCCCTAGGTGATTCTATAGCCTGTAAATGTTGAAACAGCCTGGTCCCCTAACAGCACATTCCTCTCAAGTGATTCTATAGCATGTAAAGATTTCAAGAGCCCAGTCCCCTTAATGGCACATTGAACACTATTCAGAGTTATTCAGTGATGGAGAAGACTGAAACCGTGTCTGCATTCCTGCTTCTATTCACTTGTTTGTTGAAAGCCTCACTTTAAAAGTAAGTAACAGGGAGAGAAATGCCAAGAATCTTATGTTTCCTTTTATCCATTTCCCCACCTGCAATTGTCCTAGAAAATGAAGTGGGTTAGATCCCAGAAGTATAGAAGACATTTTAAGGATGGTAGCAACGATAATAGAGTTCTGGAGCAATAAAAGAATCTCTCCCTAATGTTCACTGCAGTATCCTTAAATAAGGGAAGCTATGATTTTTACACATGTTCATGTGCTCCCTGCCCCAGCATTCTCAGGAGGTTGTCAGGAAGGCCTCCAGCTAAGGCTGGCAATGGATTTGCCCCAGCTTGAGGTATGCTAAGTAAGCAAACTCAGTAGTTTAGAGCTGGGGCACTGCGGTTTGTGGCTGTCCAAGTTTACTTGTTTATTGGCCTCTAGGCTTTCCTAAATTGTTGGAGAAGGCAGCCAAGAAGGGGCACAAGTGGTTGCAGCAGGAATCTGAGCAGTGTTTAAAAACTGGGTTGTGGTGAATGAGCAAGACTGGGTGGAGCTGATGCATTTAGTAAAAACACACATTAGCAGTAATGGTGGTTTTGTTTCCTAGTAGGGGTGTGCATTGGAGAAGGCAATGGCACCCCACTCCAGTACTCTTGCCTGGAAAATCCCATGGACGGAGAAGCCTGGTAGGCTGCAATCCATGGGGTCGTGAAGAGTCTGACACGACTGAGTGACTTCACTTTGACTTTTCACTTTCCTGCATTGGAGAAGGAAATGGCAACCCACTCCAATGTTCTTGCTTGGAGAATCCCAGGGATGGTGGAGCCTGGTGGGTTGCCATCTATGGGGTTGTACAAAGTCGGACACGGCTGAAGTGACTTAGCAGCAGCAGGGGTGTGCATGCACAGCTCAGAATAATACTCAGGGAGAGAATTCAGCATGCTCCATGGCTTTGCCTCTGGAGGTAACATAGCTCTACAGGAAAACAATTTGCTTGAAGTCAGTTTGATTAACTTATGGAAGCTTGTTCTCCTTAGACCCCTCAGCTACAGAGAATTGTAATGATTTAATGTTTCATTAGGACAGCTTTGCAAATTCAAATGACATACACACCAGTTTTCAAAGAAATATAAAACCCTTCCTTATTTTTAGTAGCGACATAAAATAGTTTCAAAACATTTTTACTTATAAGTAAAGAAAATCAACAGTCATGCTAAAGTTGCCATCCAATTAATATGATAAATGATATTTGCTGAAGGAAAAATCACATTTTCAAGCTATATAATTTTTTTCACCCATGTGTTAGTCTGGGTACTCTGAGGAGCAGAAGACAAGATGGACACATGAAAGAATTTTATTAGGAGAAGAAACACCTGTGAGAAAGAATGGAAAGAGAGCCAGGAAGTGTGATAGCAGTTTGACCTTTTGTGGTGGAAGGATGGGAGGAAGGCTGGTTGAATATTCTAGACTGCTGGGAGCTTAAGGAAGTGTTTCCAAAGCTACTGAGAAGTCTGTGAGCTAAATGTGGTGATTAGAGAATTCCTGATGTCTCAGAAAGGAACCTGCCCTAGTGTTCCTCTTGGTATTCCTACTAGTATCTTTGTGGTCTACTCTTGCACTCACTAGTAACAGATTATTACACATCAACGCATAGATAGGTTGCATTCAGTTCAATAGTACTAGCTAGTAACAAACAGGATCTTTTTTAGGTAGAGATGCCTGTATAACCAAGAGATGTTCAATAATTTATTTCTCCTCCACTTTCATATATTGTGAAATATTGTTAGTACAGCATGTTCAAAAGGTCATTTGGACTTCACTTGCCAACATTTCTTCATTTTCATATTAAATCTTTCTCCATTTCTTTCTCCATTGCCAGGAACAATTAAAGAGCAATATATTTACTTTGTGTTGTTCTTGTGATTACAAGCCTAATTTTTTTTTTTTTTTACAAGTCATTTGTTAAACTCCAGTGTGGTTTGCATGAAAATATTTTTTAGCTGTGAATGACTAGCACAAAAGAAGTTTTATTTTTACAACTGGGAAAGTAATTCAACATGAATAAATGGCTGCCTTTATGCAATTGTCAGTTTTGTAGTAGAACAGAGAAGCTTAATGATAGCCAGTTACACTCAGCAAGGCATGCAACGTTAAATATCATCATGTTAATAGAGCATTAGGCACAAATATAAGTATAAATACAAACGCAGTGATGGCACTGTATTCATGTAGAGCTGTGGGATAGTTAGGTAGCTGCTCAGATAATTAACACCGAGGACTCTCAATCCTGGCTGCCTAACAGAGTCAAGGAACCTCTAAGACATGTATCAGCACCTAGATGTCACCCTTCTGATCCAATGGATTTTGAGTGAGGCTGGGTGTTTATATACTTTTTTTTTGTTTTTGTTTATATACTTTAAATGAAAGCAATCCATACATTTATTGTGAGTTTTTGGATTATCTTAAAAATGAGAAAATAATTATCACAGAGAACATTTGTTATTTTAAAATATGATCATGACTGGTTCAGACACTCTGGAAGACATTTTAGCAATTTACTACAAAACCAAACATGCTCTTATCATACGATTCGGGCAATAGTGCTCTCCAGTATTTAACCAAAATGAATTGAAAACTTATGTCCGCACAAAAGCCTGCGCACAGACATTTAGAGCAGCTTTATTCATAATTGCCAAAAGTTAGAAGTAAACAAGGTATCCTATAGTAGGAGAGTGGATAAATCCAGACAATAAGATATTTTTCAGTGCTAAGAAGAAATGAGCTATCGAGCCATGAAAAGACAGCTTTTTCTTTTCATCTAAAGAAACCCTAAGAACATTATTACTAGGTGAAAGAAGGCAAGCTGAAAAGGCTACCTGGTATGTAATTCCAACTATATTGCATTCCAAAGGGCAAAAGAGTAGAAATAGTAAAAAGATTTGTGATCAGTTAATGACTGGGGAGGAGTGAATGGGTATAACACAGAATTTTTAGGGCAGTGAAACTATTCTGTCTTATACTACAGTGATGGATACATTCCATTAAGCACTGTTTCAAACTCATACGATTTCAACACTAAAAATGAACCCTAAAGTAAAGAAAGTGTGGACTTATATGTAATAATGATGTATTGATGTAGGTTCATTGATTATAAGAAATGTACCACCGAGGTGCAGGATGTCTGTAGCTGGGAAAGTTTTTATGTGTGGGGAAAATCTCTATACATTCCATTCAATTTTGCTGTGAACTTAAAACTACTCTAAAAATAAAGTTTATTAATTAAAAAAAGCATGAGTATGGATCTAACCCTGCTGCTGCTGCTGCTGCTAAGTCGCTTCAGTCGTGTCCAACTCTGTGCGACTCAATAGACGGCAGCCCACCAGGCTCCCGTGTCCCTGGGATTCTCCAGGCAAGAACACTGGAGTGGGTTGCCATTTCCTTCTTCAATGCAGGAAAGTGAAAAGTGAAAGTGAAGTTGCTCAGTTGTGTCCGACTCTCAACAATCCCATAGACTGCAGCCTAACAGGCTCCTCCGTCTATGGGATTTTCTAGGCAAGAGTACTGGAGTGGGGTGCCATTGCCTTCTCCGATGGATCTAACCCTAGATTAGGGCAAATGAGCAATTACTTGATTTAGGGATAAGAATTGGGTGTAAATACTCTTATTTCCAAATCTCTTTCTGTGCATCTACCATCTAAATATTTTCTTTCAAAATTTACATGTAGACTGTAAATTTTAAAGAGAATTCACTGAAAATAAAACTTCATTCATTCTGAAAATAAAACTTCAGAATGATGCAGGAGAAGAGTGTTTTTGAATTCAGGAACACGGCACTTCTTAGAGAAAAGAATGCCCAGGGCTTCAGTGCTATTGACAATTGATCATCCTGTCCCCAAGAAGATTAGTAGCTGATCTCAAGTAGCTACATCAGTAGCATTTGTACAACAGAGAAATTTGAATAAAGGATTGTATCATTGTTTTGGATGAGGAAGCTGGAAAATGTATAACCATGAAAACTGATCAGTTTCCTTCGAGGCTGGCTGTTGAAATACATTTGTTTTATTCACAGTATGAGGCAATTAGAAAACTTCCCCCAATCTAAAATCATTGAAAAGTAAAGCTTTTATAGGATAAAGCAGGATGCATTTGTTTTCTTTTTATTAAAGTAGAATCTCAATAAAATATTTTCTCTACCAATGGTATGGCATAATTTAAAAGTTAATGGTTTAGGGCTTCCCTGGTGGCTCAGTGGTGAACAGTCTGCCTGCCAATTCAGGAGACACAGGTTCTATCCCTGATCCAGGAAGATCCCACGTGCCGCGGAGCAGCTGAGACCGTGTGCCACCATCCCTGGCCCTGTGCTCTAGCCCAGGGAGCTTCAACTACTGAGGCCCTTGCACCCTGAAACCTGTGCTCCACAACAAGAGAAGCCACT
>NW_011494792.1:2040941-2043090 GCF_000754665.1 Bison bison bison | reverse complement strand
ACAAAATTTATATTAAAAAATTTTTTAAATATAATTATATTTTAAAGTTATATTTTAAATTATATGTAAAAAAAACCATTTTTAAATGGAATCTTATAGACCAGGATGCTAATTGTGGCCTTACCTTTTATTAGCTTTGCAGTTCAGGAATGAAATGAACATCTTTGGACCTCAGTTTTTCAAACTGCAACACAGAGATCGCTATAACTCTCAGACTTTCAGGAAGTTAGGAGAGAGAAAGGTTAAGAGAGAGAATGCAACTGGCATAAAAGTCTGTGTTTCATGACATTGATGCTTTTGAATAGCTCTGAAGAGTTACTTTTTTCAAATGTCCCTCAGCTTGGGTAAGAATGATGCTTTCTTCTGCCTGGATTGAGCTTATGTATTTTTCTAAAAAAAAAAAAAAATCCACTAAAATGATGTGTTTTTGTTGTACATCATATCAAGGGATCATGCTGTCTACTGATATTATTGATGATGGTTTCAACTAAACACAGTATGGGATACAGTAAAATAACATTAGTGGAAAATTAGTAAAATTTTTAATAAGGTTTGTAATTTAATTAATGATGTTTTAGCATTAATTTTCTTTTCTTATTAATTGTGACATGGTTATATAAGATTTTAACATAAGATGAAACAGATAGGATATACAAGATCTTCTCGTACTATGCAGTTTTCCCATAAATCTAAAATTATTTCAAAATAAAGTTTTAATCAGTGCAAAATATTAGCAACATGTACAAGGAAGGTGATTGTGGGGCCTGACAATCTATCGATGAGTAATAAATTTCTGTCTAGCCAAATTTTGGTTGAAGTTTCTCTATACACATGTTTAACAATCTCCCCTACACCGGATAAAACCTGACCTTACAAAATATAAGAATACAGCATTTGATAGCTCTTGGTAAAATGCTTAAAAAAACAATTTGATATATAACTAAACATATTCCATTCCCATCTCTTCCAAAATTAAAAATGGATTACAGTAGGATTTTTTTTTCCAAGTTTGCAAATATATTCTGAGATTACTTCTTCAGAGTTTAATGCTATGACAGTTTCAAGTCTATATGGCTGTCCTCTAAATGAACTAAAAAAATAATTTTAAACATTTCATCTGCCTTTCCCAGAATCCTCATAGAGTTTTTCTTTTGTAATATGACTCAGGACCAATTCAATTACATCTTAAAATCAGAAAAGGTTCAGGCAAATAGTGTAAGATTAAATCACTTTTTTAAAGGCAGCTGGAGTTTATTAACTTGAAAGATTCCAAAGGCTTGCCTCAGAGTGTTTTTAGAGATTTGCATTTGAAAATAACTTGGGGAAAAAAGAATATTATTTGTTTAAAAATGTGTTGCCATTGATATTAAAGCAAATGTTAAAAATAGACAAAGAGCCTTGCTTACCACTTGTGGGTTGTTTGTGGCCTTTTTTTTTTTTTTTTTCAGTGCTATAACTAAGTTTGTGTTGTTGCTTTTTATATGAACTGTTTGAATCAAAGCAGCTGTTTTTGCTAAGACAATATGCCAATTTTGCTAGAAATTTTGAGGATATGATTTACATGGCAAATCCATCTAAGATATTGTATAAGGGCTATCTAGGCCAAAGGTCCTAGAGTACCTGGGATCCCCCTGTAGCTTCAATAAATGATATTTATGGATAGATGGCATTCAGTTCAGTTCAGTTCAGTCACTCAGTCATGTCCGACTCTTTGCGACCTCATGAATCGCAGCACGCCAGGCCTCCCTGTCCATACCAACTCCTGGAGTTTACCCAAAAACATGTCCATCAAGTTGGTGATGCCATCCAGACATCTCATCCTCTGTCATCCCCTTCTCCTCCTGCCCCCAATCCCTCCCAGCATCAGGAGCATCTTCGCATGAGGTGGCCAAAATATTGGAGTTTCAGCTTCAGCATCAGTCCTTCCAATGAACACCCAGGAGTGATCTCCTTTAGGATGGACGGGTTGGACTTCTTGCAGTCCAAGGAACTCTCAAGACTCTTCTCCAACACCACAGTTTAAAAGCATCAATTCTTCGGTGCTCAGCTTTCTTCACAGCCCAACTCTCACATCCATACATGACCACTGGAAAAACCATAGCCTTGACTAGACGGACCTTTGTTGGTAAAGTAATGTCTCTGCTTTTCA
>NW_011494792.1:1990910-2040841 GCF_000754665.1 Bison bison bison | reverse complement strand
TCAAGACTCTTCTCCAACACCACAGTTTAAAAGCATCAATTCTTCGGTGCTCAGCTTTCTTCACAGCCCAACTCTCACATCCATACATGACCACTGGAAAAACCATAGCCTTGACTAGACGGACCTTTGTTGGTAAAGTAATGTCTCTGCTTTTCAATATGCTATCTAGGTTGGTCATAACTTTCCTTCTAAGGAGTAAGCGTCTTTTAATTTCATGGCTGCAATCACCATCTGCAGTGATTTTGGAGCCCCCCAAAATAAAGTCTGACACTGTTTCCACTGTTTCCCCATCTATTTCCCATGAAGTGATGGGACCAGATGTCGTGATCTTAATTTTGTGTATCCAAAAATACAGTCTTGTCCATAAGGGTGAGTATGGTTGAAAAGTCCTAAATGATAAGTCCAGGGTTTGTTTGTTTTCATATAGACATAATTGATTTCTTTCTTTTTTTTTCAAACCACAATTCAGTCTTTTTTCAAGTTTTAAAAAATGTATTGTTTTATTATATTTGTAATTGTCTTTTTAATCTGTTTGTTATTTAATTAGTTATGACCCTCATCATTTATTAATTCATTCAACTATTATTTATTGAGCAACAATTACTGGGATTCCCAGGTGGTGCAAGTGGTAAAGAATCTGCCTGCCAGTGCAGGAAACGCAGGTTTGACCCCTGTGTTGGGAAGATCCCCTGGAGGAGGAAATGGCAACCCACTCCAGTATTTCTTGCATGGAAAATCCCATGGACTGAGGAGCCTGGTGGGCCGTCGTTCATAGGGTGGCAAAGAGTTGGACATGACTGAGCATGCACACACACACCAATTATTGTTCAGGCTTTTCTAGAGAAATTCTTTCTAAAATGGAAGGTTGTTCCTGCCTCTCACTTGTTAATCTCTGTCATTGAGTCTCTAATTTTCAAGAGAAAACCCAAGCTCTAACATAGCAGTAAGGCCCATCATGGCATGGTATTGCTGTAACCAATACACATACATACAACATGGCTATGGTTCAAAACCGATCAGATTACCTGTGGTCTCCTAAATTTATCATGCATTTCCCATGACCATACTCCATATGAAATTCTTCACCACAAAATACAGCTGCCTTTTGCACATTCTTCAAAAGTCAGCTGAAGGGCCACTTTCTCTGGGAATTTCTCCAAAGTAAATGGTGACTCAGACGGTAAAGAATCCAGCTGCAATGCAGGAGACCTGGGTTTAATCCCTGGGTTGGGAAGATCTCCTGGAGAAGGGAATGGCTACCCACTCCAGTATTCTGGCCTGGAGAGTTCCATGGACAGAGGAGCCTAGTGGGCTATTGTCCATGGGGTAGCAGAGTCGGACATGACTGAGTGACTTTCACTCACTCACTTACTCAAGTGCTTATAGACTAAAATAACAGTAATGAATGAAATCCTGATTCTGTTTCTAATCTAATCCAAAGGGCTGTCAAGAGACTTTGATCCTGAGGTGAGTGTCTAGAGCAATAATGGCAGAGAGAATAGTCTATTGAAATTTCTGGTTTCTTTTCTTAAAAAAAAAAAAAAATGGAGTATAGTTGCTTTACAATGTTGTGTAGTTTCCACTGTACAGCAAAGTCCACAGCTATATGTATACATACATCCCCTCTTTTTTTGGATTTCCTTCCCATTTAGGTCACCACAGAGCACTGAGTAGAGATCCATTTACTATACAGTGGATTCTCATGAGTTATCTATTTTATTTATTGTTCAGTTACTAAGTCATGTCTGACTCTTTGTGACCTGATGGACTGCAGCATGCCAGGGTTCCTTGCCTTTCACTATCTCCCAGAGTTTACTCAAATTCATGTCCATTGAGTCAGTGATGCCATCCAACCATCTTATCCTCTGCTGCCCCTCTCTGTTTCGCCTTCCATCTTTCCCAGCATCAAGGTCTTTTCCAATGAGTTGGCTCGTCATATCAGGTGGTCAAAGTATTGAAGCTTTAGCATCAGCATCAGTCCTTCCGATCTATTTTATACATAATATCAATAGTTTATATTCTGTCATTAATTTGGTCAGTTCCTAGAATGCCAAGAGACGTGTGTTTTTGTTTTTTCCTTAGGGCAGTGAAGATGATGGTCTTTCTCAAACTCAAGTAATCTGCTAACCCAGAGCAACCCATTTCAGGCTTGCTTTGAGGTGTTCTGGAATTCTTGCTTAATCAAGAATTTGTGCCCTCTTCTTGCCTCAATAACATGCATACCTTCACCAAGTAGAGAAGAATCATTACAAAGATAGAGCACTCAATCAAATCAAGAATACTTGATAACTAGAGAAGAAATCCTTCTTTGTCTTCCTAACCAAGCGCTCAGAATAGTTCTTTTTTTAAAATATAAATGTATTTATTTTAATTAGAGGCTAATTACTTTACAATATTGTATTGGTTTTGCCATACATTGACATGAATCTTGAGCATAGCGTGAAACCCTCACTGAAGAGAGTCCTCTTCCATTATTTTAATAAACACCTTTGGTGGCTTACCTCAGACCACTTATATCAGAGTTGACCTATAGTTATTCTCAAGAGACACCCTCTTTCTTACCCTAATATACTGCTGTCAAGTAAGTTTTATTACACTTTCAATTTTATTCCCCTACGAAAGTTTCTTTAAAAAAAAAAAAGAGGTAACCATTTCCTCGTCCCTAAAAACTTTCTCTTCCCTTAGCAGCAATTAGGAAGTCAATTCTGTGCTCAGTAACTGATAGCTCCTGGCAGAATTCTAACACAGTTGTTCCCAATGATTTGTTGCTGTTTACATAGCAATGGGGCCCCCAGTATACTGGGATTTTAATTTACATATATTTTCTATCTTTACTATTAATCTCTAAGTATCTTGAAGGAAATATTTATATTTGAGTCATCAATTTACCCTCCACAGCACGTTGCACTATATTTTTCAGATAGAGATAAATAAATATGGGTTAAGTTACTGATTCAATGAAATAAATTTCATATTCATGACTTTAGAGAATGGCGAGTACAGTGTGACTTTCTGAAGCTTCTTTCTGTGGTAAAACTCCATGTAAGTCTCATTAGTCCATCAACTTTGAGAAAAATGCTAGTTTTCTTATTTGTTCATAGCCATAAACTATAGCAGAATAATGAAATAATCTTTGGTTCTATTGAGCAAATATTACTAAGATATATCCTGTTATTAATTGCTTATTATTAAAGAATCAATATCCTTACAGTTAAAAAGTTTCAGCATTCATAATTATTTTGATTTCAATAACTTTGTGTGTGTATTTGGGAAATGGAGTATTTGGGAACACTTTCAGTTTCAAGTTGGTCCTTTGAACTTGCATTAGCTTTCAAATGGTGTTGGAAATACACTGTGCAAAGTTAACCTCTATTGTCTTTTATGGTTTGATCATTTAATTTAAATAATACCTTTCATTTGCTCTGTGGAAAAATGTTATTTCTTATTGTGTAGAATATATAGAGCATTTGCCATTTATCTAACATTTAAAAAACAATGACTAGCATCTTAAACTGTTTTCTGGAACATAATAATGCAAGCCTTCGGAATGAGTGGAAATGATAAGACATGATTTTATGGTAAAGAAGTAACTGCTTTTACTGAACCAAGGATATTTGAAACCCTAGAAATATTTACTAAAAGCCAAATGGTTGCCTTTTTCTCTGCTGCTTTGAAAAGGTAATTAGATCAGATCAGATCAGTCGCTCAGTCGTGTCTGACTCTTTGCGACCCCATGAATCATAGCACGCCAGGACTCCCTGTCCATCACCATCTCCCGGAGTTCACTCAAACTCACATCCATTGAGTCAGTGATGCCATCCAGCCATCTCATCCTCTGTCATCCCCTTCTCCTCCTGCCCCCAATCCCTCCCAGCATCAGGGTCCTTTCCAATGAGTCAACTCTTCGCATGAGGTGGCCAGAGTACTGGAGTTTCAGCTTTAGCATCAATCCTTCCAAAGAACACCCAGGGCCGATCACCTTTAGAATGGACTGGTTGGATCTCCTTGCAGTCCAAGGGACTCTCAAGAGTCTTCTCCAACACCACAGTTCAAAACCATCAATTCTTCAGCGCTCAGCTTTCTTCATAGTCCAACTCTCGCATCCATACATGAGCACTGGAAAAACCATAGCCTTGACTAGACGGACCTTTGTTGGCAAAGTAATGTCTCTGCTTTTCAATATGCTATCTAGGTTGGTCATAACTTTTCTTCCAAGAGTAAGCATCTTTTAATTACCAAAGCTTAATTTAGGTAGTAAAAGAAAATCAAGTCCTACCTATCTTTCTGTGGAAAGTTCTTGATACCCATTTGTTCAACTTGCATGCATGCCAAGTTGTTCCAGTCCTGTCTGACTCTTTGTGACCCCATGGACTGTAGCCCACCAGGCTCCTCTGTCTGTGGGATTCTCCAGGCAAGAATACTGGAATGAGTTGCCATGTCCTCTTTCAGGGGACCTTCCTGACCCAGATATCAAATCTGAGTCTCTTATGTCTCCTGTATTGGCAGGAAGGTTCTTTACCACTAGAGCCACTGGAAAGCCCTTAGCCACTTTTATTCTGGATAAAGTGCTGGACTAGACACCTACAGGACTTCCCCAGTGGCTCAGCAGTAAAGAAAGAATCTGTCTGTGATGCAGAAGATGCAGATCTGAATTCTTAGCCTATCTCTGTGTTATTCTATGAATCAATTGTTTGCTTTGTCCATGAATTTCACAGTCTAACATGTATGATTATATGTGTCCAGCACATAGTTGAAGCTTAGCCAATGTTTGTGGAGTAGATTAATTAATGCTTAATAAGACTTTGACCAAGATTTATTCATCTCTAAAATTAAATATCTTGATGGTCAAGTTTTTTTCTTGTTCTATGATACTAAAATAAGCCCTTTCCCAAGTTGCTACAAATATAAATCTCAAAGTATTTTGGAGTAGAGCAAAGTGGGCTATATTTTTGTTGTTATTAAAAGTGTATTTTGTTGTTATTAAAAGTGTATATTCACCTTTCACCAGTGGCTATTAATCTTGGAGAAATGAGGGTTTATACATGACTTGTATTGTCTATATTCTTAATGATAAAGGCATTTTCTTTAAAAACTATTTTGCTATAAGTCTCAGGTTGAAAAAGGGTTGAATATAAGGAAGATCAGAGTCCTTATATTTATGTTGTCTTTAGACTGAATTTCTTATTTGTGAAACATAGCTCACAAGATGGGGTTTCTGTTTCAGTAGAGTTCTACTAACTTGTTTCCTTACCACAAACATGTTTCAAAATTAGTTGCCAAAACAACATCACCATTCACAATCCCAGTCACTGTGTCCCTACCTAGGAGTACACCGTCTGTAACAGCTCTTTTACAATAGTATCTATTGAGGTTTAAACAGCTCTTTTGGTTTAAGGGAATAGAGCAGTGAATTGGTGTTCATAAAAAGTAAGATCTGATGATGAAGGTGATCTTTAAAGTAAGAATGTTCTAATATTCATTTTAACTCTTGACAAGCCATTTATCCCACCCTTTGGAAAACATACATAGGCAGACAGCCTCTGTTTCCCCACTTCTGTCTTAGACTAGCGTCCTCAGTGAAGTTGAGGGGGGAAATCTTTAAAATTGTCAAATTATGCTGAAAACAATATGAGTTAAAATTCCTTTGAGATTAAATGTTTAATTATTTGCTGGGAAAATATCAGGGCAATGAAAGCTATTGGTTAAATATAGATCCTGTTAATATAAACCACCTGAGTGTGAATTTCTCCTCCTTAAATACCTGATGATCTTGGGTCTGGACTCATCTCTTAAACTGAGTCAATAATAGTATATGCTTGTTTGTGATATTTTTGTGTATTCAGTAAATAGATACATATAAAGTATTTAGAATACTACCTGACAAAGTATACAGTGGAAATTAACTGCTATTATTATTTTTATAATTATTATTATTTCTATAATAATTAGACTCTTGAGAGGACTGCAAGGAGATCCAACCTGTCAATCCTAAAGGAAATCAGTCCTGAATGTTCACTGGGGGACTGATGCTGAAGCTGAAACTCCAATACTTTGGCCACCTGATGCGAAGAACTGACTTATTTGACAAGGCCCTGATGCTGGGAAAGATTGAAGGCGGGAGGAGAAGGGGATGACAGAGGATGAGATGGTTGGATGGCATCACCGAAGCGATGGACATGAGTTTGAGTAGGCTCCGGGAGTTGGTTGATGGACAGGGAAGCCTGGCGTGCTACAGTCCATGGGGTCACAAAGAATCAGACACGACTGAGCAACTAAACTGAATGACTGATTATTTCTATAATTATCATTATTTTGAAAGGAAAGCTTTGAAATAATCTTTATTAGGTAGAATACCAGTATACTTCCTTGTACAGCATTGTCAAGTATTGAGTTTTAAATATTTGTTCTTTGGCATTATATTGCAATATTT
Organism: Bison bison bison; assembly: GCF_000754665.1. Lineage (NCBI taxonomy): Eukaryota > Metazoa > Chordata > Mammalia > Artiodactyla > Bovidae > Bison > Bison bison. The sequence continues at coordinate 2,034,411 of NW_011494792.1, read as the reverse complement.
ACAGGATGTAAAAATCAATAAAGTATCCTTTTGGAAGTGGCTAGATAACTTTTATTAGTCCAGTTCTCTCACAGATATTTTTAATAGTAATCCAAAGAATAAATATTTAAAACTCAATGCTGGGCAATACTTGATAGGAAAGTGTATTGGTATTGTTGATATTGGTATGTTGAAAGACATAAATTTAAACATTCAAGGAATTCAGCAAAGCCCAAGTAGGATAAATACAAAGAAAACAGTACCTAGGCAATCTCAGTCATGTGCTAAACACTAATGTCTTAAAAGATTCCAGAGAAGAAACATCACATGAAAGGGAGCAATGAGTCAAATCATCTTGGATTTCTGTTCAAGAAAATGGAGTCCTGAAACTAGTGGAAATGCCATCTCAGGTGAGAACACCTCTGAAGAATGAAGGCAAAAATAAAGACACTTGCATATAAAAGAAAACTACCAGAATTTATTGCCAAAAGATTTGCACTACGTGAAATTCTAAAGAAAGTTTTTCAGATTTAAGCAAAAGGATGCCAGATGGAAGCTCCAATTCTCAGGAAGGAATAAAGAGCCCCCCAAATGTTTTTTACAATCCAAAATAATGCAATATTTGAAAAATCTGTACAACCAAATGCAAAAATTAAATGTTTTAATTTTTTTCTACATCACTGTCTTCAACTATGCTTGAAAAAAAAGTCTACCCTATTGACCCTAAGACTTCTCAGCCACTCTTTTGCAGTTAAAAAAAAAAAAAATTCTTTCAACATACTTGACTTCTTAATTTCATATCTAATTAACACTCAGTCTTCCCCTTCCACTCCTGCCAATGACATTTTAGCTGACAACTAGGAGTGGCCTATTCAATCATTCCTCTTCTTTCTCTTTCCTCTTTCCCTTTCTCTTATGTTTCAAAAGAAAGGGAAAATTTTTTAAAAGCATACAAGATCTTTTGATTAGCAAGTGTTGTGATTATCTTTTCTGGTGGCTTCTGACACTGGTATGCAGACTTTGGTCAAGAATTCAGAGCCTGGTCATTCCCTGGAGCCTTTGAACCATCTCATAGTGCATCTCATGGACTGGGTCTGTGATGGGTTTTCAAGGAAACTTTTCATTTTTGACATTCATCGATACCTCCTCAGCGACCTTTTCCAGCTGGATATTCTAAAAACTACATATTTCTGGGAAAACCTCTTTGCCCGGGTTTTATAAAATATAGGACTGCACATCTCTAGACTTCACTAGGCTGCTCAAGACTGTCTTCTTTCTTCTATGTCTATTTAAACCACAAAAAATATCTCTCAAGCTGACTACTTGAAACTTGTCAAGCTGCAGGTTATTTCACTGTGGCCTCTTTTCTCTGCTTAGCCATTCATCCTCACCCCTTACCTCTTCTTCCATTCAAAAGGACAAGACAGATCAGAAGTCTCCTCCTAAGTGGATGAACAATCAGGAATGAGCTGCTAGTCTTTTTTAAAGCCTTCTTAGTTGGCTGTAAGGAGGGGATAAAAATATGTCTCCATCTTAGTACCAAGCAGGAAAAGAGAGAAAAGCTGCAGGACTGTCCCTCTAAGTCAGTGTCTCATCACTCTATATATATCCCTGAGTTTCCTCCTACTTTAGAACTTTTGCTGGAAGAGATTAATGGGCAAATGACTGCAAAGGCAGTCATTAATGGGTAAATGACTGCAAAACAATAATTTTGACTGCCTGTATTTAAGTCCTAGGGAACTATCTGAACCTTTTTAATGTTGACTGCTTTTAGAATGTGGAAGTAAGTATCATCTCTTTGTATTCCTCTTTGGACCCCCTTCACTAATTCTGAGGCAACAAGAAACAGAACTCAGCATTCTGTTACAAGTGTACATATCAAAATCTCTTAGATACAAGATCCAGTTCTTTTGTTTTAAATCTTTTTGTCTTGTTTGTAAGATAGAATAAAATAAAGACAACTTATTTAGCATTCTTGGAAATTCTGAATTTCTGTGTTTTGTCACTGCTAGCAGACATTAATAGGATATGCATTTTGAGATGGGTATTAATCTAAATGCATTTCGATCTCAATAATCCCAAGAGCTCTTGACTACAGGTCCTATAGCATCAATGCTCTCAATTGCCAAGTTAATCAGGCATGTCCATAAAAGGAATCTTACTGCTTAGGGTCAGTGCCAAGGTCTACAATTGTTTGACTTTGAGCTAATGGTTTTATTAATGACAGACTATATGTACTTAACACCCACATTTATGGCTTCACTGTCACCTACCTTAATGTCTTCTAAATCTGTATCCAGCTAGTCTTCTCCTGAGTTCAGAAAAAAAAGCTATATGCAGTTCTCATGTCCAGTTCAGTATAATTAAAACTAAGCCTATCATTCCTTTCCAATTATTAATTATTTCCAAAATATATTTTGAGAATTACTCTCATGAATTAGTCAAATTCATGGAGGTAAATGGATAACAAAGAAATATAAGATGATAAGTTCTATGCAAAAGATTAAGCAGGGAAAAGAGAATGAAGAGAGTGCAAAGTACTCTTTGTGGTGATATCTAGGTTGATATATGAAGGAAAAGATATATATGATATATGAAGGAAAAGAAAGCTGAAAGCCAAAGAATTGATGCCTTTGAACTGTGGTGTTGGAGAAAACTCTTGAGAGCCCCTTGGACTGCAGGGAGATCCAACCTGTCAATCCTAAAGGAAATCAGTCATGAATATTCATTGGAAAGACTGATGCTAAAGCTAAAACTCCAATATTTTGGCCACTAGATGCAAAGAACCGACTCACTGGAAAAGACCCTGATGCCGGAAAAGACTGAAGATAGGAGGAGAAGGGGATGACAGAGAATGAGATGGTTGGATGACATCACTGATGTGATGGACATGAGTTTGAGTAGGCTCTGGGAGTTGGTGATGGACAGGAAGCCTGGCGTGCTGCAGTCCATGGGGTCACAAAGAGTTGGACACGACTGAGCAACTGAACTGAACTGATACGAAGGAAGTGTAGCAATAAGCCATGTGGCTATCTGGAGGTCAAACACTACAGAGACAGGAGCTGAGCTGGAGTGTTTAGGAAAAATCAAAACGGCAGGTGTGCCTGGAGCATAGTGACCAAGGAACCCAGTGTAGGAAGTGAGGTCAGTGAAGTTGAATGGGTCAGATCACATATGGCCCTACAAGCTGAAACAAGGGTCATGGTTTTATTTCCAGGGTAATATGTGGGGCCATTCAAGATTTTTAACATGGAAATGACATAATTTTTCTTTAATACAATGTAAATGGAGCTATGTGAAAGGATAGACATAGTGGAACATGGGGAGTCTGTGTGTCAGAACAAATATATAGCTGTGCAAGGGCGGTAGAAATTGACTAAAGTGGAGGTGATGTCATAAAGACAGTGACATGGCTTGTTCCTGACTTCAGTTTCCCTCACAAGAAGACCAGTGAACAACTCTCCATAGACATGACCTTACTGAGAACATCCCAGAACTCTGGGGGTGAGCCTGAAGCAGTTCCCTGGACCACAGAGACTGAGAGGGACTTTGCCTGCATTGCCCCTCCACCAGGCTGGCTCAGCCTGGCACTGAGAACCCCACTCTCTAGACCTGTGGGGTCTCCAGTGGGAAAGAGGACCCAGGGTGGATACATGCTTTCTCATCATTGAAGGATGCTTCTTGGAGGACCCACTGTGTTCATGATTGGTGAGGTTCACTCTGCCATGCTCAACAACAGCACGTGGCCCTGCAGAGCCAAGCGGGTAACCTTGTGGTTCAAGAGAGCTGATCGACAGTTCTGTCTGACATAGGTTCCCAGCCTGCGGGCCCATTCTATGATTGTTGTACAACGTGGTGAATGTGCCTCAAGTCACTGAATCATAATACTTGGAAGTTGTTAAAAATCAGCATTTTAAAATCTGTTACCACAGTTAAAGAGTTCTTTGCGAAAGAGAAAGAAACTCAAGATTTCTTTGTTAGTGGAAGGATCTTCAGGTAGAGTGTTCTATTTTTTCTAACATAAAATAAAATAAGAGAACTATTTATCCTGAATTATATAGCAAGCTGCTTTTTAATTGATATACATACACGTATTTATATTTTAGATGCTAGATAATTAAGCCTGAAGAAGGACGACTTATTTCAGTTAAAAGTACAGAATTATTAGAATTTTTGGTAACTAATATACGTAGCTCATGGAAGAAGCAGACTTTAGATAAATTGAATGTAATAACAGCACACAGCTAGTAATCGGCAGAACCTGCAATAAAAGTCACATTTTGACACTCTTTTTCAATCTATGGGTAAAGATATAAGTATAAACTATTCTACAAAATCTATGTATCTCCATGTGGATGTCTAGATATGTTACTATCTAGTAATTCACCTGTATTGGAATAAAATAAGCACAGCTAATTGCAAACCCTGGTTAATGTAATTATCATTAGATCAACCCTAGCCCCTTAAAAAAGAACAGATTCTAGAACAGAGATGATTTAATATCTTCTAATCAACATAAGCAAGCATTATGGTTACAATATGCCTTTTCCAGCCATATGCCTGAGTAGTCATCCTAAAAATATCTCCTGATTCAAAACATACACCGAAATATATCAAATATCTTATCCAATGTGTAGCTGAGGTCATATGAAATCATGGAACTCAATACTTCTAATTAAAAATGTATTTTAAAAGAAGAGACAAGCGTACTAGGATGAGGAAAATGGAAGAGGGAGAAACACCATTAACATTTTGAAAGCCAGGAAACATTACACTTTTGTGATAATGGGATTAGCAGCCCTAAAAAAGCTGAGTTTGAAGCTGGCAGTGAGGAAAGCCAAGAAATCACTTTATTTACGCCACAAGAGTCCGGCCTGCAAAAGGCTCGGGACTTAACGGTACCAGGTGCATAGTAATTGGGATAAATTAGGGAATAAACATATATGGAGTATTGAAATCTTCATGAGAAGCAGTTAGAAGCTCCAGACTTCTTCCCACACTTTGGCAGTAGGCAGGAGGGCCACAGAGTGCCGCGGACTGGGTGGTTTAAACAAAAACCATTTATTGTCTCACATTTCTGGAGTCTAGGAGTCTGCACTCAAGGTGCTGGCAAGGTTGGTTTCTTCTGACGTCTATGAGAAGAGGATCTGGTTCAAGCTTTTCTCTGTAACTTAGGGATAGCCCTGTGTCTGTACAGCTTCTATGCATGTTTCTGGGTCCATATTTTCCTGTTTTATAAGGAAACCAGTCATATTGGGTCAGCCCCACCCTAATGATCTCATTCTAACTTGATTACCTCTATAAAGATCCTATCTTCAAATGAGGTCACATTGTGAAGGACTGGGAGTTAAGGCTGCAACATACTTAGGCTGGAGTATACATGATACAACTCATTACGCTAATAAACTCTCCACGATCCATGAACATACACAAAGTTTTTGGTCTTCTTCTTAATGCTCCATGAACATAAAGGATGAAGGATATCAAGGAACAGATCTCAGACAGATATGAAAAGACATCAGCAAACAAGAGCAGGTGTTCAATTAAGCCAGGCTTTAGCATCAATTCTATTCTTATATGAGTTGTTTTTTTCATTTTCGTTTTTATATATCTAAGAGCTAAGAAACTTTCCTCACGTAAATAAGTAGATGAGAATGGAAAAAAATGTCCTTGTAGATCTTAATTACTGAAACTCCCTCTATTACATATCAAAAACCACATAGAGATCTAACACTGAATTTTCTTAGACATAAACTAGCTAACAAAAGGATTCAGTCAGTTCAGTTGCTCAGTCATGTCTGACTCTTTGCGACCCCATGAATCACAGCACACCAGGCCTCCCTGTCCATCACCAACTCCCGGAGCTCACTCAGACTCACGTCCATCGAGTCGGTGATGCCATCCAGCCATCTCATCCTCTGTCGTCCCCTTCTCCTCCTGCCCCCAATCCCTCCCAGCATCAGGGTCTTTTCCAATGAGTCAACTCTTCGCATGAGGCCGAAGTAATGGAGTTTCAGCAAAAGGATTAGATTCCACTAAAGTTTTCTTGAAAGTATCATGAACCACATAACCTGCCTAAAGTTATGTAATAGTCTTTAGAATTATTGACTTATTCTAAAGAACTGCAGTGGTTCAAACTATCTTTTTGATACTCAAGGGAGTTTTATATTTTGGAGCAATGTTCCACAGGAGATTCTGAATGAATACACAGGTATTTGTTTTATTTTTGCCTTAAATTAGCATGAAGATGCATTTGCTTATCTGTGGGTACAGTTCTGTAAATTTTAACACAGCTATGAATTTGTGTGGGCTTCCCTGGTGGTTCTGACAGTGAGGAAACAGAATAGTTGCCTCAGCCCCTTTCCCCTCAAAAACGTCTCTGTGTCACCTTGATGCCTTGGGATCACACTCTCTCCCATGCCTGACCTCACCTTTGGCAAGCAGTGATCTGGTCCCCATCACTAAGTCATTTGCCAGGCAGAATGTTATATAAATGGATTCTATATAATATGTAAACTTCGGAGATATTTTGTCACTTAGCCTAATGCCTTGGGGATTTATGTAAGTTCATTCTTTTTTGTTGCTGAGTAGTATTCAATTCTGTGATGTATCAGCATTGTTTATCCATTCATCCACTGAAGGGCATTGGGTTGTTTTCACTTTGGTGCAATAATGAGCAAACCTGCTATAAACTCTTGTGTGTAGGTTTTTGTGTGAACATATATATTTTTTTTAATCAGGTAATACATAGGAATGGGATTGCTGGGTCTCATGTGAAGGATATGTTTGATGTTTTAACAAACTGGCAAACCATTTTTGAGAGTGACAGTACAATTTCACATTTAGGAATTTATGAGAGTTCCTGTTGTTCCAGTCTCACTAGCACTTGACATTGTGTTGTTATTCTTACTTGTTCTAATTGGCTTGTGTAAAGTGAGAATAGGGTGATTTTGAAAGCGGAGATGGGAAAGGAGAAGCGGTGCGATACCTCAACTGTAAACACCTTCTCAGGCAGGTCACTTTAAGAAAAAAATAATGTGGAAGTTGAAATGAATTACTTTAATTTCAAAGTAATTATGCTCACATGCCTCGTGGAGACATTGTGTATAACCCTAAGGGTATCTTTACCAAAGTCTAAAGAGCTGTTCATAGAAAAATGCTCATTTTTCTGTATAAAGATAGTTGGACAGAAACGATCATTGCAGTACTATAAAAGTAAAAGCTAGAAGTAACCTGAATATTATAAATACTGTAATGGCTGAAAGTGAAAACAGAATGATTGTATGGGTACAGAATGGTTGTTAAGTATATCGGTTGTTTACCTTCATGATCGCATGGCTGACTGAGACCTGTGGCTTGCTGCCACTGCCCAGCATTGTGAGAAAGTATTGTACCCACATATCACTAGCCCAGGAAAATAATCACAATTCAAAATTTGAAGTACGGTTTCTACTGAAGGCATATCACTTTTGCACCATTATAAAGTTGAAAAATTGTAAGCCATACCATCATAAATCAGAGACCATCTATAAATGCATATTGCAAACTCTAGAGCAACTACTAAAAAAATTTTAAAAAGCATTATAATTGATATAATAATATGTATAATATATATAATTTAATTATATTAAGAAAGGAGGAAAATGAAACCATATAAAAATCTCAATTAAAACCACAAGAGACAGGAAAAATGTGTTAAGACAAACATAGGAACAAGGACAACAAATAGAATAGAGTAATGAATAAAGTAGATGTTACTCCAGTTATATCAATGATTGCTTTAAATATCAATGGTCTAAATATATCAATAAAGATTGTCATAATGGATCCAAAAACAAGCCCCAACTATATGTTGTCTGCAAGAAACCCATGTAAATCTAAAGATACAACTAGTTTAAAAGTAAAGAAATGCAACAAATTATACTATGCTAACACGAGTCAACAGTAAAGAGGAATAGCTATGTTAATTTCAGATAGAGTGGACTTCAGAGCAAGGAATGTTACCCGGGATAAGAGGTGGTATGAAAGTGAAAGTGAAAGTCGCTCAGTCATGTCTGACTCTTTGTGACCACATGGGCTATACAGTCCATGGAATTCTCCAGGCCAGGATACTTAGTGGGTAGCTCTTCTTCTCCAGGGGATCTTGCCAACCCAGGGATCAAACCCAGGTCTCCTGCATTGCAGGCGGTTTCTTTACCGGCTGAGCCACAAAGGAAACCCAAGAATACTGGAGTGGGTAGCCTATCCCTTCTTCAGGGGATCTTCCTGACCCAGGAATCAAACTGGGGTCTCCTGCATTGCAGGTGGATTTTTTTACCAACTGAGCTATGAGGGAAGCCTAAGATGTGTATAGCATGATGGTAAAGTAGTTGCTACTCCAAGAAGACACAACAATCCTTAACATTTATGCACCTACATGAGAGTCAGCAAATGTGAGGCAAAAAAACCCACAATAGAGCTGTGAGGAAAAATAGATGAATCTGCTATTACAGTGGAATACTTCAACACTTATTTATCAGAAATGGACATATCTAGAGGCAGAAAATCTGTAAGGACACAGCTGAACCATGTAGCACTATCAATGAACTGAACATAATTGACATCTATAGACTACTTCCTCCAACAGCTACAGAGTTCACATTTCTTCTCAAGCTCACATGGAACCTTCACCAAAATAGACCACACTTTTAACCAGGAAAACACCCTAACATACTTAAAGAAACAGAAATCACGCCCTACCCTCAAAAAAAAAAAATAAAAAAAGAAACATAAATTATACAGTGCCTGCTCTCAGGACATAATGGACTTATACTAGAAATTAATAACACGGAAATAGATGGGAAATCCTAATATACTTGGACATTAAAAAGCACCTCTAACAGGTTCAATGAAGAAATCTCAAGAGGATTAAAAATACTTTTAAACAACATGAAAATACTACTTATCAAAATTTGTGGGACACAGCAGCATTGAATGCATGTACTGAAGAAGAAGAAAGATCTGTGATCATTAATTTAAGTTTTCACTTTAGGAACCTAGAAAAAGAAGAACAGACTAAATCCAAAATAATAAGAAGAAAAGAAATAATAAAAATTAGAATAGAAATCCATGAAACTGAAAACAGGAAATCAATAGAGAAAATAAATAAAACCAAAAGCTGCCTCTTTGAAAAAATCAGTAAAATCAATAAGTGCCTAGCCAGGCCAAATAAGGAAAAAAGAAGACACAGATGACTAACATCAGAATTGAGAAAGGAATATCACCAGAGGTCTTATTAACTTTAAAAGGGTTGTAAAGGAATATCTGGGCTTCCCACGTGGCTCAGTGGTAAAGAGCATGCCTGGAGAGCTACAGTCCATAGGGCAGTGAAGAGTTGGACATGCAAAGGAATATGTGATCAACTCTATGCAAATATGCCCACATATTTGATAGTCTAAATGAAATGGACCAATTCTTTGAAAGACACAACCTGCAAACACTCACACAAGAAGAAATAGATGATCTGAATAAGCCTGTATCTATTAAAGAAATTGAATCAGAAATTAACATCTAGTTCTTTTTCAATAAGTGGGCTAGACCACTAAAACAGTTGCTATAATTAACACAAAGGTATCGTGTAATTAATAGAATTAATTACAGGTAATATAATATTCTTGTCATTTGCTTTATCTATATACTATGTTTTCTATGTGACTTGGATTTCTTTGAGCCTCATTACCTAATAGAAAAATAATATTAATTGATTAGCTATGAAAGGGGTGAAATTCTACTTTATCCTAGAAATATTGATTGCTATTAGGTTTGCCTTTTATGTATATTTATGTATATTTGTATATGTATGTATTTATTTATGTGTATTTATGTATGTTTGCCTTTTATGTATATTTACCAAGAAGATAATTTGTGAACTTCCTGAAGACTGATTGTGTGCTTCAGCCATGTAATCTCCAGCACTCTTTAGTGGTACTAGTGGTAAAGAACATGCCTGCCAATGCAGGGGATGTAAGAGATGTGGGTTTGATCCCTGGGTTGGGAATGCCCCCGGAGGAGGAAATGGCAACCCCAATTCCAATATTCTTGCCTGGGAAATCCCGTGGACAAAGGAGCCTGGGGGGCTATTGTCCATAGCGTCGCAGAGAGCCCAACATGACTGAAGAGACTTGTATGCATGCCCCTTTCCTCAAAGTAAATGTTTTTTTTTTTTGATGTTGTTGTTGTTGAATGACTCAACAAATAAGCAAGTGAAAAAAGCTTATTGAAGCATGCTTTTTAAAAAATTGTTGGCCTTTTCTTTAACCGCAACAACAATCACATCTTGACCTGCTCGAGCTGGGCCAGTTCACTCATCCCCAGGCAACATAGTGGTCCCATTCTCCAGGGAGGTCACAGATTGATGCTGAACTTAGCGGGGGCACCTGATTGGCAGAGAGCACTACAGCCCAGAACTCCTGGGCTCCAGTTTCCTTCTGCCTCAGCCTCTAGAGTAGCTGGGACTATAGCGGGCACCACTACACCCTACAACCACATCTTACATATAGCTCAATATGTTATACATTTAATTACTTTATACACTTGAGCATTTCTTTATAACATTTTCAGCTGGTCTTTCTCATTCACATTTCCTAGCTGACTTATTTCTTAACAATTATATTGAGGCCTTGAAGTCAGTTTACCAATTTTAAGTGTCGTTTTAGACATGGGTGAGCTTCAGCTAACTTCTAGGGCTCTGCCAATCACAACCAGAAATGGCCCGAGACAGCACTGTGTAAATGCCAATAAAATTATCCTAGTTTTGCAGATGTTTAGATTTATCTGTATCAAATTTGACTGTGAATATGTGTCTCCATGTATAATGATCCAGAGCAAAAGGATGAAAGCTGTTCTTTAAAAAAAAAAAAGACATTCTGAATCTTTACTGTAAATTATACACCATACAAAATCAGCCCAAATTGTTCAAACCCTTGGACACTCGCAGTGTTATTATGCTCGCTGCTCAGAGAACTGTATAATTATCCCAGTTAACAGCAATTTGCTAGTGCTGATCTCCTAAGAAGAGATGCAAGACTTACAGAACTAAAATAAGTACAGATGTGGGTCCCTGTTTTTGTTCTCTGACTCTGCATGTGAAAAAACAACCACTTAATTCCAGGCTCTTTTCATTTCTCTAGTTAAGATGTTAAGCTAGATGGATCGAGTGGTTGCGTGGTAAATAAAAATTTCAACAGTGAGCTAAATTCTCTTAACGGGAATGGACATGAATTTTCCTTACCTAATGAAGAAACTGTATTTAGTTAATGTTATCTTTTTCCTTGCTCAGCATGGGAAAACTCTTTCTGAGAATACTTTGGTTTGGGGTGACACTTTATTATAATTTATTACAGTATCAAAAAATAATGAGGGAAAAAACTAATGGAAAAGTGGATGAGAACTAAGCAAGACTAGAGCTATATCCCCACCTCTAAAGGGAGCCAGACCTAAAATGGTGTTGATTTAAATAAAATGAGTGAAACCAAGTTATAACACTGGTATTGTTGGTTACCCGCCCCCTACACTCCACCCTGGTTTCTTCACTGATCGAGGGAAGAATTGGGGTATCCGGAAGGAAGTCATTACAAAGTATATAAAACCTTTTGAGTACATAAACCTCACTCTCCTAGAGGCTCCTCTGGGTCCTTTAAATCAGTCTTCCCTCTTAATTGTGTCAATTAGCAGTGCCCTGAGTAAGCCACAGGGGCAAAGCTGAGAAGTCAGAGAAGGAGGTGAATATGTAGCAATTCTCTTGACATAATGGAGACTAACCTAAATTACACACTTTATTATAATGGCATTACTAACCTAAATATCATTTCGGATGATTCATTCCTATCATACTCATGGGGGAAACCTACAAGGAAGCCTGAAAGAGAATCAGCTCCTCATTTTTTATTGTTTGATTTGGCACATTCTGCCTTACATATAATAGCAAGTTAAGAGCATGTGGCATTTGCAATCCATCTCCAAAGAGTTGCTCTTTTAAATCCAGCCTAGATCAATAGGATCAAAAATGGTGGACATTTAAACATAGTTTAAAGGAGATTGTTAGGAACCAGGCTGTTTTTACCCTGAGCATGCTTCTCAGTTAGTTACTCTGTGGTAACTGGAGCTAATAGAACAGTTCTCCACGGGCAAAATGAATCTGAGAGTTTGAGGCAGTGACCTAGATAATCCAGGCAAACTGCCCACTTTTGCCTGGAGTGTCAGCAAAATTGCTCTAATTCCCCACTTCACTAGTGGAGGCCTAGTCGGTTTTCTTCAGCATCCTATTAAACTCTGTGCTCCTCTTCTCAGTCTATAGGATGGGGCTGAGTGTGTCAGCTGGAGCTCGTTCTCTGGAGCTCTGGCTTTGATTGCTATTGAACTGGATGGGACTGAAAGAATAATTCTGTTGAGCTCAGGGGAGCTGTGCGGTCATGCTATGCCATCCAATCACTCTTGTGTCATTTAAAATGATGCTGTGTGAATAGGAGTAACCGAATGCTTCAATCCTGGTCACCTTTGTTACTTCATCCATTTACAGATATTTATTAAGTGTCTGTTATATCGTGTTAGAGTCCACAGTAGTGGTGTATATGTGGCTGTAGTAGAAATTGGTCTTTTCTTTTGCCACCAGCCCCTGGACAACCTTCATGGGTTTGGGGAATTTCCCAAACCCATGTCTGCTCCCTGCTGCGCTCTGGGGAAGGCGTCTACTCACTTTTCCAGCCTCACATTTCAGGGATGATACAGGCTAGATTTTGCTGACAAAGCCAGTGAAGCAAAAAATCAAGCATTGTGTGCATGGTGGCAGCTCTAAGCTCCAGAACAGCAGAGGGTTGTCGAGCACCTTTGCGTGCTCACCATTCTCAGTGTTGTGGTAGAAGATGGAAGGTCTGTGCTCAAGGGTGCAGCGGCAGTATCTCCATGGAACTAGTTCCACCATGTGATGTGGGCTTTGGTCTTTGCTGAGCAGCCTCTGTATCTGTTCTGTCTCCCCAAAGGATCCAGTAGAAGCCCAGTACACTTTAACATATTATTTTTCTGAATAAACTAGCTACAGTTGGTTTTTCTTGTTGCTGTTGTTCAGTTGCTCAGTTTTGTCCGACTCTTTGCAAACCCAAGGACTACAGCACACCAGGCTTCCCTGTCCTTCACCATCTCCTGGAGCTTGCTCAAACTCATGTCCATTGAGTCAGTGATGCCGTCCAACCATCTCATCCTCTATTGTCCCCTTCTCCTTGGTTTCTCTTGCTTGAGATTAAATGGTCAATGAAGAACACAAGAGAGATCATTGCTCCTGAGAGAAGAAGGGTGTCAGGAATATAATTATGTATGAAGCCACTCTTGCTAACCCTAACTGAGGCTCAAGAGCACTTTGGCCAAGATTGTGTGGACAGAGTAGAAATTTGGTCCTTGAATAAGATATGATTGAAATGTGAATACATAGAAAAATGGATTTTGTTGCTGTTTGGCCCTTAAGTTGTGTCCAATTCTTTGTGATGCCATAAACTGCAGCACACCAGGCTCCCCTGTCCTTCACTATCTCCCCGAGTTTGCTCAGACTCATGTCCACTGAGTCAGTGATGCTATCCAACCATCTCATCCTTTGTCACCCCCTTCTCCTTTTGCCTTCAATCTTTCTCAGAATCATGGTCTTTGAAGGATAATAGATGTCAAATAGGTATCTAATCTCAATTATGAATTGTGATGCTTTGCTAAGACTGAAAAATTAGGGGATTTCAAACTAAAAACTTGAGTTTGTGCCCCCTTATTGTATTAGGCCAATTAATGCAACAGGCATGCACTCAAATCTCAGCAGTTTAGCACCAAAGAAGTTTAATTCTCAGTCATGTCAGAATCTGATTCTGGTGTAGCCCCTCCCTAGGGTAGTTCTCATCCAAGAGGGGACTTGGGCCATATCAGCAGAACAGATGGCCTCCAAAGCCATTAACTGTCTTGGGGAGGATGGGGAAGAAGGGACAAACTATATCTTAGGTCTCTGAGATCAGAAATGATTTACTTCATATTTCCAACCTAACTTCCAGAAGGGCTGGGAATATAGGGAAGCACAGAGATACTTGGTCAGCCTTAACCCTCTCTGGCAGTCTGTGCTTTGGTTACTCAGTACTCATTCACTTTCTCTCCCCACACACAGAGTCCATATGCTCCCCACCCTGAAAGGAGATAACCCAGTCTTGTTCAGCAACTGTGATCGCCTCAAGTCCCAGATCTCTGGGTGGTCCTATATCATCTTCATCATGTCCAGATGTTACTACTTTGGCTCCTGGGGGCTGTGAATAAAATATAGCAAAATGTCTGTGCTTCTCCTTGTTACACTATAAAATGTATATATATTTTAAACAGGGATAAGATAGAGGCAACAGAAGACACAAATCCCATCGGGAGGGAGGAGGAACAAGATGGAGTTGTCAGTGCCCCTTGGAGGTTATGAAATCACTCCGGGCAGAAACTCTAAAGACCCCTTCCTTCCCTGTGAGCATGAGAGAGGTCTTGATTATGTCCTACTCCTCTCTCTTGGAAGAGCTCCCTCCCTGGTCCCTTTCTTTCCGGGAACCCAGGCTGTATCTTCTCAGCTGTTTTTATTTTTCCATTATCTTCTTTGGCAAAATGTGAAATAGATGTTGGGGAATATGACCACTTTGCAAATTACAAAATTTCTCAGCCTTCTTCTCCCACATGTAATATTAAGAGCTTATGGATTGTTTCCATTCTCAAAGTGTCAAAGGGATTGTATGCCTATGTATATGTATGATGAATGTATATTTTGGCTTGTGATTTCTTTGGCAAAATAGTTTATTTCCCCCCTGGAAACTTAGTAGGTTTCTGACTTATTTGCATCTAGTCAGTTTTATGGGCCAGTAAGTATACACAGAGTTCCTTTTGAAACATAGTTTTAAATCTACTTTTTCCCCTCCTTTGTTTTTTGCTTAGATGCCAACTTCTCTCAACTCAACTGAGATTTTGTTGGACACTTCCAATGCACCACTTCCAAACTGTGGTCCTGTATTTTATTCTTATTCCTGCTGCTCACCCCATTCTGTGAGACAGATTGCTATTCATATATCAACAAGGAAGTAATAACTGTGGTTTAGTTTTCATGGCTAGTTCATCCTACGAGAATGGGATTACTTGGGCTAATTTATATCATCAAGGAGAAAAACAAATGAAAACGAAAACAAACAAATAAACTAAAGCGTATGTCCTAAACTGATAGCCCTGCTATTGCTGCTGCCTATTCCCACTCTCATAAAAGATCTGTTTTTGTTGGTTCTTTATATTTTTTTCAGCTTTTTCAAGTTAACTGATCATTAACAGTCTAAGGTAGAGTCTGCATTTGTATCAATCTCTCAATATTATAAGATACTCATTTGATATAAGATTTATACTTTCATAACTTCCTTTACTCAAAGTTATTGCAAAAAATCTCCCCCTTCCCATGGAACTTATATCTGATGGCATAATTTACTACTACAGTTCTTTTGCTGTATGTAGTCTCTGGTGGGCCGCCATCTATGGGGTTGCACAGAGTCGGACACGACTGAAGCGACTTAGCAGCAGCAGCAGCAGCAGTAGTCTCTGGGGACATCCCAGATGGCACAGTGATAAAGAATCTGCCTGTAATGCAGGAGATGCAGAAGACAGGAGTTTGATCCCTAGGTCAGGAAGATCCCCTGGAGTAGGAAATGGCAACCCACCCCAGTATTCTTGCCTGGAAAATTCCACAGACAGAGGAGCCTTGTGGGCTACAGTCCATGGGGTTGCAAAGAGTCGAATACAACTGAGTAACTGAGCAGTCTCTAGGAATTTGATAGAAAAATCATCTCTACAGACCAAAGAAGTAGAGCCTGAAGTTTTTAAATGCTGCATGCAATCTTTGTGAACAGCTAATAGAGATATTTTGCACCCTTAAAATTCTCCAGGCCCAGGATAAATTCTCCATCTCTCCATTTTGATAGGATGATACAGTCTGTGAAATGTTTAAATTAATATTTTACTAATCTTTCATTTCAAATACAGATTCACACTTCCCAATGGCAAATCTTTTTTAACTTAAGACTACACACACACACACACACACACATACACATACACACACATTTTGGTAGACTTGGTAAAGAAATGTAGGCCAATGTTGTTTTCCTAACTACAAACCTTTTTTGTATTTTTAACTGAAGATTAGATTTCTCTGATGGACTTGGGAGAGAATTTGGACTTGCTGTTTTTCCAAAATGATGCTTCTTTGTCCAACAGTAGTTAGATTTCTTGCTATTGTCACATTACTTGTTGTGCAAGAAGAAGCTTTTTTTGTGCAAAGAAACAGGTGCATTTCATTGTAAACAGATAAGATTCACATCTGTAACTAGATATAGGGGGGATTACTTCTGTATGCCTTTAATTTATTCTACTCTGTGATGAATAATAATTTACAATCAAGACACCAGCTTGGATTTCCTTTCTCATTGAGTCAATGCAGAATTATTAAGACAATCCTGTCCTTCTCAATCTGTTATAGTTCCCTGAGCTGTATGGATATCAATATAATTAACAATATTTGTGTTGGTGGCGATAATTAGCAATGGTCTAACTCTGTCCATTAGTTTAAAATACTTTTTCAGCAGTTACTGAATGTTCAAAAGGCTGGCTAAAAATGTGAAAGGAGAAGAAAGACTGCCAGATTATTCTCTTATTTTCAACTTCTAATTAAGGTATTTTGATAACACACAAAAGGAACATTTTCAGATAAGAACACTTCTGGGGAGGATAACATGCCATTAATTGTGATGCTTTTGTAACACACTGAATCTCTCCTCTTTGCAGCTATACTGTTCCAGGAATACATCCTCACTTGGAATTGTTTTTGTGATTAAGAAAAAATGAGGGGGTGGGAGAGAGTATGTTTTTGCTCAATCACCACACACATATATCCATAGACAAAGGCAGGGGGACCACACAGAGTACAGAGAAGGAAATTTGATGTGGCATGGGGTATTTACTTCTGACTACAACAATTAATCACTCAGGACAGCCAAATTAACCTAACTAGGAGATGTTAAGAATAAACTGGACCTAAAAAAAAAAAGAAAGTAAAAAAGAAAAGGGAAGAGAGTAGAGAGACTGGCAAGCTTTGTGAATTCCTGGCATGGAATGAAATACTTTGATCAAGCCTAGGACCTAAATCAAATGTTAGAACTGCCCCCTTTCCTCTCAGAGCCCTTCCTTCCTTCACTCTGGCTTGGAGAGTATAGTGTATGACCAGTGATGAGTTTTTCAGTGAATACTGCATGAGATATCAGAGGGAATGTTCTTTTAGAATTTGTCAAACTAGTCGTCATTTATCTGTAATTTTCAAGTGCTCAGGTTCCAAATGATAACAAAACATCTAAGTTTATTGTTGAGAAAAAAGGAAATATTGACTTCAAATTTAACTTTAAAGACAATTAGTACTCGATTTTCATTCATACACATTTAACGATATTTTAAGGAACTTGATTGCTCTTCAAATATCAGTTGATCTTTGTACCATAATTGTTTATTTACTTTTAAAAATGCAATCTAGATGAATAGATTTTGTCAGTTACATAGAATTTGACTCTTAAGAAGCTTACTGTACAGTTTAAAGTTTAAAATGTCTTCAGTAAAAACAAGCACTCTGATGGAGCTGGACAAATCTCTGAGAATTTCGTATACATTTTCTAAATGTTGACTGCTGTTGTCTGAATAAGCCCAGATGTCTTCTGAATTTGTAGGATTATTCCTCTTTTCCCAATCTGTCACTGTGAATCTTACTTCCTTGTCTATTTACCAGTGCATGACCATAACAGTAACTGGATGTTAAATCTTACGAATCAAAGTTCCATCTTTCTGTTAATTCAAAGCCATTTTTTTTTTGCTTTTATTGGAAGAATTTGTATTTTAATCCTCATTTCATAGAAATGCACAGAAAACAGGTTTTTTTCTAACTATGAAACAAGTATATCTTTAGTATTCATCTTCTGATGAACTCGAATGAGTAATCAGGCTGTTGTGAAAGAATAAAAATAATTTAGGGTCAAAAAAGTTTTGAAGTTATTAGTTTTATAAAATGTAAACCTAAATGTAGATGTAAGCAAGGGGACTTTGCTGAAGGATGAGGTAGTTGCTGAGAGATTAGTTATTGGTATTAAGCAATAGTAATAATCACCATCTGAAACTAAATACAAAGAGCACTTGTCACTACTTCTGTTTGTAGAAAGCATGGAAAAAGAAATTAAAAGGGAGGGGTTGAGATTCACGGGGACACATTTTTGAAGTGTTTAATTCATAATTTTAAATGCCATTTCTACTAAAAATGGAGCTATCTCAAGTAATTGGCAAACATCAGAACTAGTCCCTTCAGCATTTTTTCTGAACTAAAATTTGCTTTGACATCAAAGAGCAGATTTTTTTTTTAAAGTAAGTGAAAAACATTTATGCATAAGGCTGACATGGAATTAATCAAGTTAGGAGGTCTGGGATATTTCCATCACCAGTAAGAGCATTTCTAAATTGTTGCAGTTCAGGACTAGGAATATATTTTTCCAAATCTCACACTTGTATTCTTTGCTGGGGGAAGTTAATTCAGGTCTATTCTTTGCGGTGTGTTGGAGGAATTCTCTCATCTCTCACTCAGAATATGAGGTCGTTGACACGTGGCTTAATGGGACAGACCCTCAGGCCAAAAAAAGGGAGATCATCATCTCAGCGTATTGCTGTCATAATCTCTCTGACTCCCGCTTTATTTGCACTTGTGAATGTTTGAGCTCTTTCAGGAAGAAATCTTAACTGCTCTCCATTTTGGTTTCTTATGGGCTTCCCTGGTGGCTCAGAAAATAAAGCATCCACTGTCAATGTGGGACACCCAGGTTCGATCCCTGGGTGGGGAAGAACCCTTGGAGAAGGGAATGACAACCTACTCCAGTGTTCCTGCCTGGAGAATTCCATGGACAGAGGAACCTGATGGGCTACAGTTCATGGGGTCACAAAGAGTCAGACATGACTGAGGGACTAACACTTTTCACTTTGGTTTCTTAATTCAAGTGACTGGAATTTTCCTGAAAAAGTAAAATTATTGAAACTTGGTGTATATGTTCTGCAGGATTTCTTAACCATCCCAGCAAATGTGAAGTGTTCACCTGTATCTCTCCTTAGGATACAATGCACGGGTTTGCTTATGTTGGCAAACTTATTTAGGCCCGTTCTGAGATCTCAAAACTTCTTTTGGGTGCTCTAATGTAAAGAGAATTCCTTTTGCTACACAGAACTATTAAATGATAATCCAGACAAGTTTTCTCTCCATTCTTTTCAATAAAAGCTGCAAAAATCAAGTATTCAAATATTTTTACTTTTAGCTAAATGTCTGTTCATCTGTAGAAATAAAATATCTAAGTGTTAAATTTTTTTTAGTGTTTAATTATTTTAATATGTACAAATATCATAATCTTATGCAAAGCAATCACAATTTCTTGCATGATTAACCTGAACTGGAGACTGAGGAGACAAACTGCTGTGATATACAATGAACTATGTGGTATACAATGAACTGCTACTCAGCAATAAATAGCAACACATCTCTGATACATTAAATATCTGATATAATAAATAGCAACAAATCTCTGATTAAAAATGTAAATGGATCTCAAATGCATTATGCTAAGTGAGTGGAACCATACTCAAAATTGTCTGATTTCACTTATATGATGTTCTTGCAAAGGCAAAACTATTGGGGAACAGGAATGAGGATAAGAATTAGTTTCAAAAAGAGAAGAAGGAATTTTTTTAGGTAATAAGTATCTTAATTGAGGTGATGGACATCTTATATGACTAAGTTTTTGTCAAAACTTATAGAATTTCATTATAAAAGTGAACAACTTTACTAAATGTAAATTATATTTTATTTTAATGTATTTATGTTTAATTAGAGGGTAATTTCTCTACAATATTGTGTTGGTTTCTGCCATACATCAGCATGAATCAGCCATAGGTATACATATGTCCCCTCTCTCTTCAACCTTCCACTGCATCCCACACCTCTAGGCTGTCACAGAGCACCAGTTTGTGCTCCCTGAGTCAAACAGCACATTCCCACTGGCTGTCTATGCTACATATGATAATGTATGTTTCCATGCAACTCTCTCAATTCATCCCACTCTATTCTTCCCCCAACTGCATCCCGTATAATAAGCTCTAGGTTCATCCACCTCATTAGAACTGACTCAAATGTGAATTATATTTTAATAAAAAACAAGACAACGAATCTTAAGGATATAAGGAGAAAATTGCAAATACAATGTAATATATAAATAAATGAATAATATTTAGTTTAAAATGACTATAAAAAAGAACAAGCAGTTCTTAGAGATCTTAAAATAAAGGTAATTGTTGATTTGTAAAATCAGTACACGGACTGAATAGAAGAGTAATAGAGGTAACAGAAAATTAATACTATATATAATTCAAACAAACCATCAGGAACTATAGTGTATTTATAAAAATGCATCCTTAACAATCAAATGACTCAGTAACTATGAAAATGAAAGGACGGAGAGAGTTATATCAGTGCAGATTAAAGCAGATTAGGCTATTAAAATTGTGAAAAAAATGTCACGTCGAACCATGAGTAGTATTAAACATTGAGGGAGGTTATGTGTAAGGCACATGAAGAAAAAATGATAAGGACTTGAAAAGTTCCATTGGCTTGTTACCCTGGAAATCAGTGGTGCATCCATACGACTCTAACCCCACTGAGATCAGGATAAGGCAATGAGAATGGCATTCCGCTTTTATTACCAGTTCCAGAACCAGGCCACATCAGGAAGACAGCTGGCCCATGCCCTGACTCTTGACGATTATGAAGCAGTGACTTAGTACTGACATCTCTACTAATGCTGCCAAGAAAAACCAAAGGCCTCTACGACTCTGCTCTGCAGCAGCAAACACAAAAGCACAAAAGCTTCACCTCTGACCTGCTTTCTCCTTAGACATCTCACCCCACTCCATCATTCTCATAGGGAATAAACCAGATCTGGAAGGCTAGCTGTATGGAGTTCTAGGGGATATAAGCTTTCACTTTCTAGCTTCTGCACATCTGCACATCACGAGTTTAAAATGGATGTTGAACAATCTGCCACACTCATCAAAAACATCATCTAATTTGTCCCCTCTCTATATGCACATATACACAGAGATACATATATACATAAACATATACATGATTATGTTGTGTTTAAACAGAACATTTCTATGCCTTCACAGAAACGGATGGGGCATCTGGTGTGGAAGGAATATTTACTTTTGATTATAAAACTCATTTGTATTGTTTACACATATGCAGGTACTTTTTTTACCATAGGCAGTAACTCTATTTTAATTAAAAGATTTAGTTTTGAAATAAAGACTTGTATTAAATGCTTTCCTGCATAGTATTCTATCTGGTCTTTATAATAATATTGTGACATCGATTTCCCAAACACTTTTATTGTCTTTTTTTAATTGAGGATTGTGAGCTGCAAAATTTTTTGGTGTTCAAGTTCATAAGATGAAGTGTGTTAAAACTTACTTAGTAGTATAATATTAATGGGACTGACTAGTCTTTTTTTAGGGTGATTTAGTAATATTTATAAAAATTTAAAATGTCTATACCTTCATACTTAGCATTTCAACTTTTTGGATTTTATTCTATATAAATATCCCCGCAAGTGTTTGATAAGACACCTATAAGAAAGTTTGTTACAGTTTCCTTTGTAAAGGAACCAGTGAGAGGAAGGTAAATACACATCAATTTGAAACTGGTTAAATAATGAAAACCTATACAGTCCTGGTAAATAAAAGAAAGTTAGGTAATGTATGGACAAGTGAAATATGCCCAAGTTAAGTTACCTGAAATTTTCAAGTTGCAAAATAATAGTTTTGATTCTTATGTAAAGATAACTAATAGTAATGATAAATATGCTAATACTCACGGAAAGTATTGTAATTATGTGCATCCAATTACTTAGAGTGGTTATTTCTGATCAGGGAAATTTTCAGAGGCTTTTGTTTTCAAATTATATTTATGTAGCACTTGTAGTTAAACTTTTTGTAATATTTGCAAGCTGAAAATAAAAATATAAAAAATGGTAAAATACTAGATGATTAAAATACATGATTTCTGTGGTTCTCATTGATATAATATTGTATAGGTTTGGCCTGTGAGTCTCCTAAAAGCCTAAAGAGATTGATAGAACAGCTTGTTATCCTCTAAGATGAGTGAGCTAGCATAAAGGAATCTCCAGATAACTGAATATTATGAGATCTGCACAGGAATCAAAACCCTGTCATTCCTTCAGTAAGTCATGTAACATAACTGAGCCACAATTTTGTTTTTTTTAAGATATCTCTTTGTATCAGAGATGTTAAAATTATCATTGATTACTTTGAATTGGGCTTCCCTGGTGGCTCAGATGGTAAAGAATCTACCTGTAATGCAGGAGACCCAGATTTGATCCCTGGGTTGGGAAGATCCCCTGGAGAAGGAAATGGCAGCCCACTCCAGTATTCTTGCCTGGAGAATTCCATGGAGAGAGGAGCCTGGCGGGCTACAGTCCATGGGGTTACAAAGAGTACTTTCATTACTTTTCATGTTACAGGCTGTGCTGCTGTAGATTTCCTTATACATGTCTCCCTGTGTATATATACATGCTTCTGAAAGATATATACATACATATCATTTCCTAGCCACATAGATACAATATTTTTTTCAATTTTCTTTCAATTTTCTGATAAAAGCTGAGTAACTTTGCTTTTCACATTTAGTTTTAGTGCCACCTAAATTACAATTTTTGTACGGTTGAGGTAGGAATCAATTTTTAATTGCTCCATCTATAGGACCAATTGTCTTGGCAACATGTATCTTTTTCCTATTATTTTCAAATTTCACCTCCACTATATTTCAAGTTTTCACGTAACATATGGGTATGTTTCTTTGATTCATGTTTTGTTGCACTTGCTCTTTTTTCTCTCTGCACTTAATTTCTTATTTATTGCATCTACCTATCTTGTTATCTGACTGGAGTTAAAAGTATGTCAGGAAACACAATTCTCAGGCTGACATCTATTTTTGCAATTTTAGAGTAGAGGATAAAAAGAAAATTTGAAAGTATTTGTATTTATATTTTCATAAGTATTTGGAAGAGGGAAAATAATATGTTTCAGTCTCATTTCTTCCCTTCTTCATAAAGGAAGTCTCTTCAAAAGGAGGGAATCAGTTACAACAGGAAAACAGAACTTGGAGCCAGAATATCCTGGTCTTATTTTTGGATGTCCCTTCTGTTTCCTTCATTATAAAAGATGCATAAAATCAGCATTTCCTGCTTCATAGAAGGTAATCATTATGCTCTGTAAACTGTTGTGCTAACCTAAGCTACCATGCTGCTGCTGCTGCTGCGTCGCGTCAGTCGTGTCCGACTCTGTGCGACCCCATAGACGGCAGTCCACCAGGCTTCCCCATTCCTGGGATTCTCCAGGCAAGAACACTGGAGTGAGTTGCCATTTCCTTCTCCAAAGCTACCATGATTATCTTATAAATGCCTTTTTAGAAAGTGGACAGGGGCAATATTGTTGGCTATATACACACAAATGTACCTACCTGTGTGTGTGTGTGTATCACCTTCATGAACTGAGCACTCTTTGTGTATGTGGCACTACATGATGGCTGTAGTGCTGTAGTAGTAGTAACAGTCTGGTAATATAGTACTGATAGAAGTAGTAATATTTAGTAACGTTTAAGCTGCAGTGAAGTTGCTCAGACGTGTTCGACTCTTTGCGACCCGGTGGACTGTAGCCTACCAGGCTTCTCCGTCCATGGGATTATCCCGGCAGGAATACTGGACTGGATTACCATTTCCTTCTCCAGGGGATCTTCCCCACCTAGGGATCGAACCTGGGTCTCTCGCATTGGAGGCAGACGCTTTAACCTCTGAGCCACCAGGGAAGCCCAAGCTGCTAAATCACCAAGCAGCGTCTTCTCTTGCTTCTCAGTTTTGACATGGATTTTAAGTAACCCAGCAGACTGGGGGCTTTGGGTTCTTATGTACTGTGTGCTCAGTTGCTCAGTCATGTCCCATTCTTTTGCAACCCCATGGACTATAGCCTGCTAGGATCCTCTGTCCATGGAACTTTCCAGGCAAAAATGCTGGAGTGGGTTGCGATTTCCTACTCCAGGGGGCCTTACTGACCCAGGAATCAAACCCGCATCTGTCTCCTGCATTGGTAGACAGGTTCTTTACCACTATGCCACCTGGGAAGCCCTTTCGGGTTCTTGGCCAGCATCTTTGACAATCTTCAGTGATTAATTCCGTGACAG
The DNA here is from genome assembly GCF_000754665.1 of Bison bison bison. Lineage (NCBI taxonomy): Eukaryota > Metazoa > Chordata > Mammalia > Artiodactyla > Bovidae > Bison > Bison bison. The sequence continues at coordinate 2,010,038 of NW_011494792.1, read as the reverse complement.
TATGTTGAACTGGTGTAATCCTTTGACTCCCTTCTCTGAACTAACTGCTACTTTGTCCCCGTTATTATTCACCATCTATTTCACGATTTCTGCTGCTGCTACCTGCTAAGTCACCAGTCGTGTCTGACTCTGTGCGACCCCAGAGACGGCAGCCCACTAGGCTGCCCCGTCCCTGGGATTCTCCAGGCAAGAACACTGGAGTGGGTTGCCATTTCCTTCTCCAATGCATGAAAGTGAAAAGTGAAAGTGAAGTTGCTCAGTCGTGTCCGACTCTTAGCGACCCCATGGACTGCAGCCTATCAGGCTCCTCCGTCCATGGGATTTTCCAGGCAAGAGTACTGGAGTGGGGTGCCATTGCTTTGTGCTTCATGTCAAATATGCCTTTGGATTAGCATTATTACTCCCTCGTCTGCCCTCCTTTTCTCGCTTAGGGAAATGGTTCTGCTCTGTGTTAAAGGAATAACATCCTTTTTTTTTCTGATATACTGTCGTTAATGGATGAGAATGAGAATCACTGACACTTTCCGACGGGGTGTGCAATTTTGTTTGACTAAGCAAGGGGAAAAAAAAGGAGAGATGAGAGGGTCTCTCTGGAGATGTGTTCAAAACCATGTTCTTTATTACAGTGCATGTGGCATTTAGGAATGGAAAATAACACCCTCCTCCCACATGGGTCATTCATATAAAGTCAAGAAAATGAAGCTATATGAAAGTGCATTACAGCCTGGTAAGTGTCATAAGATTCTAATGCTGACAAAATAAAGAGTGTTTACAGACAGCCACAGTATGTTTTAAGTAGAATAGAGAGAAAGGAGATATTCCATACCTTTTAAAATAAAAATAAATGTGATGGGAACCACTAACTTTCTTGTTTATTTTTGTGGCTTTTGAGAGTTTTACATATACACACATTCTCTCCCTTTTTCTTTCTCTCCACTGCCCACACATATGCAAAATGGTAATATACATATTTGTCAAGAAACTACTGAGTAAAGTATATAAAATATTTTAGTAGATTTTGAAGGGTAGGATAATATTAAATACACAAAATCCAACAGTGAGCAAAATTTTAATCAATGGATGCTTGGGATGTGCCTTGTCCAAAGCATAATAAAATGCATTTTTTCCCTGAATTCACCTATAATATACTATACTCAGGCACTCAGACACTGTAGTAAGCCTTCAGACCATAAAAGTTACAGCTAAGTGTTTCCCTGAATTATACTCCAATGACCTGGGTCAATGAGCTTGTTGACTAAGCACATACTTGTGGAGTGACTGCTGGGTGCCAGGCGCTGTATTTCTTCTCCAAGAGATAGGAATACCAGACCACCTTACCTGAGAAATCTGTATGCAAGTCAAGAAGCAACAGTTAGAACCAGACATGGAAAAACAGACGGGTTCCAAATTGGAAAAGGAGCATGTCAAGGCTGTATATTGTCACCCTGCTAATTTAACTTATATGCAGAGTACATAACACAAAATGCCAGCCTGGATGAAGCACAAGTTGGAATCAAGATTTCTGGGAGAAGTATCAATAACCTCAGATATGCAGATGACACCACCCTTATGGCAGAAAGTGAAGAGGAACTAAAGAGCCTCTTGATGAAACTGAAAGATGAGAGTGAAAAAGCTGGCTTCAAACTCAACATTCAAAAAATGAAGACAATGGCATACAATCTCATCACTTCATGGCAAATGGGTGGGGAAACAACAGAAACAGTGGCAGGCTTTATTTTTCTGGGCTCCAAAATCACTGCAGATGGTGACTGAAGCCATGAAATTAAAAGACGCTTGCTCCTTAGAAGAAAAGCTATGACCAACCTAGACAGAATATTAAAAAGCAGAGACATTACTTTGCCGACAAAGTTGTTTTAATCAAAGCTATGGTTTTTCCAGTAGTCGTGTATGGATGTGAGAGTTGGACTATAAAGAAAGCTGAGCACCCAAGAATTGATGCTTTTGAACAGTGGTGTTGGAGAAGACTCTTGAGAGTCCCTTGGACTGCAAGGAGATCCAACCTTTCAATCCTAAAGGAAATCAGTCCTGAATATTCATTAGAAGGATTGATGCTGAAGCTGAAACTCCAATACTCTGGCCACCTGATACGAAGAGCTGACCCAGTGGAAAAGACCCTGATGCTGGGAATGATTGAAAGCCAGAGGAGAAGGGACTGACAAAGGATGAGATGGTTGGAGGGCATCACCGATGTGATGGACATGAATTTGAATAAGCTCCAGGAGTTGGTGATGGACAGGGAAGCCTCGTGTGCTGCAGTCCATGGGGTTGCAAAGAGTCGGACACGACTGAGTAACTGAACTGAACTAACTGAACTGCACTGGTGCCCAGGGAAGAAAGTTCTGGATTTCTCAGAACTTACAGGCTGACATGATAGGTATATATATTTTTTAAAGACTACAGATATTACATGTATTTTTATACAGTGATTAATGGGGTGATGGGTGATGTGAGACTGTGACTCGGATAATCAAGACCTCCGTGGAGAAGTGACATTTAAATGGGAACTAAAGGTGAAGGATCAGCTCTCCAGAAAAAAATGTCAGGAACTGATCTGGAAATAAAAACAGAACTATGCAAAGACCCTCACAAGGGAAAAGGAGTTGTTACACTAAAGAAACAGAAAAAATAATGCGGCTCATTGAGGGAGATATGTGGGGTACCAGGCATGAAGGGACTTACTAGGGATTTGGACTTACATGGATTTTTCCCATGTATAATAACAAATCACTAAAGTGACTCATGTAATGAAGTATAATAATTGAAATTAATTTTTGTAGTGATAGCTATCATTTCTTGAGTGCATGATCTGGCTTTGGGCTAAGGATTCTATCTGTATTTAATTCATATCTACAACACCCCTAAAGTGCACTTCCTAAGTGTGGAAAAAGTGAATCTGAGAACTTATGCTATTTTTACTGATATAAAATTGCAAGAAACTGGCAGGGCTGAAATGAAAATTTAGGTCTGTTGCTAAAGCTCACACTCTTAGCCATCCTACTAATTGATTTCTAACGTATTTAATTAGGCCACTAGTACATATATCTCAGGAGGGGGAAGAATCAGGCACTATCTACTTCAGTCTAGGAATTTTCTGGAGTAGTTGCTAGTGACCATTACTTGAGCAACCTTGTGTGGTAGTACTTAAAGACTAAAGAAGAGGATCCCTCCTGGATGGCAGTCACCTTCCAGCTGTGTCCAGCATTTGGTCTGGTTAGCATGAGAAAAAAAAAAAAAAAAGCACTGAAATGTTAAGCTCCCTCCAGTTAACATTTATTTGTGTAATGAGCTGTAATTAAACGGCACCTCTAGGGCTACCCTGAAATGGTGCTGCCCCAGCTGGTTCTCAGCTTGTTGGCTTGTTTGGGGCCATTTTTCACAGCCACTGTCTCTCCTCCCCAGATTTAAGGGAAACAAAAGGGAGAGGGGTCGGTGAACGCAAAAACGACTCCTCATGGCTTTTTCCTTCTTTATCAGCAACCTTCCTCCATATTCTCCATTTATATTTTGCTTGTCCAAGAGCACACCGGTTTTTGCATATGGTAGAGATCTCATTCTAGACCATCCATTCACAGTATCATATTGCTTCAGGTCACTTTGGTTTATTAAATATTGAAAATATTCATCCCTCTGCTTCGGACCTTAAATCATTTATTCAATTCCTTCATCTAAGTCGTCATGTGCTTACTCTGTTCTCATCTTAACTCTGTCTCTCTTCCAGAATTTCATCACTTCCTAAATCCATGTCCACTTTCCTCAGTCACTTTCCTTCCCCTCAGAAAGTGTGAAGAGGACTCAGTTTCCACTTTAATGAAAAATTTCCCCTGACCTGTTACAATGACCAGAGCTTGATGACAGTTTTCTTGTTCTTAAAATAGAGGTATGAGAACTACTTACTGCCTACCTTGTGAACCCAAAACAAAGCTCTTCATCTCAGATAAGAATAAAAATAAAGTATTGATGATGTGACTGTAGAAATAGGTGGACTCTTTCTCAGGGTGATCTGAGATGAACTGAGAAGTGAGGCTTAGAGACTTAACATCTTTATCCTTCTTTTCTTTTATTCCCTGGGGCACAGGGAAAGTGAAGGTGGTTGCTTTATGTATTATATGCTTAAGTGGAGTTCTCTCAGAATAAGAAGGGTAACCGTATAATTCATTGACCAAACAAATACACTGAGTTAAGTGGGATGTTATTCATAACTACTTCAAGATAATATACGTAAAAGGTACTTTCCTGGGACAAAGAAAACACAGTTTGCCTAAAAAGAAATAACATGTTAAGAGTTCAGGGGCTAAAATGGCATTTAATTTAGTGAACAGTTTCTATCTTTTTCTTTTATTTCTCCTTACTGTTTCTGCTTCTTGCTTTGTTTTGCTTTTCCCTAAACAACATTTAAAAATTAAATATCAATCCATCTACTCCTGAGTTATCTTTTATTAGTTTGTATTCTATTTTCTCCCACATAGCTGTCTAGATCCCTACTTTTGGGAAAACAGACTAAGATTTTCTTTTGTTTCAAAAGGAAGAGGTGTTGTGACTCTTACAAGTTCCTTCCCTGGTCCAGATGTTATTAATCACATCATCCAGTCATAATTTAGTTTTCTCACTTAAGGCAAATTCACAAGGCAGTTCTCACTATTTTTAATTAAAATTATTAAACACTAAACTAGCAAAATATTAGTTAATTTTAAAATCTGTGTAATTTATCTGTTTTGGGAAAAGGCATCAGATCTTAGTGTGATTTACTTAATTAATACAGATGATCGCAAGTATTAATTGTATGGAGAATGACAACTAGTCTTTGTTGGAATATTAGTGTGATTTTGATAAAAGGGAACTTAACAACATTGTTGTACTCTTTGCAATTTTTGAATATTGAAAAATAGCAATAAAAATAATAATAAATAAGAGAGAGAAAAAATATTTCTAAAATATTATTTTGACTCAGCATATAAAAATGAAAAGAATATTAGGTTGGAAGCCCAGAGGTTAGTATTATATTTTTGGCTTGCCCTATGATATGGGCAATTAATGTTTTTGGACCTCTGTCTTCTTATTTATAGCTCTGGGAGTTGCTGATGGACAGGGAAGCCTGGCGTGCTGCAGTCCATGGGGTCACAAAGAGTTGGACACAACTGACTGACTAAACTGAACTTCTCATTTATAAAAGAGGCTAATATTTTATTATGTGATTACCAAAGACATTTAAAAATTCTTTTTATTAGTTTTATTTTATAAATCTGTAAACTCTGGTGTGTTTTAACAACTGTGTCTGACTCCATCTCTTTGATCTAACTCTCAAGTCAACTCTCATCATGAGGTAGTACTATAGGTCGGGTAAGCATAGCAACTTGCTCTCTGCTTGATCCTAGTTAAGATTTGTGACCCTTAGTCTCCTCCACTATTAAACACATGTAATAGGACTGTCTTTCACCATTGTTGTGAAGATTGTATGAAATGGTGCATCTGCTTAGTGTACTAATTTGCAAAGAATCTATTGCAGCTATTATTGCTTTTATTCATCTCTGTCATTCACAACTGATGGTACATTAACATAGCACTGAAATAATCCTAGAATCATAGGTCCCCATTGTATTGACTCCTTTCACAAAGGTGGACCCCTCACTGACCACTGAACATGCTATGCTCATTCCTGTTTCTCTGTGTCTGCCTATGATGATACAATCACCTTGAGGTCCTTGGCTTTCTTCTGCCTACTCAAATCCCATCCATCCTTTAAATTCAAACGTTCAAATCCCACCTCTACCCATAAAGTCTCTCCACACTGGTTGTTTTTAGTGAAAAACCATTGTTTTATTATACAAAATAATGTCATACCTAATGGAGGAGCACCTTGTGTCATTATCAGCAAATGTAAGGGAAAGAGCTTGAGCTGTGTAGTTCACATACCTAGTGCCCATCCAAGCTACATTTTTACCTAGGAAATGAGCTCAGTGATTTTGGGAAGCTGTTGAACTTCTCTGATTTTGTTTCCTAATTTTTAAAATGGAAACCATATTATATCTCCAAGGGTTACTCTGAATTCTAAATGAAATAAACATGTCAAGTACCTGGTGTACATTCCAAGCTCAGGGAAGGTTTATTTCTCCTTATTCCCTGCTACAGTAATTTGTAAAAATATCCATTGAGCTGAATATGTATAGAAATGTTTTATCCCTTTCAAAGAGCATATGCCATTTATAACAAGGATGATTCTTTTTACATTTTTACTACTAAGTATAACGTTTGAATATATCATAAGCATGTAAGTAAATAATTGTATTAAAATACTTGTCAGTTAGAAAAAATCCGTTGTTTGAAAATAGAACAACCAAATAGAATGAAGTCTTAAGTGAATAAGTGTACTTATTTCCCTAATTATAAAACAAATGATGGGAGACACTTGATAACAATCTTGATATAATATGATAGAACAACAGAGGTTGTTCTATGTTGTAAAGGCAAAAAGGATAATAAAGAAATGATAAACTTAATCATCAAAATGTATACCAGGAAATCCTATATAATTATTAAAGGTGGATTTTTAAAAGTTGGCTTCAATCCTCCTCATAGAAATGAGTAGACTCTTTTACCTCTATTTCCACGTACAAGTTTTCTATTGGTTTTGGAAGACTTCCTTGCGGTACCAGGAAAAAAAATTCTTGGTATTTCAAAATCAATGATTTTTGCCCAGGCACACCTATGGGTGATGAGAAACATCTGTTATGTCCCTCTGAAGTTTTATCTATCTGCTCTACTTCACAAGGTTAGATCAGTCAGTAGTATTCAACTGTACAAAGTTTCAGTGAAAGTAGCTCCAAGGCTATACATCAAAATTTCTGAAATAGAGTTTCTGAACATTATGGATAGGGACTTAACTGCGTGAAGATAGGCAGTTTTAGAAGAAAACAACTTAACTTTCTGCCAAAATATGCTAGAGAAAAATCTGGAATGTCCAATTGTTACTAGTCTTATCTGCTATTTTGGAAACAAGTTTTGATACAATGTCTATAGGGATATGTCATTGCTTCCTTCATGAGTACTTGTCTCATATTTTTTTTTCCATTATGGCTATCTTTCCTTGGAGATCTATAAATGTACTTTACTCCTGCAGGCATTCCTTCATACTAAAAGTTTTATTTTGCACACATATTAACATACCTCTTTTCCTTATGTATAAAGTGACAGTAGGCTAAGATATTTTAATAACAATCTCAATTTAATTGAAATCTAATTATTAACCCAGGTAGTTCTAGTGGTAAAGAATGTGCCTGCCAGTGCAGGAGTCATAAAGAGAGTAGGGTTGGATTCTTGGGTCGGGAAGATCCCCTGGCGGAGGGCATGGCAACCCACTCCAGAATACTTGCCTGGAGAATACCATGGACAGAGGAGTCTGGTGGGCTATAGTCCATAGGGTCACAAAGAGTCAGGACACAACTGAAGTGACTTAGCACACAAGCATTAACCTAACAATTATTTGTTATTTAATTTAAATAGAATGATCAAGATCTTAAAATGCAAATCAATTTTTTTTAGGAAGCAACTTTCATAACATGCCCTGAAGTATGAATTTGACTCATTCTCCAAAACTTGAAAATATATAGTTCTCGAATAGTATAATTATCAATATTCATAAGTGATGACTCTTTAGACATATTTTCCTTAGTTGTCAAAGAAAGATTAAATTAGTTTTAGTGTCCTTCCAGAAGCAATAAAGTGGAAAAATTCAGTATTTCCCATGTGTGACAAGAAAACAGGGTTTTGTGGTCAAGTATGTTTGGGAGACATGGGTTAAAACAAGATAGAGATTTATTTTATCTTTAGAAATTCTCAGAGTTTGAATTCCTTGGTTATGCAGAACTTCTAACCCAAACCAAACATTTCTGGAATATGCTAATTAAGTTTTCCAAGGTGAATTTCCCCTTTAGTCAAACCCTGTTGACTAGTCAAATGACTTCTAAATGTTTCTAATGTTTTCCTAGCAAATGACTACAGATTCAAAAGACTTTGCCATAACTATATAGAATGGATTCTTGCTTGAAAATCACTGCTGTTCTCATTTCAAGATTCAACACTATGTAGATATGACTTGGAAATAAGCTTGATTAGCTAGACAGAGAGATCATCTAATGTACAGCCTAAGACTGATCAGGCATGGGTTTAGTTATAAAAGGGTCAGAATCAGAAGCTAGTGGTGATTTTGATGTTATTGAGCCCAGAATCTTTCATTCATTTCTTCCAACCCAGCCTGTAAGAAATCTTGCTTGAGTTTAAAGGACTGCTGTCTTAGTCCATTCAGGCTGGTATTATAGATACTGTAGACTAACTGGCTTATAAACAACAGAAATCTATTTCTCACAGTTTTGGAGGCTTAAGTCAGAGGTCAAGGTACCAGCATGGTCATGGGGGGACCCTCTTTTGGTTGCAGACTTCTTGTATCCTCACCCTGCAGAAGGGGCTAAGGAGCCCTTGGATCTCTCTGGAGCCTCTTTTATGAGGCACTAATCCCATTCATGAAGCTCTTCATTCATGACGTACCCACCTCAGAGAGTCCTCACCTCCTGATACCATCACTTTGGGCGTTAGATTTTCAACACATGAATTCTGAAGGGCTACAAACATTCAGAAGGTACCAAGCATCAAAGGAAAGCACTATAGTATAAGTAAAATCTTCAGTAATTATTTCATTGAATTTTATCTATAAAACTGAAGACAAACCTGAGGGCTTATACCAAGGATGGTTGATGGGTTTTATCCTCATTTGGGGTTTGGGGTCCATGTATTAGACCATGGATGGACACAGCAGCCTAAGTGGTGATTCAAAGCGGTTTCCACATGCTCCAGAGAAATAGTAAGTGGATGGCTTCAGGAAAAAAAGTTTCAAAATGCCAATTAAATTTCTTTGGATTTTCTTTGCAGTTAATGCTTTGACCCAGAGGCTAGTTACAAATAGAATCAAAAGTAAAATTATGCAGAGACTTGAGGCGGATTAAGTGGCTTTATTGTTCCTTTCTCCCCCTCCTACTCATTTTATCTGACAAACAGAAAAGAAGGAAGGGAGGAATGGGAGACAGTTTTTATTGATCTGCCTACAGCTGGCTAAAGGCGTCTCAGTGGCTGGAGAATGGACTTTGGCAACTCTGGCCTCAAGTCATCAAGTGAGTGGCAGAGAAGTTTTCGTTGATTCAATCATGTATTCATTCATTCAAAAGATATATCAGTAGACACTCTTAGGTGTGCATTCTTTTAGGCACTAGCAAAAATGTGCCCAGTGCCCAGTTGTGTCCGACTCTTTGCATCCCCTGGACTGTAGCCCCCCAGGCTTCTCTGTCCATGGAATTTCCCAGGCAAGAATACTGGAGTGGGTCACCATTTCCTCCTCCAGGGGATCTTTCTGATGCAGGGATCAAACCCACATCTCTTGCATCTCCTGCATTGGCAGGTGGATTCTTCACCGCTGTGCCATCTGGGAAGCCTGGCAAAAATGTAGCTATGTACTAAGGTCCCAACTGTATGAATTTTATAAAAGTGTGAGAAGAAAAACAGTACAGAAATAAATATATCTATATATATGATGTCAATTGATTATGAGTTTTAAGAAGAAAGCTATATGCATCAGGATAAGAGAACAGTAAAACAAGATGATTTATTTATGATCATTAAGGGAAAGGTCTCTACATCAGTAAGTGAAGAAACAACCCATGCAGGTATCTGTAACAGTAAGCATAGAAGCATTGAGCCTTGCTTTCTGGAAATGCAAGGAATTCTGTATGACTGAACCAGTGTAAGCAAGGGGAAGGCAAATGAGAGCCGAGATTAAATGTGTTGTTGTTGTTGTTTAGTCACAAAGCTGTGTCTGACTCTTTTCTGTGACCAAGTCATGTAAGGTCTTTCAAGTCATGTTGAAGCTTTGGTTTTTACTCAGACGAGTTAGGAAAGCATGTTTTAGACAGAAGAGTGGCATTTGCCTAATGTATCCAGCAGTTCCAGGGTTCACATTTTGTCAACTAAAGACTAGTCACGCTGAACTAGAATTACTTTATCCCAAGTCAGATTTTGTTTTTTAGAAGAAGTCATTTTCTTGGCTTTCTCTTCACAATTATAAGATGGTCACCAGAACACCAAGCATCACATTGTCACGTTTCAAAGTCCAAATGCTGAAGGAAAGAGCGACTTCTTTTCTCTCTCTCTCTCTTTTTCAGTGCTCTCTCTACTACTAGAAACAGAGTCATTAGCACCTTTAAATCTCATGAGATAAGAAAGTTGGTTCTAGAAACTGCAGAACCAATTCAGAAAACTCATCCTTAAAATTCTGTTTCTCTGGAACCAATCCTGGTACCAACATCTGTATAAGGATTCTCCAAGAAAGAGAACTCTTGGGACATCTCTCTTTGTCTCCATCCCCATCTTTATCTATATATGTATATGTATGTGTACATATACAAACACACATACACACACATACATAGAAAGAGATTTATTAAAGGGAACTGGTTCATAGGACTATGGAGGCTGAGAAGTCCCACAATCTCCTCTGTACAAACTAGAGCCCCAGGAGGGCAATGGCTCAGTTTGCAGGCCTGAGCTCTGAAGGCAAGTGGAGATCAGGGTTCTGCTCGTGCAGTCAGCAGAGGAGGGGGGGGGAGAATGGGGGGAAGAGACAGAAGGGGAGAGAGACTGACTTTTCTCTTTTGATTGGGAAAGAAAATCTTTCCCAGAGCATCTTCATAGCATATAGCCTGCGGTCACATCGCTCAAAACCAACCTTGTGCTCACTGCAAACCCATAGTTGGAAAAAGGAAACAGGACTCACATGACTGACTTCGATTAAATACGCTCATCTCCTGAGCCTACCCTTATTGAACACAGGGCCACCCCGACCTTCTAATAATTGAACAAAATTTGAATTCTCTTGGTAAAGGAAAGGTTTTGAGTAGGCAAACAGCAGTGTCTGTCACATCTCTAAAGGGAGATCAGTAGCTACTGAATAGATGGAGAAAAGAGAAAAAAAATGCATTCCATAAAAGGAGAAGGCTACCATGAAATGTTGCCTATTACTTAAGCCCTTTCTCCCTTCACTTTTTCCCACATCCTGATTCTGTGGCTTTGTATAGTCTTCCATGGTTATTAAGCATCTCAGAAATATGCTGTTCCCAAAGTTATTAATCTTTCCCAAGTCATTTGGTTTGTAGGGTTTTCTAAATCTGGAAGTGCAAACTGTTTGTTTATTTGCTTAACTTCAGGCATTTTGTTACTGGGTTATGCTTTGCTAATTCTAAATTGGTCTAAAAGATACTTCAAATTTAATGCATTCTTCCTTTTTAGGAAGAGAGTTATACTAACAAGAAAATCTGTTTTAACAAAAGAGAAATATGCTTAACCTAGAAATCAATGCAGAAAAAGGACAGTTGCTCTTTAAATAACATGGATCCTTATCTTCATAGTTGGACCCTGTAATAAATGTATTAAGTTGTTATCCATGTGCCCAGATTTCCTCTTTTGATGCCCTTTGATTCCTCAGAAAGGGAGCCTACTTTCACGGAGCCCTAATGTTATTCTGATCTCTTCTTTCATTGATCTTTCCAAATTTCAGTAAAGAATTAAATACAGTAATCAGAGCTGCCACATACGAATGCAGAGTAAGGTTTAATTTGCTATCTTTCTCATGGGCACTTTTGTTGGCTAACATATCTCTAAGTGCTAGGAAGCCATTGAGAATGCACTTGGACTATGAGGAGGAAGCTGAAACTATTGACCTCACAACGTGTACTTTTTTAATTTACTTGTGAGACTGGCCTGAAGGTCCTATTCGTCCTGGAGATGAAGCTTTGATTCTCTTTCTGAGAAACTGAAATACAAAAATACTATTATATTTAAAAACATGTATGAGATAATTTAATCAGTTAACAATAGTAAATAGAAGAAGACTGTAAAGTGGAAAAAATATTGTAATGAAAACTGGGAGAATAATGTTCTAAGCTAAACTCTTTCTGTGGTAAACTTGACTGTGAGCTAATCTTTCAGTGTTTCTGAATTCATTTCCTCATTCTTCAACTGGAGGAGCTAAATCAAATAATCTCGAATGCCCTTCTCATATTTCTGATTCTTAACCTCTGCTATTTCAGAAATCAGAATTTTCCTTACTCTATAAGGGAAAAAAAAGAAGAAATGCAGTCAAAATATATGGATCATTCTAAGTTGCTGAGAAATTTGCAAACTGATTGGAGAGACTAAAGTAGGGAACCGTGAAAAAACCATGTGTAATCAAAAGCAAATTGCATGGTACCAACAAAAATTATTGTAACACATTGTCAAAGAGAGTCAGTGGAACAGAAATAGGGAAGATGTGGGAAAAGATGAGGGGAAAAGAAGGACAATGAAGATGAACAAAAGATGCACAGCCATGAAGGAAATAAAGGGATATTCCAGTGTGTGAAAATCAGGTGCAGACCTAAGAAGGACACAAACTGAGATGGAGATCAGAAAAGGAATGATCACAGGGTTTTATATCACGATGTGGACGAGATAAATTAGAATGGATTTCGGAAACTTGGTTATGAATTTCCTTATAAATAGGAGACTACAAATTTTATCATCCTAACTGGGATACTTTTAAGAGCAAAAAGTGGCACCATTAATAACTACTCTCAAACAGTAGGTTTAACTGAAAGTATTTCAGAAAACATGGACTATCCCAGTTAAACCAGGGGATATGCTCACCTGCTTCTAAGTAGTGCATGTATTTTCCTTGTAAATGCCAAACTGAATGAATCATAGGTTGAAGTTGCAAAGCCTTTATTTAGGTTGTGAAAGTGGAGCTTGCTTGGGTAAGGTCTGCTCTAAATTTTAGTTCTCTCACGGTCAACTCCCTACTGAGACAAACACACGATGTGGCATTTGTTATGGAGCAGATATTTCCTTTGTGGGATTGCTAATTATACCTAAGGGAACAGAAGACCTCCCTGAGAGTAGAAACATGATGTTGTAAGAGTGATAAACTATTGAGTTAGACAGACACACAGAGAAGAAAGATGGAAGAAATCAAGAACTGTAAACAATTCTAAAAAAAAAGTCTTAAAATATACACTGACACTTCCAGATGGATCTCTTCGCTTCAATTTCCTTGACATTTATGTGCTCAGTTTCTTCCTCTGAAATCTCTGCATTTTGCTCACGGTGGAAGATGTACAGCAATTCCCAATGACACTGACACTTATGGTGAGCACTGCTTGCTCTGTGCCTTATTTTTTGGCCATAAGGCAGCTGGCATTCTTCTCTGATCAGGTCATGGCTCTGAAAGCCAGCCAGATATGCACCAATTTTTCAACCTATGAATGTAAAAGATAGGCATAGTGAGTAGGATAAGTACGATTCTTGCCCACTTGGAGCTTTTCTTCTGGCGAGGAAAAAATGTGATTCTAAATATAATCTTATGCAGGAGAAGTTCAGAATTCTGTGGCAGTATGTAACTGATTCCTCTTAGCCAGGACACCAGGCAAGCTAGCTTATGTGTTAATGATTGTAATATTATAACAATGAAAATCACTTTCATTTATTGAAAGGCTATAATATGTGAAAAAGCACTGTTCAAAGACCCATATAAGTACCTTGAATTCTTATAGAACTCTGGTATAGGGAGTATTAATATTATTGACAACATATACATGAAAAATGTATGACTCTGAAAGTTATCTCGAGCCGCTCAACACTGCATGACTGGTGAATAGTGGATTTAGGATAAAACCTTTTGCTTGCCTGGATAGAAAGCCCCATGTTTTCTGTTGTGTGATATTTACTTTTTTATGAACCTCAGTGTATTCATGTGTGAAATGAGAGTGCAAAGCTATACCTCATGGGCTTGTAGTGAAGATCACACGTGATAACATTTTTTAAAATAAAAAATCTTAGTGTAGGGCCTTATACATGATTAAGTTAGATCTCCTCAACTTCTTTAAGGTCTATATCTCAGAACCAGGGTATTATGGGGTATTTTCCTTCACACCTTTTTTGAGTTTTCTGTCAGGGATCTTTGCCTTTGCTCTGAGACACTCTTCTAATTATGGACCTAGATTTGCAACTTTAAATTTCCCAAAGCTTTTATTTCCATTTAAAATCATTTATATGATCATGGACCAGGGCTTATTTAGGTAAGTGGGGATACAGGGGAGAGAAGGATTTTTTTCCAATCTACTATCACCCAATCTATTTTGATGGTTGAACTTTGAAGATCATTTGCAATGTGTAAGTGTAAGAATTTTAAAGTCATGAGATGTGAGATCCTCAAGCTATCCTTGAGTAGTAACAAAGAAGTTACACCATTATGAAGGATATGAGGTCTGTGGAGCAATTACCCTGGACTCCATTTCAGCTCTGCCATTTACTACCCAAAGACTCACAGACAACTCTTTAAGCTCTCTCTGTCCTAGTTTTCCATCTCTGAACATGGATAATTAAAGTACTCGTCTCTTGTATAGATTGCTTAGATGAAACCAGATAATATTTAAATAACATATGCTGCTGCTGCTGCTGCTAAGTCACTTCAGTCACGTCCAACTCTGTGCAACCCTATAGACAGCAGCCCATCAGGCTCCCCCATCCCTGGGATTCTCCAGGCAAGAGTACTGGAGTGGGGTGCCATCGCCTTCTCTGTAAATAATACATAGAACATAGTAAATGTTTAACTAATGTCATCTATGGTACTATTCTTGCAATTTTCATTATCATTACTATTATTATTAAGAATTAAGACAGGAATCATTAGTGGTGAAGGGAAGAGGTAAGTTGTAGAAACACGATGAGGGCTACAATTTTAAAGGTAGAAAACTCACAAAACACAAAAGTTTTCAACGTGTGAACGTAGTGATATTAAGTGGACCAGAGGGATGGAAAAGTAAAGTGATTTGATACAGGCTGAAGGGTCTGTGTGGGGGACGGAAAGGCAGTGACGGTCAATGGGCATCAAATTCCAAAGCCATGAAGTCAGGCCACACAAGAACTGGCTTGGAACTGAATGTACAGGATGAGGAAGTTTGCTTGTTTGTTTTTAGAAGAATTGAAAAAAAAAAAATACCAGAATTATGCCACACTCTGAATGCGCTGAATGTTCTAAGGTGGTGGGGAATGTCCTTTGATCTGAACTTTAGAGAGCACCTGGAAAAATTAGGATAAAAGAAAAATATATTTTCATCCTTAATTACAGGGATATTAAGAAGGAGGGACAAAGAAAAGAATAACTGTATTTGAAAATTGTTATTATGAAAATCTATTCTGTATCAAGTCCGTTGAAATGATGGGTAACTACATGTTTCCCTAGAGTTGGTCATATTTTAGTAAGGCCAATACGTCTCCTCCATGGTTTCAGGATTGCTCTCTGCCTGCTTGAGGCAGGAACTCTCAGCTCCTGGGTTCCAGAAGCTTCTTAGTCATTTTCTCTCCTCTTCATCTCTCCAGTCTGGTGTGGCGGTGGCTTCCTGCTACTGCTGACCTACAGCTCCTCACGTCTCTCTGTTGACTCTCAGCCACTCTTACCATCTGTGTAAACGGTTTCCAATTTCCTACATTTTATTCCCTCGGCAACAACTTCAGTCGTAAAGCATTCCTTTGTTTTAAGAAAGGTAGATGCATTCGTTTTCTAGGGCAGCTGGAACAAACCATCACAAACTGGGTGGTTTTAAACAATAGATGTTTATTCTCTGACACTTTAAGACATCGCAAGTCTGAGACCAGGGTGTCGGCAGGACTGATTTCTTCTGGAGGCTCTGTGTGCGTGAGGCTCAGTTCCATGCTTCTCTCCTGGCTTCTAGTGACTGCCCACAATCCTTGGCATTCTTTGACTCATAAATACATCTTTCCAGTCTCTGCCTCCTTTTTCACAAGGCCTTCTCCTCCATGTTTCTCTGTCTTTACTCGTCTTCTCTTTTCTTTAAGGACAATAGTCACTGGATTAAATGTCTGTCATAAATCCAGGATGAGCACCTCCTGACAGCCTGAATTAACTATATTTGCTAAGACCCGAATTTCAAATAAGGTCACATCTATGGAAGCCAGGAGTTGTTAGGACTTGGATATATCACTTTAGGGTCACTATCAACTCTCTACAGGCTTTCTCCTGTTTTTCTGTTTGCACAGAAAGAAACACAGAATGGCCCCCACTCTCTCATTCTAAAATGTCTTTTTCCAGTAGAACTTTCTACGATGATGAAAATCTTTTCTGTCTACACCATCCAATTTGGTAATCATTAGGCATGTGTCCCTATTAAGTACTTGAAATATGGTTAGTGCAGCTGAATTTTTAATTTTTATCTTAATTTAAATTAAAATAGTTACATGTGTCTGGAAGTTATTGTGTTGGGCAGAACAGTTCTACAGGAAAAATTGACAGACACCAATCACATTAATTCAGTGTAGTGAGTGTTACGAGAATTTGGGGGGAAATAGTCAGACATAGTTGGAAACACAGGACACACAGGAGATACGGTTCGATCCCTAGGTTGGGCAAATCCCCTGGAGGAGGAAGTAGCAACACACTCCAGTATTCTTGCCTGGGAAATCCCATGGACAGAGGGAGCCTGGCAGGCTATAGTCCAGGGGGTCACAAAAGAGTTGGACACGACTGAGCGACTGAGCGCACACAGTCAGACAGAGTCACAAAAACACTGACAGAGGAGAGGGGCTTTGACAGGTTGAAGAGGGGCTTTCAACTTTGAAAATAGCATGCATGAAGGCACAGGATAGAAGGAAATGTCATACACATCTAGCGCACACGGTCCCAGAAGAAGGGAGGCTGCAGCAGTGACTTATAGATAACGCAGTCATTGTGCTGGAGACTTTGAATTTGGCCCGTGGTGTAAAACAGGAAAGTAAAAAATTCATATTATTTCTTCCCAGCTTTATTGAGGTATAATTAATACCTAAAAGTACATGTTAAAGGTACATGTTAAAGGTGTACAACATGATGGTCTAATAATAGTATTCATTGTGAAATGACTACCACCATCAAACTATTAATTATTAACATAGCCATCACTTCACATACTTACCACATTTTGTGTGTGGTGAGAGCTTAACATACATTCTCAGTGAAATTCATATATATAATACAGTATTATTAGTTACAGTTACCATACTGTAAAATAGATCTCCATAATTTATTTATTTACTCTTTTGGTTGTGCCCTGTGGCATGTGTGATCTTAGTTCCCTGACTGGAGATTGAACCCGCATCCCCTGCATTGGAAGCACAGATTCTTAACGACTGGACCTCCAAGGAAGTCCCTCCGTAATTTATTCATTCTGTATAATTGAAACTTTGTTCCCTTGACCAATATCTCCTCATTTCCCCTGCTCCCAGTCCCTGGCAACCACTCTTCTACTTTCAGCTTTAATGAGTATGACCATTTTAGATCCCACAGATAAGTGAAATCATCCTTATTTTTAAAAGCTAGCTTGACTTGGAAATAGAACAGAGGATGAGCTGAAGCAGGGAAAGCCCAGAACAGTTTCTTGTTCTAGTTCCCTGCTAAGAATCTATATGACATGTGCCAGACACTGCAAGTATCTGAATATGAGAGACAAGGAAACTGTGCTGAATTTATGGAAGAGAATTGGGTACAGGTTTCAATTCTGTGTGTGCAAACTAGTTAGTAAAAACATTGCATTCTGTAGAAGACTAAAGTCTCTTAAAAAAATATTTGTGCTTATTCCCTAGGCAGGCTAAGGTATTACAATACAATGTGTAAAAAAAGAAAGAAAAAGATCCCCTGGCAGGATGCACCTTCTAGCCAGAAAAACTTAAGAGAAGTGGCGGAGCTGTCCATCCTCCAGTTGTGGGCCCATTTGGCTTTGGTGGCAGCAGTAATTCCTCTTGTAGTTCTTGACTAATGCATTAACATTCAGGGTAATTTCTGCCATTAGACAGGCTCAACCGTGCACCATGACGGTTTCTACTCTGTAATTGTAGGGATCCTCATTAATGTGAAAGAATATTTTGACATTGTGAGCTTACAGGAGAGACAATTCATGACTGACACAATAAAGGCTTAGATTATGCTGCTTTTGATGATGAGAGATGCAAAGCTGCATTTTTTTAACCTTTTGCAAAATTAGGATTTAGCAGCTCTAAGACAATCTCTTGTATGATGAAAGTGGATGGTGTTCAGACACAATCAATTCCAGGCCTGCCTTGAGGAAACCTTTTATTTCAGGAAGAGATTAAAATTTCAAAGCTGTTTTCTGGTGGCATTTTTATTGATAAACCTGCATTTAAAGCAGAGCTTTAAAAAATGCATGAGATGCATATAGCCAGAACATACCATGGTATAAGCTGCTGCCTAGAGTCTGAGAGCTCACAGAATTTTACAGGCTGCTCTGGACAGTCTCCAAGACATGTTTTGACATATGTTAAATTTTTTTTGCACTTAGCTCTACTTGATGAGAAAGAGTTGTCTTTGAGGGGGGTAGGTATTCCTTTGTTATTTAGTACCTAAACTGTTTACATTTTTTTTACTTTAAAAAAGAAGATATAGTTTTAAATTTAGACAAAAGAGATACCAAAAAGACTTCTCTCTGGTAGCCTTCTTCTGTATATAAAATATAATCCATAGAGGAGGACTTGCTATGTATAAAATCTTTTAAATTTTAGACTTCCTTTATTTTTGTCAACAAGGACATTGAGTCCAGAAAGGCAGATACTCTTTCAAAATCATTGATTCTGATGACAACCTAGGTGAAAAATAAGCCTTGTTTTTCTCTTTTCTTTTGTACTCTTTTGAAACAACATGCTGAAATAAATGAATCAGTATTTATTTAATACCTACTTAGTGCCCTTCATTGTGCTAGACCTGAGAAATGGCTTTGGCACCAGGAACTTTGCAATCCTTTATGGAAAACTAAGCTGGCACACATCAAATTATGCTGGACATCGCTGATCATCAGAGAAATGCAAATCAAAACCACAAGACATCACCTCGCACCTTTTAGAATGGCTGTTATCAAGAAGACAAGAGAGGAGATTCCCTGAAGGTCCTGTAGTTAGGATTCCATGCTTCCACGGTAGGGGGCACAGGTTTGATTCCTGGTCAGGGAACCAAGATCCCACAAGTTGTGCAGT
>NW_011494792.1:1978218-1990810 GCF_000754665.1 Bison bison bison | reverse complement strand
AGGCAAGAGATAAGTTTTGGCAAGGATATGGGGAAAAAAGAACACGTGGACACTGTTGTTAGATGTGTATATTGGGTACAACTACTACGAAAAACAGTGTGGATATTCTTCATAAATTAAAAATAAAACTGCCATATGATCCAGCCATCATATGGAAATAAAAAGGAAATAAAAACAAGATATCAAAAATATGTCTGCACTCCCATGTTTTGCTGTTTAGCTGCTAAGTCGTGTCCGACTCTTTGTAGCCCCATGGACTGTAGCATGCCAGGCTCCCCTGTCATTCACCATCTCCCAGAGTTTGCTCAAACTCATGTCCGTTGAGTCAGTGATGCCATCCTGTGATGCCAGTGATGGCATCCCCGACTCCCATGGTTATTGCAGTATTTTTCACAACAGCCAAGATATGGAAGGGTCCTAAGTGTACATCAGTGGATGAATGAATAAGTAAGATTAATATATATATATATATGAATATTATTTAGCCATGAGAAATAAGATAATCCTGCATTTGCAATATGGATAGGTTTTGTGGTCATTATGCTTAGAGACATAAGTCAGATAGAGAAAGCCAAATACTGGATGCTCATTTCATTGTTCTTCCCCCCAAAATGAAATGATAATTATGTGACATAATAGATGTGTTACCTAATCATATTGCAATATATCAAATCAATATGCTGTGCACATTAAACTTAGACAATGTTTATGTCAATTGTATGTCAATTAAAACATGGTAGTAACAACAGCAGTGCTTTACAGATATAATCTCATTTAATCATTACAGTTCTGGGCTACATTTTACAGATGAGGAAACAACCACCAATACCCGAAATAACTTGATGAAGTCACCACAATGGTAAAAAAGATGCTGGCATTTAAATCCAGGCCATCAAACTGCAGAGCCCAAACACAGAATCCATACTGTCTCTTGACAGCTGTTATAATGTGGAATCAGAAAGCGGAAGGTATCAGTCTAAGCTGGAATTGGAAAATAAAATAATTGCCTGAGACTTAAGCAGAGCCTTAAGTGGACAGGATTTAATTAGGCAGCAGAAAGGAAGAGCATATTCCATGTTGGGGGGAAATGGAGTGATGCTATCTGCGGTGGAAAAGAGAATATACATACAGGTAGGAAAGAGAATGCAGTAGCTTAGTTTACCAAACAGGCTCCAGGCAAGGCAAATAAACTACAGCGTAATATCTCAGCTGTATAAATGATGCACTGATAACTGGAAACAGGGCCCTATGGGACACACTGATAACACATCCCTGCTTAGGTATGTGTGATTCTGTTAAATTTCTTTCAGTCCTTGTCAACACAAGTGGAATTTGTTTCAAATTAATGACATGTAGAGATTTCAGTGGTTATTGGTCAACTTTTTCTCTCTCTCAGTTAGAACATATGGAAATAAGGAGCTGTGTCTCTTATCTGTGTGACTGATATGACCTCACCATATGGACACACTTACTCAGAATAAAGTCTTGGGGAACTTTGTTGAATTCACATATTCTCAACACTGTCAGAGGAGGACTCTAATTGACAGGGCTTCTCTAAGAATAGGTGCCCTTTTGCCATTCCAGAAACATTTCATTCTCTATAGAGAAGGTCAAAAATATTCTCCCTCACTAGTGGGTAGGTTTCGTGTTGACAGCTCCTGATGGCAGTGGGGACCTATTAAATTAGTTTCCATCAAACTCTGAATATTTCAAAATGTAGCTCAAGGTGGGTGCCCCACATATATTTCAGAGAAGCATGCGTGGAGAAAAACTAATTTCCTAACCAATGCTGTATACATATTTTCAAGTCCTACCTAATTACAGAGACTTCCTTTCCAAAGTGACGGATTTCATTGAAATTTGTATTGCCTGCTCCTTGTCATATATCACACAGCTTTTATCACTCTTCAAAAAAAAAAAAAAAAGGAGTATATGAGTTTTCTGCTTTCTTTCCGTTTTAAGAGTTCACTTTTTACACTACATTCTACAAGCTAAGACTTGTAAAATAAAACTTTTAAATAAGGAGCTTAACTTTTTGTAACAATGACCCATGATCCCTGTATTAAGCAATATGGAAAGACACAAAGAAAGCAATATATTTCCCCAAGTTTCTAGAAGTAATCACTGTTAACACATAATCCCATGAAGAGAGTTTTGCTAAACAGATGGATGAAGAGATAGAAATAACTTCATAGAAACAAGGGATAATACACATACTATACAAAAATAAAATATGGTGTATATCAGTATGCTTGCATTTAACAGAAGAAAAATAAAGATATAATAAAAGGACTGTTGTTCCTTAGTCACTGAGTTGTGTTCAACTGTTTTGCAACTCCATAGACTGGGGCTCACCAGGCTCCTTTGCCTGTGGGGTTTCCCAAGTAAGAATACTGGAGCGGGTTGCCTTTTCCTTCTCCAGGGTATCTTCCCAACCCAAGGATTGAATCCTCTTCTCCTGCTTGGCAGGCAGAGTCTTTACCACTGAGCCAACAGGGAAGCCCCATATAAAAGGGCTGCTGCTGCTGCTAAGTCACTTCAGTCATGTCTGACTTCATGCGACCCCATAGACAGCAGCCCACCAGGCACCCCCATCCCTGGGATTCTCCAGACAAGAACACTGGAGTGGGTTGCCGTGTCCTTCTCCAATGCATGAAAGTGAAAAGTGAAAAGGAAGTCGCTCAGTCGTGTCCGACTCTTAGCGACCATAAAAGGGCTGCTGCTGCTAAGTCACTTCAGTCGTGTCCGACTCTGTGTGACCCCATAGACGGCAGCCCACCAGGCTCCCCCATCCCTGGGATTCTCCAGGCAATAACACTGGAGTGGTTGTCATTTCCTTCTCCAATGCATGAAAGTGGAAAGTGAAAGTGAAGTCGCTCAGTCGTGTCCAACTCTTAGTGGTCCCATGAAATGCAGCCTACCAGGCTCCTCCGTCCATGGGATTTTCCAGGCAAGAGTACTGGAGTGGGGGATCTCCAAATTCTGATTAACCTTTTTTTTTTTTTTTTCTTTTTTCCTTTTCTTTGTGCTGCAAGAGATATTATTTCTATAAAAGTAAAGATCTAGGAAAATATCAATACATTGAAATCATGTTATTTTTTACACATCATTTAGTTTTAAATAGTAGAAATGAAATGAAAGTAGGGTCTGGGACATCAGCCCTCTGACATTAGTATTTTTAAAATGCTTTTCTACCTGTATCAGTAACATTCTATTCTGTGATTATAATTTACACTTACCTAATACAATTGCACAGCTAAAATATTTAATATTCCCCTCCCGCTTCTCAATTCCTATATGTTCTTTATATTTTTATGTAGGCTTCCCTGGTGGCTCAGCTAGTAAAGAATCTGCCTGCTATGAGGGAGATCTGGGTTTGATCCCTGGGTTGGGAAGATCCCCTGGGGCAGGGAACGGCTACCCACTCCAGTAATTCTGGCCTGGAGAATTCCATGGAATATATAGTCCATGGGGTCACAAAGAGTTGGAAAGGAGGGAGCAACTTTCACACACACATTGCTTGGATGAATTTCATCAACTCCCTGTTTGCAATTTTTTGCAAACTGCTTCCATATGCTCTATTCCCTGAGAGATTTTCTTACCTGAGAAAGTGTGTCTATCGCCTTTCTGCATTTGGCTTCCCTTGTATCTCAGTTGGTAAAGAATCCGCCTGCAATGCAGAAGGCTCTGGTTTGATTCCTGGGTGGGGAAGTCCGCTGGAGAAGAGATAGGCTACCTACTCCAGTATTCTAGCCTGGAGAATTCCATGGACTGTATAGTCCATGGGGTCACAAAGAGTTGGACATGACTGAGTGACTTTCACTTTCACTTCACTTTGCTTTCTACACTTAAAGTGATGAGTATTCCTGGATCATTGCTTTTTAGACTAAACCATTGTCTTTTGATATTGTGTTGTATATTTTGCCACAGCTTACCTCTCACTATAATTTACCACAATATTAATTATACTGGTTAGGCTATTGTTTTATATTTTTACTGAGAATGTCTTTCCTGGAAACATCAATTACCTTTTTCATATTTGGGCTGGTTGCTCTTCAGGGCTACTGCGTAGCAATGTGTGAAGACTTCTTTCGCTGCCATCCTTTGACCTGTTCTGTCAGTGTCTTTAATGAAGGACTTTCATACCATTCTCTTTACTGGTCTAGTTTCGTATATTGGCCAAGCTCATTCTGCAGTAGCATTATCAGGTTAAAAAGACTAGGACAAGCAGAGGACATAGTGATGCCTAATTTTGGGGTTATAATGGCACCCCACTCCAGTACTCTTGCCTGGAAAATCCCATGGACAGAGGAGCCTGTTAGGCTGCAGTCCATGGGGTCGCTATAAGTCAGACATGACTGAGCGACTTCACTTTCACTTTTCACTTTCATGCATTGGAGAAGGAAATAGCAACCCACTCCAGTGTTCTTGCCTGGAGAATCCCAGGGACGGGGGAGCCTGGTGTGCTACCGTCTATGGGGTCGCACAGAGTTGGACATGACTGAAGCGACTTAGCAGCAGCAGCAGCAGCTCCAATTTCAACTGGGTGTCCTCCACATCTAGTGTTCAGGACTCACCGCAGGCTCTCCTACCTTTCCTGTAGTGGATATTATCTGTAGGGTATGAGGTTAGAGAAGGCGAGGTTCAGAAAAAGATCGGGACGGGCACTTTACAGGAACAGATCACCTTTTATGAGCCAAGAAGGGACAGCAGTCAGATTAATGAGCTGCTGCTACACTAACCCAAGAGAAAAGTAAGTATATATAGGCATATATGTGGAAATCTACTGTCTTAAGGGGGCTGGTTCTTCTCCAAGGTTGTTCGGAGTAGTTATCTTTTAAATGGCTGGGGCAAGGAATTCTGGAGATTGGCCAGAGGCTGGACTGGCTGGGAGCTGTAATCAGCCTTACTGTCTTCGGGGGAGAGAGTTCTTTGTTTTGCATAGAATGGTGGGGAGGACCCGGAGTGGAGTTTTCACTCCAGGCTATTTTGAGCCGTGTGACTTTCCTTCATTCTCTTCCTATTTTTCTTGGTTGCATCTCTCTTTTTGCTATCATTGTTCCACTATATATCGAGTCTTGGTTTATGGTCTCATTTTGGTAGTTTTCTTGCTTTCACTGGTGTCAGTAAAATCTGGTCATTCTGATTTTTGAAAATTAGATCATGACTTTGTTTTAAAACTTTATGAAATCTTATCTCATTATTCCTGGAATTCTAAAATTTCGATGATATACTACCTGTGAGAAAAGTTCTTAAATGATTTTTCCACTTCTTCTTTTTTTTTTTTCTGTTGTTCTCTCTTAAGGAACTGTTACCATTAAGATATTAGACATTCTGAATTGCCTTGTTATTACCAAAATCTAGTGACTTATTTTTTTTCCCTAATTTTACAGAACGTAAGGCTGTGGATTGGAGAAGGAAATGGCAACCCACTCCAGTGTTCTTGCCTGGAGAATCCCAGGGATGGGGAAGCCTGGTGGGCTGCCGTCTATGGGGTCACACAGAGTCAGACACGACTGAAGTGACTTAGCAATAGCAAGGCTGTGGATAGCTGTATCAATAATTACTTCTTTTTCTTATTCTTAAGAAGTTTGTTAAATTTTAAAACAATTTTAACTAGTCACTTGTGTTTTAGTGAAATGAATGTACTTTAAAATAATCTTTTAGTTAGCATAATTAGACTACCTCTTTCCAGAATCAGTATTATGATATATGGGGGGAAATATCTTTAAATAAAAATTAGAAATATTATGTCTCCATTTGTTTTTATAGTATAAACACTGAACAGTTATTATCATTTTTAATAACTAGCAGAATTTGAAATCTAGAAAGCATGATTTACTACCATGTTTTCTGTGTAATATTAAAAAATCTTGATATTAAGACTATCCAACTTTATTTTTTACTATCAGATTTCAATTTACCTGTCTTGATTTTGTCTTATATACATTTAAAAAAACACTTTGCTCCCTATAGTGAATCTTTTTAAGAAATAGCCATCTTGAGGGGATGACAAATTACTTAACAGGAGAATAAATAAGAAAGGCAACTTTTGGAATACTGGGTCAAGGAATTTATTGTTGGCAAAAATACTTAACTTGTTTACCTAATGTTAATATTATAATATAGCTTAAGGAATCCTCCAGGCAAGAATACTGGAGTGGGTAGCCATTCCCTTCTCCATGGGATCTTCCCAACCCAGAGATCAAACCCACGTCTCCTGCTTTGCAGGCAGATTCTTTACCTGCTGAACCACCAGGGATGCCCAATATAGCTTAGGATATAAAGCAAATTTTGTTACTCCAAAGAAGTAAGTACATATAACTTATGCTTGTAGTTTAAAATACATTGTTAAATGCATTTAATATATAAATAAATAAATAAACTCCACACTATTGTGGGATTTTTTTTCAAACCTGATTACTTTGTATATGTAGAATTTTTCCTAATTTTTTTCTTAAAAAGGATTTTTAAAGCATAAAATTATGCTTTGAGGGGACTTTAGAGTCTACTGTAGTACTCTGTTCTTCAATCCTTGTTTGTATTATTCACACAAACTGTTTTCTCAGCATTTTTTTCTCATTCTCTATACAATCACTAAGAGGGAGATATTTGGGTACTATGGTTTAGCATAAAATGTACTGCATATTAATAATCATAGCTTTACTCTGCAAAAACTGTTCATGGTCCCACCGTTGTCTAAGAGTAGAACCAGAAAAGAAAGAAAAAACATATATAAAGTAGAAAAATATTTGAACTTGACTTCTATCTATGTCAGAGAAGGCAATGGCAACCCACTCCAGTACTCTTGCCTGGAAACTCCCAGGGACGAGGGAGCCTGGTGGGCTGCAGTCCATGGGATCGCACAGAGTCGGACACAACTAAAGGGACTTAGCAGCAGCAGCAGCAGCAATCTATGTACTTATAAGGAAAAACTGCTTCTCTATGAGGCCAAAACAGCTCCATAACTTTTAGTTTTGAAAGCCCCTTAAAAAAGAGGCTCTGGAATTTTTCAAATTCCTTTCAGTTTGGTTCAGGAAACTATCCATGGACAGGAGTCAGTAAGATATAGACGTTTAACAGTCTTGCTCTTAGGAAGATTCAGGTAAGTGGGTTGGGAGTACAAAGCAGTAAGCAGGTTAACCATACATTCGGAGAACTGCAAGAAAAAGCACAAAACGATGAAGTAGTATAGAGGAAAGCAGTGAGTTAGGGATGCTTCTCAATAGAAATTAACACCTGAGCTGGGTTTGAAGGACATTTCAATAAAAGAATGTGCCAAACTGATGGGATGAAGTAGGAGACATTTAAAACAAGGAGAGACAGAATGACTAGCATTAGAGTGGTATAGTGTTTTTCTGTTTTGTTTTTAAAGGAACTAGAAGTATTTAACTATTGAGCATAAAGTACGAAAGGAAAGTTCGTCGAAAATAAGACGGAAAAATAATGACATGTGTTACCACGAAAGGCTATGGGTGTTATGCTAAGCAGCTTGGACTTGCCCTGGAGGTAATGAAGATCCACTAAAAATGGTAAATAGGGACATAGCAGAGTCCACAGCCTCTGGAACCAAGAAGGAGACCTTGGCCAAGCTTACATAGTACTAGGCAGATAAATTAGAGGATCATGAATTGGGAGCAATGTACAGAATCCAGATAAAGACAGAAGGGATTGATGATTGCTCGCACATATAAGGAAGACTGAAAAGGCAATGCTGTCTTTCAGATTTATGATTTGGGTGATTGGATGCATAATGATGGCAACAACCAAAGTAAGGAATAGACGACAAAGTAAGGAACAGTGGACAAAGTAAGGAATAGAGGATAAACTAAGAAATAGAGGACAAAGTAAGGAATAGAGGACAAAGTAAGGAATGGAGGACAAGTAAGGAATGAAGGACAAGTAAGGAATGGAGGACAAGTAAGGAATGAAGGACAAAGCTCAGGTTTGGAGGGCATGGAGAGGAATTCCAGTTTTGAATTCTTTAATTGTTCATTTATATTCAGAAACAGACATCTAATTGGCATACACACACACACACACATGTATATATATATATACATATACACATACACATATATGGGGGAGAAAGAGAAAGGGCAGAATCTAATAAGGTCTAGATTTAAGAGATAAATCTAAGTGTAAAAATTGTTTTAAAGAATTGGAGTAGACAGGATAATAGTGCTCTAACTGTGCTTTCTTAGATGCTATGTTTATTTCGCATCCCTTAATTACCTACAAGTGCAAGCTAATAGCTAAAGATGTTTACATCTCCTGTATTCTGTAGCCCATACACTGAACCTCTTCCTTATCTAACTCACATGCTAAGGCACTATTTCCCTTGCCCTGAATAAACCCAGGGCCATATACAGACAGCAGGAGACAACTCCCCATGCCCAAAAAGTCCACCAGAATTCGTGAAACTAACCAACCCTAAGTCATTTAGCTCATGAATAACCCCAATAAAACTCTAATCTCCACACTCCTATCTCTCCCTCCTTGCAAAGCCTGGGGCTTCGCTGTGTGACTCTGCACAGGGTGACAGGCCCCTTTCTACTGGAAAATGTAAATAATACATTTTTACTTCAGAGGCAATTGTCTTCGTGCTTGTCATCTAACTGATTAAAACAAGTCCCAGGTATAAATCTTGAAACAAGCAGTCCATGAGAAGGTAAGAAGCAAGCAAGGTGCAAAAGAGAAGCCTGGGAAATAGTGGCATCAGAACATCAGGGAATAGAGTTAACAAGAGAAGGATCAGGAGAGCTAGGCCTTATTAGTACCATCATTTTCATATAAAGATACTGAACCACATCAGTTAAAACATGGACTGAAAAGATATCCACAGATTTGCAAAATGAAGTTATTGCTAATGACATTAACGAATGTTTCATAGACGTGGTAGAATTCAAATCCAGGTGAGGGATTATTTATGGATATCAGTTTTCCCTGCTGATCATTTCTTTCCCTGATAACTCATCAAAAGCTATGATTTCTGATTTTGAAGAACTTTAGCCATATAATTTGTAATCTTGAGAACTCTAGGCAAGTGCACTATATATAATACATGCTCTCTCTATATTTAGAAACAGAATTTCTCAACTACAGTATGATGATTAGAAAAAAAAAGCATATGTATGTGCATTGAATCATAGACATAAAAAAAGCTTTGAGGTAGGGAAGAATTGAGTGAATGAGTAAATGATCACAAACATTAAAATCAAGTTAAATAGAAATTGAATTCACATAAATGTATAGGTCTGGACAAAATTTAGCAATACAATTATACTTCCTAATTTTAGAGGGGGAAAATGAAATTTGAAAAAGTTAACTTGTCTAAGGACCCACTCACTACCTTGCTCTGGTTATTTGTACAATGTTTCCCTTCACTACACGGCACATGGCCTTCAAATCATTTTCCATTAATTCTTTTATCTAGTTTGCTCCCCTTCGTGAAAAATGCCTGACATTACACTATAATTATATAATATGATGGATTAGTTTTTAATATTCCATTTGACATAGATTCTTCTTTTCTTCAAGACAAAGAACAGTCTCCTCTTTTTTATTTCTTTATTTTTTAATGACCACGGCATTGTCCTCGTTATGTGATTGTGGTTAGAGTAGTGTGGGTGATGGGTTAATGACATATAGAATTTTTTGTGTGTGATAGTGGTGATGGTGAGGTGGTTGAGCAGTTTTAGAAGGGTAGGAATACACTGATAATTGACCTCAGTATTTCCCACAAAGCACAAATACACCCACAGATAAAAAAGGAATAATGGGTGTTGTTCTAAATCTTGCAAGTTAACCAATGGGCACTTCCCAGACCTGCTGCTGCCAGTGGCCCTGTCCCTGCCACCCCACGCCCCTGCAGAAGACCCTCTAACACTGGCAGGGCTTCCTGGTCGCTCAGTGGTAAAAAAATCTGCCTGCCAATTCAGGAGACACGGATTTGATCCCTGGCCTGGGAAGATGTCACATGCTGTGGAGCAGTGAAGAAGCCTGTAGGCCACAACTATTGAGCCTGTGTTCCGGAGCCTGGGAGCTGGAACTACGAGCCCCACATGCCACAGCTGCCGAAGCCTGAGTGCCCCAGAGCGTGTGCTCCAAAACAAGAAAGCCACTGCAAGGAGAAGCCTGAGCACCTGAACGAGAGAGCAGTTGCTGCTCGCCTCGACTGGAGAAAAGCTCACATGGCAAAGAAGACCCAGCACAGCCAAAGCAAACAAATACAAATTTTAAAAAATCTTGTAAGTTAAAACAGACAAGATATGGTAGTCATATTCATTTCAGTGATAGTGCATTTTTAAGACCCTTTGCAATAAGAAAGCCGAACTACGCTAATTATTGCAAATTACCCATTTTGCAAAGTGCCAATACCAGAAGAGAAATGCTTCTGAAAAAAAATTTTACTGGCTTTCTCTATTTCCCTTTTTTTTCTTGAAAACCTGTCCCCATTTCAACATTCTATTTTATGTCCCCTTCCTATTTTCCTCTGCCTAGATGGCTATTGATTACAATTGCCCCCAAACACTGAGCTACGGAGCTAAACCAAGTTCAGAGGGAAAAAAAAAAAGTTCACCCTATGCAAACAAATTACTTCCAGGCTTGATTTTAATCAGACAGTTCTTTCTAGAACCCTTGTAATGAGGTCATTAAAAAGGTTCTGAAACCACAACAAGGTTACAAATGTCTTGCTGTGGGATGTGTTTCTTCATCAAATATCAAAGAAAAGAGAAAGAGAGAGAGGGGACTATGGAAGCAAGGAAGATAGGCAGGGAATGGAAAGGAAGAATGGAAAGAAAGGAGTGTAGAAGGGATTTCACCTTCACCATCTAGCATTATTGATTTGATTTGGTAAGTGTGTTTTAAAGTGTGCTCAGGAAGCTGTATAATTACTAACTACTGTATTTGAATCTTACCAGTCTTTCTTTTGGAGAAGGAAATGGCAACCCACTCCAGTGTTGTTGCCTGGAGAATCCCAGGGATGGGGGAGCCTGGTGGGCTGCCATCTATGGGGTCGCACAGAGTCCAACACGACTGAAGCGACTTAGCAGCAGCAGCAGCAGCAGCAGCAGTCTTTCTTTAAATATTCTGTCTTCTGTTTCAAGGTCTTATCCAGGATTTTATCTCATGATCAGTGATTTTGCCTTAGTTTCCTGTCACCTGTAGATTTCTTCAGTTTCCCCTTGTCTTTCATGACCTTGAAACCTTTAAACAGTATTGATCACTTCAAATGTTCTTTAATTTGGAGTTAAGATAATTTAGACTAACTGAAACATATTGCCTAATTCATAGCTAAGATACATCCTTTTCCCCCTTTCCTTATTTGTATTCAATGTTTTCTAATCACTGGGCTGAGGTTACACTTCTTTGGCAAGAATATCACAGGAAATGATGTTATGTCCTTCTCAGTGCACCCTATCATGAGGTCCATGATGTTCAGATGTCTTATTACTGGTGACAGTGATTTTGATTACTCGTTTAAGATATTTTCTGCTGATTTTCCCATTGTAAAGTTACTCTTCTACACTTTGTAGTTAAT
Organism: Bison bison bison; assembly: GCF_000754665.1. Classification (NCBI taxonomy): domain Eukaryota; kingdom Metazoa; phylum Chordata; class Mammalia; order Artiodactyla; family Bovidae; genus Bison; species Bison bison. The sequence continues at coordinate 1,979,265 of NW_011494792.1, read as the reverse complement.
AGGTAACTTGGGGAAGATCCTTTGAAACTATACAAATTTTGTTTCTCCTCAAACTTTTACCCACTCATTCCCAGACCTTCTCTGCAACAGCTACTATCATGGTATTTGCCTGATGGTTTATGTTTCCTCTTCGCTTCTGTGCTTATTAATTGGAGTTCTACTATAAGTAATAACTATCCCTTCTGCTTTGCTTACTTTTTATAATGATAAATAATTTTTTACTTAAATTTAGTCTGTGGATTAAGTTCTAACACTACTATAATTTATTTTGTTACTCAAATTATTCCAGGTTTGTCTACTGAGAGTTCTTGCAGATTGGCTCCTTTTCCTTAAGGAAGTCCTCATCTTGTTTGAGTACATCCTTACTGCTTGATACTGTCGGATGTCCCAGACTCACCTTGTATATCTTAGCCTCATCTCTATATGCCTTAGCCTTGGAGCCAGTCATTTCTCTAAAGAATACTAGTTTCTTTATTGGGAGAATGGTACTTGGAAACCTAGAACTCAGTGCTACTTCAGTGTCAGCATTTTAGGCCCTCATAGCAAGCCCAGCTGGGAAATACCTGCATACTAACTGTACTAGGTTCTGAGGGTTGCTGCAACAAATTACCCTAAATCTAGTGGCTTAAAATAACAGATTTATTCTCTCATAGTTCTGAAAGCCAGAAGTCTTAAATATTGAACCTATTTTGTATTCTTGGCATAAATGACATTTGATCATGTGAATTATTATTATTATTAATGTGGTACGGAGAGTGTTTGCTAATATTTTCTTTAGAACTACTGAATTAATATTTGATTCAGTTTGCTAACATTTTCTTTAGAGCGTTTGAATTAATGTTAAGGAGTAATCGCGAAGAGTCGGACACGACTGAGCGACTTCACTTTCACTTTTCACTTTCATGCATTGGAGAAGGCAATGGCAACCCACTCCAGTGTTCTTGCCTGGAGCATCCCAGGGACTGGGGAGCCTGGTGGGCTGCCGGCTCTGGGGTCGCACAGCGTCGGACACGGCTGAAGAGACTTAGCGGCAGCAGGGGGAAATCC
>NW_011494792.1:1968436-1978118 GCF_000754665.1 Bison bison bison | reverse complement strand
TTTTACCTAGTTTAGGTATCAGATTTATTCTTCTTTCAAAAAAATTTTTAATTGGATAATTCTTCCTTTTTTATTTTGGTCTTTTCACTTATTTTCTGTGAATTTTATGTCTTATATTGAGAAGGGTGTATTACAATCTTCTATTAGCAGACAGACAAAGGGGAGGTGACTGAGGTACCTTAGACACGAAGTTTCATGAAACACCAAAAACTTAGTAATCAAGATGAAAGTGTTAGCTGCTCAGTCATGTCTGACTCTTTCCAACCCCATGAACTGTAGCTAGTCAGGCCCCTCTGTCCATGGAATTCTCCAGGCAAGAATACTAGAATGGGTTGCTATTCCCTTCTCCAGGGAATCTTCTGCCCCAGGGATGGAGCATGGATCTCCTTTATTGAAGAAGGATTCTTTATCATCTGAGCACAGAGAAGCCCTATGTGATCAAGATAAATATTAATAATATCTAAAGCAGGATTTTAAAAGATCAAATCAGCAAACTAAAACCTATGGGACAGCCTTGTGTTTTTATGAATAAAGTTTTATTAGAATCTCAGCCAGGATTATGATGATGTGAGTGAGGCAAGGTTGTATAAGCAAAAGTCAGCTCTTGTCTTTAACATTTTATATTTAGTCATCATGGGTTTTTTAAACTCATTTTGATTAGTGTAGACCTTATAGACATTTATTGAACTCTACAGCATTCTCACATGTTTCACCCTAGTCTAGCTAGGTTTTCTAATGTCTCTAAACTTCCTGAAATACTTGCTTCATACAGATGGTAACTGTTTTATTCAATTTTTTTGGTATCATCCCCTTTAATATTCTTGTTTTTGAAATCCCTTCTGTGCAGGTTTTGCTCTGATCTTCCCAGTTACTTTTATTCCCAAGATTTAGAGTGCATTTATTTATTTCTGGTGATCATAGCAGCTCACACCCAGGCCCCATAACTGGTGTTTCTCCTCTGATCTTGTTTTTTTTTTTTTTTTTTAACCTCAATCTGTGCTGCTGGCCATAAAGAGGGCAGAGAAATGGAACTTGTCTTTCTTTATTTTTCTCTTCTTATGTGTGATTATTTTTCTGTTTCTACATTCAAATAATTTTGAGTGTAGCTTTGTTTTAAATTTTCATATACATGAAATTATTTCTTATTTTTGGGAAGGAGATTTGAGGAAGTTATTATGCATTGACTATGGCTTGAAACTACCTGGATTATATTATAATCCTTTGATATAGAATATGTTCCCAAGTGATATGCAAACAAATTATTATATAGCTTCAAAAAACTATCTACAATTGTTACCTGAAACAGCTAAAGCTAACTGAAAAATGTAGCTAGGTTCCTGGTGTCTGAAACTGGGCAGCACAGGTACCATTTCCCTGTAACAGAACAGTGGAGAGATATGCAGATTGGTGTTTAATTTTCTAGCTAGGGCATGGGATTTGAAGTTGAACATTTCTCTGTTCAAACTGCCAGATGCAGAATCCCAAACAAGTTTCCTAACTGTTCCAAGTTTCATTTTCTTCTTTTCTAAAATGTCCATGTTGTTGGGACAAATAATCAAATCTTGTATTCAAAGTATCTAGCAAGAATGCCTTGCATAGAGGGTGTTCAGAAGTGTTCTATAATTTATCATTTTCTTTTTCCTTCCCTGCATTTTTTTGGTACCATAATACATTATCTGGAGTATTCCTTTTTTTTCCCTTACGTATCTGTGTTGGAAATGTGGTCTTTCCCCACTTTTGACACAAATTTCTCATCATCCTCCTACTCTGCCAAATATTAAGGCACCAATCTTACCCTATTCTGAGATCTGTAATCTTCAATGCACAGAATGAACTTCAGTTCTCATTGTGATGTTTTTATAGTATAAAAATTACATACAAATATCCATTCATCAGCTCAAACAGTTAATACTAAAACAAGTTAGGCAGCGGTTGGGATTTGTACCAGTTAAAATCCTGTTCAAAAGGGAGGGGGGCCTATGTATACCTATGGCTGATTCATGTTGAGGTTTGACAGAAAACAACAAAATTCTGTAAAGCAATTATTCTTCAATTAAAAATTAATTAAAAAAATCTGTCCATTTTCTCTTGCTGTCTAAACGCTTCATTACTGGACTACCGAGGAAATTCAGAAACCTCTGTCGCTGTATTTCTGCACTGCTTCTCCTGCTGAGCCTATGCCCTTTCTTAGGCAGATCAGTTTTCTCTTTCTAGTTCTTCTTTATATTCTGTTCCAGTCAGTCAACTCAGTTCTACTCAATGCAACTCAAGTTGATTCAAATCAATTCAGGTAAGTTTCAGACATTTCAGTTCCCACTTGAACAGAGCTATAGAGACTGCATGCTGTGCTTGTGACGAAGGAAATAAAGTTGATAAAGGAGCTAAAAGTCTATTAGGCAACCAACAGATACACAAAGCAATGTTGTCATACTGGTGGGTCACACCTGGTGCGATAGGATGACAGAGGGAGAGTGGTGAATTCTCCCTGGGTTTTGGAGATGCATCAGAGAGGGAGTATATTTAGAGTGGGTCTTTGTGAGTGGGATTTTATGAAAAATGAAATGATTAGTGGTGGACATAGGCATTCTGATAAGGGCATTATTTACAGAGATGACCTCAGGTTGTACATCAGTCAGTGGTTTTTAAACAGAGCCCTTGAAAGCTTACATTTTCCCTAAGGACTTAGAGGCTACTAAAAAGACTGTCAAAAGGGAAAGAGAGATTAAAAAAAAATAAGAGTTTGAAGATTGGAACAGAGCTGATACAGGTCAACTATTTTACATAAAAAAAAAATCTATTGAATCCTAAGTTTCAAAGCCTTAGCTGATCTTTACCATAATGAAAGTCTCCTTTCTCTAAAATCTCACCATAATTTAATATATTCATGCTTTATTTTCTTTATTGCTTTATTATTTGTCTTCCTATCCAAGACCTGGTCTAATTTGTCCTTTACTTATTGCTTAGTTCATGCTATACCCTTCATTTTAATCATTCTGGCTTCGTCACTGTCCATCAACTATTTGCTTACCTCATATATGTGAGCACTTTCAATTATGTAGACTAATTGGATTGGGAAAGCATTGTTGGTATTAAAAAAGAATATGAATGAGATGGATTATTAGGGAAATTCTGGCCTAGAGCAGTTTATAAAACTTGACATTTTCCATCATTTATAACAAACCTTCCTTGTGCCTTTCATTTTATTTTTTATTTACTTTTCCTTAGTTTCTTAGAAAAAAACCAAATCATGACTTTGTGGAGACTTTAGAGGAAGAACAACCTGCATTTCATCATATTATTTTCCAGCTGAATGTGAAGGCAAAGGTGACCTTAGAAGCTTCCAGCTGAAGATGAAAAAGCCCTTGTCAGTCTGCTTTCCTTAATAATTGGGTAGATCTTCCCTGTCCCAAACAGTTGGACTTTAAGTGACTGAGTGATAAAGTTGTGTTGTGTTAAGGCGTGGAGATTTAAGGCCTTATTTATTACAGCAGCCAGCATTACAAACCAGTAGATACTAGAGACCTGTACCTCTGTAATTTTTTAATCTATTCTTTCTTTTTAAGTCCATAAAGAAAAGCCTTGAAAAATTTCTGGGAAAACTATATTGCTAAAGGGATTTAAACAAACAAACATGCATAACTTTGAATAGGGATGCTATCTGTTTGCTTCTTTGTTTGTTTGTCTTATGGGAATTATCAATCATTCCTCGACTAGTCTAGGAATGGGCTTTTTACAAAAAAATATGAAAAGATTTTTACAGCACAGATTGCTACTCCTGGCTGTATGGGTTGTACAGATAAGCTGAAAGACCATCTTATAAAATGCAAGTTTATTCATAGTAAGCATATGAGTAAACTATGACAAATACATATTTTAAATTAAGAGGAAAACAATAGTACCTTACATTTAGCCATACATTTATCATTTCAAGTGCTCTTCAGTCTTTTCAGGAGATCTGTTATCAGCCTGAAGAACTCCCTTTATCACATCTTGTTTTTGCAGATCTATTGGCAATAAATGATTTTAGTTTCAATATCTGAAAATGTCTTTATTTTAACATTTGAACATTTTGGGTGTAGAGAATTCTGGATTATCAGAGACTTTTCTTTTTCTGGTTTTTCCTTTCTGCTCTTCCAAGATGTCTGTTCTTCAGTGTTTCAGTTAAGAAGACTGAATATTTACATCATTGGTCACCTGTTATTATGTGTTCCAGGCAACTTTAATATCTTCCTTTTATTTTGTGTGTAGCAGTTTGGGGATAATATATCTAAGTGTGGTTTTCATTTTATTTGTTTGTTTGTTTTGTAATTTGGGGAACATCTTAAGTCTGTAAATCTATGTCTCTCCCCAAATTTGCCCACTATTGCTTTAAATATTTTACTGCCCCTTCCTCTTCTTTCTTCTTAGGATTCCATTCACTCAGCCATTAAATGTTTTGCTATCCTTCCATAGGCCCTAATGTTTTATTCTTTAAAAAACTTTTTTTTCCAACTTCCTTTCCAATATCGATGCCTTTTGTTTCTTTTTCTTGCATTATCGAACTGGCTGGAACCTTCAGTACAATGTTAAATAGAAGAGGATATTCTTATCTTTTTCCTGATGATGGGAAAATTAGATCTTTTGTCATTCAATATGATATTAATTATAGGTTTTCCATAGTTGTTTTTTTTCAGATTGAGGATATTCCTTTCTATTTCAAGTTTTTTGAAACTTTTTTTTAAAAATCAGAATTGCTTTTGGATTTTGTCAAGTGATTTTTTACATCTATTTAAGTGATTGTATGTTTTCTCTTGTTTAGTTTATTACTATGGTAAATTACAGTGTCCTTTACCTTTTTCATAGACCTTTCATTCTAGATGAGAGAACCAGATACAGTAAACACAACACATAATAAATTATATAGTATGTCAGAAGGTTAGAAAACTTATAGATAATAAAGCAATATTGAAGATGGTTAGAATTGACTGAGAGCATCGTCCTTGGGATGGGGACTCAATTTTCAACAGGGTGCTCAGTTTAGACATCGCTGAAAGATGACTTCAGAGAAGTACAAGAATTAAAGAGTTAAGCCTGAACTTTCCAGGGGAAAGCTATTTGCAGGAAAATGGAAGAACCAATGCAAAAGTTCTAACACGACACATAACATGAGTGTTTGAGTAGAGCAAAGAGGCCAGTAAGGCTGGAGGAACCGGAAGAGCAGAAGAGTCAGAGAGTGAATGGGGAGGGTCATCTTAGAGAATAGAGCATGTATTTTCTCCATTAATAATATTCTAACTGGTTCACTATAATCATTTTTAGGATAAACCCTTGAAAGATATATAATCATTTTCTTTAGAGCTGACCTTGTAATCCAAATCTAAAACGGGAGGAAAATGGATATATGTTGTAAAATTGGAAAAAGAAAATTAAAATGCCAAATATCTCTAGTGATATTAACCACAATATATTTATAATTTTACCACTCAGCCTATCTCCTCTTATTTTTACTATCCCTTCTGACTGAATTATTACCTTCATGTGGTATTATGATTTAGCTTTCTAGGGTAAATAATTTCTTCCTTACTAAAAATAAATCAAATTTGCTCAGATTCTGCTGAAATATACATATATTTCCCCCTCCCAAGGGATGAAATGCACAGTTGGTACTTGGATGAATGCATTAATAATTTCTTTTCAGGAATCACATGAACATTTTTGAAGCAATAAATTGTGCTTTCTGAAAGAATGTAAAGATTTTTGTCACTGGCCTCATAAAATTAGACGACACATTTAAAAATAATTTCCTGGTACACTTGAACATTGTCTTTCTAGTACTTTCTCTTTTATAGTGTCTAGACTTTTTCCAGAGTCTCCAATCATTGCCAAATAAGTTGCTAAACAGCACAGGCTTTGTGGTGCCTTAATTGCTGTCATGTGACAACGTCGTTCAACTTCTTGCTTCTGAGAACTGCATGTCCTTTTTGGTTTATTCTTCTATATACCCACTTCCATTCTGGAAGTGTCTGATAATGCCATGAAGGAGAAATAACCATGACAACAAAGATAAACACATGGAAAAACAAGCAACCTTCTTCTGGTTTTTTAAAGATTCCATGCTTCAGGCAAGGCCTTCCACAGGTGGTCTGCCAAACTAACAGCTGAAGCAGACACGTGGGCGCGAGACACTTCTGCAGTACATCAGGGGGAACACTCAGGCTTACATGCTGTTTGTCTTACCCTGCTTACATCTCCAGGAGCACTAGCTTGCCCCACTTTGGGCTTTGCACAGGGAAATTCTGCCTTTGGAAAGAATTTTTTACATGGATTGAACTAGTATAAGAAATACTATATCCACAGTCATTAATGTTTATCGGGAAACCACCACTGCGTAGCCTAATCCTCTTTCCCCGCAATGTAAGAAACCACAGCATGTCATGTCTGGAGGAAAGAGAGCAAGTGAAAATAGCATTCACTCACCTGAATTCATACCTGTAATAATAGTGATAAAGGCAGCCACAATTAAAAAGCATGCTTAGGTTCAGTGTGATCAAATTTTGTGAAAAATTGACATATTGTTATAACATTAATAATTGATTACTCCTAATTAAGTCACTTCTTTGGGATTGGAATGAAAACTGACCTTTTCCAGTCCTGTGGCCACTGCTGAGTTTTCCAAATTTGCTGGCATATTGAGCACAGCACTTTCACAGCATCATCTTTCAGGATTTGAAATAGCTCAACTGGAATTCCATCACCTCCACTAGCTTTGTTCATAGTGATGCTTTCTAAGGCCCACTTAACTTCACATTCCAGGATGTCTGGCTCTAGGTCAGTGATCACACCATTGTGAGTATCTGGGTCGTGAAGACTTTTTTGTACAGTTCTTCTGTGTATTCTTGCCACCTCTTCTTAATATCTTCTGCTTCTGTTAGGTCCATACAATTTCTGTCCTTTACTGAGCCCATCTTTGCATGAAATGTTCCCTTGGTATCTCTAATTTTCTTGAAGAGATCTCTAGTCTTTCCCATTCTATTGTTTTCCTCTATTTCTTTGCATTGATTGCTGAGGAAGGCTTTCTTATCTCTTCTTGCTATTCTTTGGAACTCTGCATTCAGAGCTTATATCTTTCCTTTTCTCCTTTGCTTTTCACTTCTCTTCTTTTCACAGCTATTTGTAAGGCCTCCCCAGATAGCTATTTTGCTTTTTTGTAACGCTATGGTTTTCCAGTGGTCATGTATGGATGTGAGAGTTCTGTGAAGAAGGCTGAGCACCGAAGAATTGATGCTTTTGAACTGTGGTGTTGGAGAAGACTCTTGAGAGTCCCTTGGACTGCAAGGAGATCCAACCAGTCCATTCTGAAGGAGATCAGCCCTGGGATTTCTTTGAAAGGAATAATGCTAAAGCTGAAACTCCAGTACTTTGGCCACCTTATGTGAAGAGTTGACTCATTGGAAAAGACTCTGATGCTGGGAGGGAATGGGGGCAGGAGGAGAAGGGGACGACAGAGGATGAGATGGCTGGATGGCATCACTGACTCGATAGACGTGAGTCTGAGTGAACTCTAGGAGTTGGTGATGGACAGGGAGGCCTGGCGTGCTGTGATTCATGGGGTTGCAAAGAGTTGGACACGACTGAGCGACTAAACTGAACTGAACTGAATTAAGTCATACAAAAATTTTGAAACTGTGTAAATCTTTCGATGTTGAAAATCCAGTAAGTATCAGGAAGTTCCAAGTATTTGGATCAAGTGAATTTTCAACTGTTTTGTACTATTGCCACATCAGCTCAGCGCGCTAGGAGACGACTCAAGATAGAGATCATCTTTGTCAGTATTAGTCTTATATGACGTGAGCAATAAAGGATACGAGGTCCTTAGGAATGTATACTTTGCATAGAATCCTAGACCTTGGTTACTCTATTTCATGAATCCTTGAAACAGTGCTAAAAGGTTGGTGCTACTCTTGTTTTCATCTTGTAAGAACTTTGAATTTTAAATAAATGACTTGTAAATAATCATTCAGCCACTGTATGTTGACATCAGGACATGAATCAAGGTTGTTTTCATTGTTCAGTTGCTTAGTCGTGTCCAGCTGTTTGAGACCCCGTGGACTGCAGCACACCAGGCTTCCCTGTCTTTCACCATCTCCCAGAGTTTGCTCAAACTAATGTCCATTGAGTCAGTGATGCCATCCAACCATCTCATCTTCTGTCATCCCCTTCTCCTCCTGCCTTCAATCTTTTCCAGCATCCAGGTCTTTTCCAATGATTTGTCTGTTCACATCAGGTTGCCAAGGTGTTTTGACTAAATCCTGTGCTCTTTCTATTGCATCAAGACAGCTTAAAAATTGGGCACCTTTTCAGCCCCCGCTGGAAATAACTGTTGTCTTCTCCTCTTCACTTTTGTCTGAAATTCCTGATCCAAATATTCACTACTGAATTCCAGTCATGTGTTAATTACAAATCTCAGAGCTCCAGGAGAGAACCTGGCTGCAGACAATGGACATATCTGATTGTCTGCATTGGTACAGTGCTGCTTGAAGAATTTTATTTTAGGACTTCAGCATCTTTTAACATCCAAACAAAATATTTGGGACCAGAACGAAATAGTTTGGGATGTATCAATATTTGGGGCTTATCGCTGAGCCTTTTTCCATAGACCATTCTAAAGTAAGGAACCTGTGGCTCCAGGATAGATGCTAATTCCTAACAGGAAATGGAAGGGTGGGAGTGTGTTGCTAGGGTGGAACTGGAAGTAGTTTTCATATTGTTTATATTTCATATTTCATTTCATATTGCTACATGCTTCTGTACTCATCTCCAGATCTAAAGAAGCATCTCTTCACCTCAGCACAGCACCCCACCCTCTAAACATTTCATTTCACCTTAATCAAATGAATTTCTTATTTATCTGTTCTGTATGGCAAACTTCCAGTAAGATTTATTTTTAATAAGGTCTCTGGATAAATGAAAGTTTGCAAATCATGAGAGGATTAAGGAAAGGGTTGAGTGATCATTAAAGAATTCCTGGTATCTTCCTGATTGGGCTTTTCCTGTTACCCATGATAGATCTACATTCTTATACCAGATTCCTTCTTATCTCTTTAGTTCATCCTCTAATTCTAGGCAGGTGAGAAAATACAGAAATAATTCGCCAAAGTGAGGACTTTTAACCCAAAGGGATATAACTATTTTTCAAAGGGTGATCATCCAGCACTGAAAGCGATTTGATTCTGAGAATTTTCTAAGTATCTGGCCTAGATAATGAAGGGTAGCTCTGCCCTTTAAAAGTACAACTGCTTTGAAACAATGATGAATAACTTTTAGAAGCATGATTTTCCAGCATTCAAGTATACGATGAAGAGAAAACATAACTTGTCAACACTCTGCAAGGAATTTACTGCCCAACAGAGTAATGGAGGTAATGACTACAGAGTTGTTTTATGAGACCTCAGTCTATTAACATTCTGCATTAGTCACCCCAAGTAAAGGCAGAATCCAGCATTTGTATTTATTTTTCCCCCAAATAGTGCAAATGGTCACAGGCTAAGGTGCAAAATTTGTATGGTAGCTCTGGTGGTCTGTTAATGTGTGAGTGGGGCATCCTTTCTGCTCTTCCTTATCCACTGGATCAGCTTTCTGAGCATCATCTTCGAGTGTATTTCATTCAGAAGTGATGTAAGTTATTCTGATTTAACCTTATAGA
>NW_011494792.1:1950424-1968336 GCF_000754665.1 Bison bison bison | reverse complement strand
ATAGAGGTTGTCTTCTTCCCCACCCCCATTCTCTTTGCATCCCAAATCCTTTGCTTCATTTGATATTGATGATAGCAATTTCTGTTATAAGGTTTTTCTATCCTCTTTCTCAAAGCTACTTTAATGCCAAATGTCGGTTAGGAAGAAATATGCTTTCTTGTCAATAGCTAATTCTTCTTTTTTTTTTTTAATGACATTACTTTCATGGATACACACTTGCAAGCATATTTAGAATTTTATGCTTTCATTTTTGTAAAACTGCTTTCTGTCTTTCTTAATTCATTTTCTCTGTGAACACATACATGGTGTCAGAAATTATATTTAAACTACTTGCTTATTGAAGTAGTTACTGCAATTTTCATGCTTTCAACGTGAAGGCATTTTAGACGTGATGTATTTAAGGGTTTAAAAGCAGCAACAACACACTTTCTCTGCATCCCGACTCCCAATAGCAGTCTCAAAATTTGAAAACCACCTTCCTTCTTATGTAGAAGGACAAAGAGACAGGGTCACCTGCTTGTGCCTTGTGCTTAAATTGAGGTGGGATAAGTCATGTCTTTTCCTTGAAGATAACTGCTATTTTCACCATGGAGACAAAAAAAAAAAAAAAAAACTTTTACTGTACATTTCAATAGTGGAGCTAAAAGAGTTCAGCAGCCTGTCTGAATTGAAAGGTCTAATTAGATTCTCCTTTAATGTAAGATCTTGGCTTCAAGGTATTTAACTGCTGAAAAAGAGAGGGCTTTCAAAGAGGAAGCTATAAAATGTTTAAATATAAGCATCTTAAGTATATAACTAGGAAATAAAAATACAGTGTATAATATAAAAATACAGTGTATAATATAAACTGGGAATTTTCTAATCCATTCTGAGAACTACCTTTCATGCTTGGGTCTATTCAGTATATATCCTCTTCTCATAAAGAAAATGAGGATAAAAGGAAGTAAGCTGTGGAGGAAAAAGATCCCAGTGAGATTGCTGAGATTAAAATAGAAGCAAGCTGTTCTGATATCATTAGTGATACAAAGAGATTTGTAACTTCTTTCTTACTCTTGCCCCATCCAAAGGGCAGTATGCCCACATTTTATTGCAGATGAAAGATAGTGAAGGTCATTTTTCTTTTTGTTTTCTATTTTTTCCATGTTGGCAAAATGGAAAGTCTTCAGGAGTTAATTGTTGTTAAGTAATACTTGGAAGAAAAGTTATGACCAATCTAGATAGCATATTGAAAAGCAGAGATATTACTTTGCCAAGAAAGGTCCATCTAGTCAAGGCTATGGTTTTTCCAGTGGTCATGTATGGATGTGAGAGTTGGACTGTGAAGAAAGCTGAGCACCAAAAGAATTGATGCTTTTGAACTGTGGTGTTGGAGAAGACTCTTGAGAGTCCCTTGGACTGCAAGGAGATCCAACCAGTCCATTCTAAAGGTGATCATCCCTGGGATTTCTTTGGAAGGACTGATGCTAAAGCTGAAACTCCAGTACTTTGGCCACCTCATGCGAAGAGTTGACTCATTGGAAAGGACCCTGATGCTGGGAGGGATTGGGGGCAGGAGGAGAAGGGGACGACAGAGGATTAGATGGCTGGATAGCATCACCGACTCGATGGACATGAGTTTGAGTGAATTCTGGGAGTCGGCGATGGACGGGGAGGTCTGGCATGTTGTGATTCATGGGGTCGCAAACAGTTGGACACGACTGAGCTGAACTGAACTGAACTGAATACTTAACAATAGATGATTATTTCTGTTGTCCATATGATGTCCAAATATTCCTGGAACGTATAATATCTGCATATTGAGCTTCACAACTTGAATTATTCAGGGATTCATCAAGTCCTAATTCCTTGATACCCCTTAAGAATTAAGCTCCAGGGAAAAATAAGTTTCTCAGACATGATTTCTAAGAATTTGGTATTCTTTTCTTCCCCAAGATTTATCTTGTAATGAAAAAGTCTTTTTTTTTTAAATTTAAATTTATTTATTTTAATTGGTGGCTAATTACTTTACAATATTGTATTGGTTTTGCCATACATAAACATGAATCTGCCACGGGTGTACACGTGTTCCCCATCCTGAACCCCCTTCCCAAAACCTTCTCCATACCATTCCTCTGGGTCATCCCAGTGCACCAGCCCCAAGCATCCTATATCCTGCATCGAACCTGGACTGGCGATTGGTTTCTTATATGATATTATACATGTTTCAATGCCATTCTCCCAAATCATCCCACCCTCTCCCTCTCCCATAGAGTCCAAAAGACTGTTCTATACATCTATGGCTCTTTTGCTCTCTCGCATAGAAGGTTATCATTACCATCTTTCTAAATTCCATATATATGCGTTAATATACTGTATTGGTGTTTTTCTTTCTGGCTTACTTCACTCTGTATAATAGGCTCCAGTTTCATCCACCTCATTAGAACTGATTCAAATGTATTCTTTTTAATGGCTGAGTAATACTCCATTGTGTATATGTACCACAGCTTTCTTATCCATTCATCTGTTGATGGACATCTAGGTTGCTTCCATGTCCTGGCTATTATAAACAGTGCTGCGATGAACATTGGGGTACACGTGTCTCTTTCAATTCTGGTTTCCTCAATGTGTATGCCCAGCAGTGGGATTGCTGGATCATAAGGCAGTTCTATTTCCAGGTTTTTAAGGAACCTCCACACTGTTCTCCATAGTGGCTGTACTAGTTTGCATTCCCACCAACAGTGTAAGAGGGTTCCCTTTTCTCCACACCCTCTCCAGCATTTATTGCTTGTAGACTTTTGGATCGCAGCCATTTTGACTGGCATGAAATGGTACCTCATTGTGGTTTTGATTTGCATTTCTCTGATAATGAGTGATGTTGAGCATCTTTTCATGTGTTTGTTAGCCATCTGTATGTCTTCTTTGGAGAAATGTCTGTTTAGTTCTTTGGCCCGTTTTTTGATTGGGTCGTTTATTTTTCTGGAATTGAGCTGCAGGATTTGCTTGTATATTTTTGAGATTAGTTGTTTGTCAGTTGCTTCATTTGCTATTATTTTCTCCCATTCTGAAGGCTGTCTTTTCACCTTGCTTATAGTTTCTTTTGCTGTGCAGAAGCTTTTAATTTTAATTAGGTCCCATTTGTTTGTTTTTACTTTTATTTCCAATATTCTGGGAGGTGGGTCATAGAGGATCCTGCTGTGATTTATGTCAGAGAGTGTTTTGCCTATGTTCTCCTCTAGGAATTTTATAGTTTCTGGTCTCACATTTAGATCTTTAATCCATTTTGAGTTTATTTTTGTGTATGGTGTTAGAAAGTGTTCTAGTTTCATTCTTTTACAAGTGGTTGACCAGTTTTACCAGTACCACTTGTTAAGAGATTCATGAAGCCTACAACTCAGCAGATTTGAAAACTCACATTGTTTTTTTTTGGGGGGGGGGGAGTGTCTTTCTTCTCTTTTAAAATGTCTCATGACTTTTTTTTTTTTGGTTCTGAAAAGACAGAAAAGTTTTATGAAATAACATGGTTTCTGTCCTCTATAGAGTTTTTATCTAATAGAGATTAATTTTGTTCTTTTTTCAAAAAAGACGACTTGCTGGAGGGTTCAGGATGGGGAACACGTGTATGCCTGTGGCAGATTCATTTTGATATATGGCAGAACCAATACAATATTGTAAAGTTTAAAAATAAAATAAAATTTAAAAAATATATATTTCAAATCCCATTATAGTGGTAAAGTGGATTTGGGTTAGGTATTTGTATGGGTTGTCTAATGTGATTAACATATTAAAAGATTCTGTGTTAAAAAAAATGCTTTTAAATGGATGTAGTGATAAAGAGGTTTCATTTTATTGATGCCTGAAGCTTTTCTTTTTCCTTAAAATAATATTTTTGTCTGGGAACTTTAGGAAGAACGATATGTTACCATTCAGGAAATGTTTATTGAGTGACTACTGGTACCCAATACTCAGGAGAGAATAAAATGTAACATCACACAAATATAGATTGCTACACTGACACATTAGGAGAAAAAGAAAAAACCTGGCTGAGTTGAACAGGCCAGTGTTAGCCAGGCTAGTATTTTCCAAAAAACAAATGAACTATATTTTTTGTTTTTTAGTAAAGTTGCAAAAATATTACAGAATTTCTGTATTCCCAGATGCCAGTTTCCTCGGTTGTTAACATTACTATGGTACATTTGTTGCAGCTAATGCACCAATTTTGTTATACTATTACAACTAAAGTCCACAATTTATTCCAACATCACTATTTTTTCTTGATTGTCCCTTTTCTGTTCTAGGATATCAGATTACATTTAGTCATAAGATTTCTTAAGCTCCAAGAGACTGTGAAAGTTTGTCAGACTTCCTTTATTTTTGAATGCCTGAACAGTTCTGGGGATTACTGGCCAGGTATTTGCAGAATATTCCTCAATTTTTTTTTTTCTGATGTTTCTCTTGGTTAAACAGGAGAAGGAAAAGATCACAGAAGAAGGTTGTCCTTCTTTCAGCATATCAGTGGTAATTGTTCTCAGCAGGACTTATCACTGTTGCTATTAACCTTTATCATTTGGCTAAGGTAGTGCTTGTCCTGTTCTGCCAGTATAAAGTCCCTCTTAGGGTGTGGAGAAAAAGAAACCCTCTTACACTGTTGGTGGGAATGCAAACTAGTACAGCCACTATGGAGAACAGTGTGGAGATTCCTTAAAAAAATGGAAATAGAACTGCCTTATGACCCAGTAATCCCACTGCTGGGCATACACACCAAGGAAACCAGAATTGAAAGAGACACGTGTACCCCAGTATTCATTGCAGCACTGTTTATAATAGCCAGTACATGGAAGCAACCTAGATGTCCATTGGCAGACCAATGGATATGAAAGCTGTGGTACATATACACAATGGACTATTACTCAGCTATTAAAAAGAATGCATTTGAATCAGTTTTAATGAGGTGGATGAAACTGGAGCCTGTTATACAGTGAAGTAAGTCAGAAAGAAAAACACCAATACAGTATATTAACACATATATATGGAATTTAGAAAGATGGTAACGATGACCCTATATGCGAGACAGAAAAAGAGACACAAATGTAAAGAACAGTCTTTTGGACTCTTTGGGAGAAGGTGAGGGTGAGATGATTTGAGAGAATAGCATTGAAACATGTATATTATATGTGAAATAGGTCGCCAGTCCAGGTTTGATGCATGAGACACAGTGCTCAGGGCTGGTGTACTGGGATGACTCTGAGGGATCGAATGGGAAGGGATGTGGGAGGGGAGTTCAGGATGGGAACACATGTATGTACACCCATGGCTTATTCGTGTGAATGTATGGCAAAACCCACCAGAATATTGTAAAGTAATTAGCCTCCAGTAAAAATAAATAAATGAAGTCCCTCTTGACCCCTTTCCATAATGTACTCTTTGGAAGGAAGGTGCCATATTGCAGAGCAAACTAAGGGATGGAGAGTTAGTTATGTGCCAACACTTTGAGGGGTCAGCACTTACCAAAATTATTTGGAATTTTTCTGTATGGGAGATTTGTTGAAAAGACTATCCTTTCTTCATTGCATTGACTTTGCGTCTCTGTCAAAAATCAGTTGACTATATTTGTTTGGTTCTATCTCTGGGCTCTACATTCTGTTCCAGTCACCAATATGCCTTTTATTTTGCCAGGACCATGCTATCTTGTTTCTGGTAGCTTTATCAGTCTTGAAATTGGGCAATGTGAATCCTTCAATTTTATTGTCTTTCAAAAGAACAAAAGACCTAGAAGAAACTACTATAGGTCCTTGAAGGCTTTCTGCTTTATCTCTGTTTTGGTCTGAAACATGTTCTGTATGAAGCTGTATTTTACCGACCAGAATGTGGTCTATCTTGATGAAAATGCCATGTGAGCTTGAGAAGAATGTGTATTCTGTTGTTTAGCATATCTCATAAATGTCAATTAGATCAAGTTGATTGATAGTGTTTTTCAGATTATCAATAATCTTACTGATTTTCTGCCTGCTTGATCTTTCAATTACTGACAGAGGGATGTTGAAAGCTCCAACTATAACTATGTGTTTTCCAGCTATAATCCACTGTTATTGTATTGGAAACTTTTGATGTTGTAAAATGTGGAGGGGGAGGGGCATTCTAAAATCTTACCAAGTCTCAGCCTTTTTGTGAGCCTGTGTCTCAGAGGTGACACAAATGTGTCTAATTCTCCTCCAGGAATGTAGTCCCATCCCATTCTCCTACTCCCATCTCTGACTGCAGTGTCTCTAATCCTCTTACTTGACATGTGGTTCCCTGTTGACATATTTTCCCCTGAGTGAGACAGCTGGAATTGGGGCAGGATTCTCTTTTCTTTTTTAAACTATTTTTATTTATTTATTTATTTGACTGTGTCAGTTCTTAATTATCATGTGGGATCTTTCATTGTAGTGCATGGGCTTAGTTGATCCGTGGCATGTGAGATCTCTGAATTCCCCCACCAGAGATCAAACCCATGTCTCCTGCATTGCAAGACAGATTCTCAATGGTTGGACTACCAGGGAAATCCCAGTGTTCCCTTGTCTGGACTGGGCTTTGAATTTGACCTCTGGTGGATCTCTTCCCTTTGGAGACTACACTTTGTTAGGGCATAGAATATGGGTGGATTTTAAGATAGAGAGAGTTAATTCTCATGTAGGTTGAGAAGAAGTCCTCAATACAGAGGTGACAAGACACTCTTTCCATTCTCTCTCCAAGTCCTAGGCTGGGAGCAACTTTTTTTGTTCTTGAAAGAAATATTTTATAAGAATATGCATAGAGGTTTGTGAGTCTAAGTGAATTTACAAATTAGTTTATTTCTATGTTTTCAATGTTATTACTCTATATTTCTTCCTAGACTAGTTTCAGAACAATGGCACAGCAGAGCCAAAATGACCTACTTTTTTAGAAGGGCTCATTAGCACATTACAAAGTCTCATTTTTAAAATGTCTATGGCATTTTCCCACATTAACCTTATTTGCCATAATAGATTTGTGTTTTATTAAATTGTGAAAATGGCACTTTCTATAATAAGAGATTGGTTAATTTGCTATTTTACTGAAATGGCTAATTGGGAAGATTTTCATATTGAATTAACATTATCACACCATTATTTTAAAATGCAGAACTGACTCTCCATAACGCTGCTCTGATTGCTTATTTATTCTGCAGTTGTTTCTATGGCAAAGTGGACTGTCTCTCTCAAGGTCTGATGATTCTATAGAGATGTTGATCTTCTTTATCACCTCGCCCTTTGGTTTCAGGAACATATTTAGATATTTTCATTTTTACCATTTGGTTCTGATGTTTGGGGCAAGGTAAATAATTGCTGCTATTGTAGTATTATCTAGATATGGAAAATGTCTTTGAATTATTGACCTGTGCCTTTAATAGAAAATGATTATAATTATGTTCCTGGTCTTATAAAATTATGAATTTCATACAGATGGTTATTGTTGCTTCCTATAATATGTTACTAAGGATAATATGTTTTCTTAATGACTGTTCTAGGGTGAATTGAAGAGGCTATTTCAGTATAATCTCAGGTTTCATAGAACCGTATTTTATGAATGTAACTGAATTTCAAATAAAACCATGTAATACTTGCTCATTGTAGTGGACATTCCAAGATCAAACTAAGTTTCAAATAGTTTACATAGATTGTTGTTGCCTCTCCTTCAACTTTTGTATCTTACACAAGGGATGATTTATTTTTAATATGAATAAATTTATACTCAAATTCATGTGTAGTTAGAAAGAAGCATTGACTCAGTTAAAGTACTACTCTGTCTTATGATTATTTGCTCTGCTCTTTTTCATAAGATTTCACTAATCAGAATCACTTCAATAAAAGTACAGTGGAAATTTATGGAGTCTGCAGGACATATAAAACTAAAGAAACAGGTAGAGATGATATTCATGGCAAATAGATGGGGAAACAGTGACAGACTTTATTTTTCTGGGCTCCAAAATCACTGCAGATGGTGACTGCAGCAATTAAATTAACACTTACTCCTTGGAAGGAAAGTTATGACCAAGCCTAGAAATGGCAACCCACTCCAGTGTTCTTGCTTGGAGAATCCCAGGGACGGGGGAGCCTGTTGGGCTGCCGTCTATGGGGTCGCACAGAGTCGGACACGACTGAAGCGACTTAGCAGCAGCAGCAGCAGACAGCATATTAGAAAGCAGAGACATTACTTTGCCAACAAAGGTCCATCTAGTCAAGGCTATGGTTTTTCCAGTGGTCATATATGGATGTAAGAGTTGGACTGTGAAGAAACCAGAGCACTGAAGAATTGATGCTTTTGAACTGTGTTTTTGGAGAAGACTCTTGAGAGTCCCTTGGACTGCAAGGAGATCTAACCAGTCCATCCTAAAGGAGGTCAGTCCTGGGTGTTCATTGGAAGGACTGATGTTGAAGCTGAAACTTCAATAATTTGGCCACCTGATGCAAAGAGCTGACTCACTGGAAAAGACCCTGATGCTGGGAAAGATTGAGGGCAGAATCTGATTCCTTAGAAAGATCTAGCTGGTAGTTGGTTTGTCTATGTTGAGGGAAAGATTGATTTTTTGTTTAAGTTCAATATTTCTGTGGTGCCTAAGAGTCTATCTCCCAATATTCTGTTTGTCATTATCTATTTATGTGTTAACCAATCTCACTTTGCTCTAAGAAAATGATTAAATTGCTTATGTCATAATTTCATTTGAGTTTAACAGTTTAAGCTATCTTTTCACTAATGTCATGGTCATCCGAATAATTTTCCAACTACTTAACTGTATATGGTTCCATATTTGGGGGGTTGATATTAAGTAAAATGATATAGTCTAGGAGATTATAATCTTAGAAAAAATTGGTGAAGGCAAACTTCAGACATTCCTTTGTGATTTTTTGAGAACTTTTCTAAGTCTCTATCTCCAGATTTACCTTTAATTAAAAGAGCAGAAGGTTAGTAGCAGTGTGTGTGTGTGTGCACACATATGCACACTCACGTGTACATAAAGTGTTGGGTCCATATCTTAATTAAAGGGAAATATTTTATTAGTCCAGAGATCTGACAGCTTGATTGCCTTAAGAAAAAAGATGGTAGAAACAATTTCACAATTTTTCAATTCAAATCTAACTGAACTCAAGGCTTTGCCCAGCATACCACTCCAGACCCAGAGAGAAGTTGAGAACACAAAAAGACACCTTCTTCCCCAATGTTAACTTTTTGCTTCTGGACCAGCCCGATATTAACTGAATCCAGTTGCTTCTGTGTAGGAGGCAACCATGCCTCTTCTTCCGCAGCGTGGAGGTGTAGATCACGAGGTACTCGTAGTTTCCGTAGTCTTGGATCAAACAGAGAAAAGCTAAGAGTGATCTCAGGGGACACAGGATTTCTGCTCCTTATCTCCCCGTCTTCCCAAACACAGCCACCTCCAGACTGTGCACATTATTAATAGCTGTCATTTTTCTTTCTGAACAAATCACCTCCATGCAGTTTGCAGCCGAAGGTACTGGAGAGTGTCCTGCCTATCTCTGTACATTAAATAACCTCATTGTGGTGCTGAGTCTGGCTATGTCTCTCCCTTTCTCTGTGGCAGGTGTATTTATCATATTCCCCACTCTGACATTCCTAGCTCCAGCTGCCAGACCAGGCCTGGCACCTTTCTCTCTGTAGATTAGTTTGCATTCTACAGGATTAAAAAGGTTCAGAGAGCAACTGGGAGTTGGCAGAAAGAGTCTGACTTGTTTAGACATGTCAGAAAAGTGTCGAGACTGCCAGTTTTCTGGGGGCTCCAATGAGGGGAGGAACAGTGCACTTTTCAAGCAGATTCTAGTGGACAAAACACCATGAGAAAGAGGCAACAAGGACCCCTAAGATAGTAAGAAATTCTTGTATTCTGAGAAGACTGGAAAGGGAGAGAGGGAGGAGGATGGTGGAAGGGATGAACGACTCAGTTTTTCCACCAGGCAGTTGAAAGCTGACAAATAGGACAGCCCAGTATGTCACATGCCAGTGTCACTATTCAGTATTAGTCACCTTGTGGGCAGCAGCCAGGGAGAGAAGACAAAGCAGGAGATGGGATGCCCTGAAAGCAGCATGTGACTAATGCATTGAGCAGCATCTCACTTTCCCATTTCACTTTCTGCTTATGTTCGGATTGCTTTGATTATTTGTGGAGGAGGGGGCTTTTCTCTTTGATGTGTTTTCTTGGAGAGAAGAGATACTCCCCAGGGCTCAGGCAGAAGCCTTGATCTCCCAAAGAGTCTGTGCAGGTGACACAGGAAATGTCTGAGTGATATTTTTTAATGTTGGATCTATCATATGCACAACCTCAACTGCGGAGAATAAAGAGAAATTGTTGTATCTGAAAAGCCTTAAAGCTGGATGAAGCACGGAAAATGAACAGAGAGAGTTATTACTGCACTTTATGTATGGAAAGATTGGCTTCGCCATCCTGACAGTGTTGTGTGCCTTTGCTGGGGGATGCATTCTGAGCAGCCTTGGAAAGGGTATGACTCAGTGCAGCAAAATAGGGGCTGGGGCCTGAGAAACTTGGCTAAGAATTTTCCTGGGTTTGGCTGAATTTAGAGTGAAACACTCAAGTCATTTGACAGACCTCCACAGAAGTGGCTCCCACCATGTCATATGCCAGCTTATGTCACACTTTGGGACCAGCTTAGGTGGAGAAGGAAGATGAGCAAGGTTTTTGGCTTTTTCTTCACGGAATGAAGTATGGGAACAGTCTTAAATTAGGAAGCAGAAAGAGTTTTTTAATCGACTTCTTGGACTTTTGTTCCTCATTTGAATTATGGGTTGGTTGATTTATTTGTAGTATGGGTAGTAGTTGGCCTGTATGTTTGTTAAAGTTCCTTCTTTAAAAGAAAAATCCTGTAATTCTCTTATTGAAAGCACATCCCTGGTCTTAACAGCTGGACCATGCTAGTGAGCTCACCCCTGATCCAGCTGTTCTCTGTGCATGGATCCTGTTTAAAGGTGTCATCAAAAAAAGAGGTAAAGTTATCTTCTCTGCTATGATTCACTCTTAACCACATAGGCCAACATCAGGGACATCCTGATCCCAGGGACATCAAACATCCCAATCAATAAAAAACTTCTTTTTGGTTAAAGTTATTTTCAAACATAGCAAAATTTGATCATTTCTTCTTATGGAAAGCAGATTTCTAAGGCCATGTCTTCCGTCTGAAAGGAAGAGCTGGATCTTGTCTTCTCAGGATAAATCCTGATTCCTATTCAGTCCTTTACCTCCTTAAATGTATGAAGCCCCATCCAGCAATGCACCTTACTATGCTCTTCTGCACAGGATGTCTCACCTCTGGCCGCTGGGCCATACCTTTACCCAGGTAGCTCTACCTGGGGAAAGATTGTTCCATCTTACATTATGCTTTTAATTTATGTTCAGGTACCAGACATGGCACAAGACAGCAAAGACGTTTGCTCTGCTGCAATTTAATTTCCAATATGTTGCGCGGGGAGGGGAGGGATTCCGGGGGAGAAAGACCAATAATTAGCCTGTTCATAAACAAGAAACTTTCACATTGTAAGTCCTTTAAAGACAATAAAATCAGATGATAGAAGAGTGAATGACAGGTGGGGAGGGGACTACTTGAGATCATGAGGAGGTCTTTTTGAGAAATCGGAGTTTGAACTGAAACTAGAAATTACCGAAAAGATTCCGTCTCATAAAGACGCATGAATGAAAAGCACTTAAAGGAAGCAGGAAGTGGCAGACCCAGAAGGCCAGGAGGAGCTTGGCTCCAAGAAGAGAAGGGGACCAGTGTAGCCGTGTCACTATGAATAACAGGTAGGAGAAAAAAATACAGATACGGAAGGCTTCATCATGAGCGACTGAGGGCTTGGCGAGCTGTGGTTGGGATTTGGATGATTCCTTTGGAGGATTTTAATCAGGAGATAACATAATCCAATTTATATTTTTAAAACTCATCCTTGCTGTTGTGTGACGGATAGATTGGAGAGAAGTAAGAGTAGGAACCAAAGGGCAGTTAGGGCTCCTTCAGTAGTTCAAACCTGATGGGAGGCCCATCTCAGTGAACCGTAACAGTGGCATGGAGATGAACAAAGGAAGATAGATCAAGATATGAATTTGAGATTAAGTCAACAGTTTGGGGAGATATATTGAACCTATAAGGTCAAGGAGGAAAGCGTGCTGAGAACCACTTCCAGAGCTCTGGCTTGAGTAGTTGCTTACATAGAGCTGACAACAACTGAGATGGGGAGAGCTAGAAGAGGAACAGGTTGCGTGTTAACAATTTGTTTTTGGTCATTTTCTTTACATTGCATCCATTTCAAATACATATTACAGTTTCTATCTGGGAGGAGGGGAAACACCTCAACTTTTTTGTTTCCCTGTGGAGGGACTTCCAGACAGGCTGGTACTGTGACCTTCTGTCTGCTCTTCACTCATACCTCTCCTGCGGGAGATGCAAAGTCAAGTAATGGCGCTCTTAATGTACAAAACACTTGTGGGTTGGTTGTGTTTGTTTTTTGATGACTACAGAGCTTTCTGATACTTACTCAAAGCTACTGATCCACTCCGGAATAACATGGATCACTATGCTGCTGCTGCTAAGTCACTTCAGTCGTGTCTGACTCTGTGCGACCCCATAGACGGCAGCCCACCAGGCTCTCCTGCCCCAGGGATTCTCCAGGCAAGAACACTGGAGTGGGTTGCCATTTCCTTCTCCAATGCGTGAAAGTGAAAAGTGAAAGTGAAGTCACTCAGTCGTGTCCAACTCTTTGCAACCCCATGGACTGCAGCCTACCAGGCTCCTCCATCCATGGGATTTTCCAGGCAAGAGTACTGGAGTGGGTTTCCATTGCCTTCTCCGATGGAGCACTATATGTATGGAGATAATTTTTTTTTTTAATTTTACATCATAACATTTCTTGAAGAATGCAGAGCTCAGCATAAACAGTGGTTCTGATACCATCAATGTGAAGGATATTGAAATGCACTGCTCCTTGAAAATTGAAACTGACAAGCACTTTTTAATATGCTTTGAAAGGATAGTGACCCAGTGACTTGCTATCAATATCACATTATTGCTATTACCAAACACTTTCAATTACAGAATACCATCTGGATCTCATAATCAACTTTCGAGATAAGCAGGATGGGTATTTTAAATTCATACTTGTACACATGAAGTAACTGAGGCTCAGAGAAAGCAGTGACCCAAAGTCACAATATCAGTGGATGGTGCAGTGGGAACTTGAACACGTGTGAGCCTTACACAAATGCTCTTACAATGTCTGTGCAGCAAATTTGCATACTTGTGATTGGTAGTATCATAAACTAAATCAGACCAGGAAAAGTTAGTGCAGTTTTATACAGACACATACACACACACACACAGAGACATGTGCACACACATAGACGATTAGCGGGACCAGAAAAGTGCAATATTCTTCTTCCAGTTTTTCAATTTTGCTATATTAACTACTTATGTTAATTTTTGTTTCCTAATGAAATGCCAAAATAGAGGCAACAGCTAAATGAAATCAAATGCTGCCTATTTTACAAAATTTCTCATTTTTAAAATCTAGACCATTGGCATTAACTGTTGTTGTTTAGTTGCTAAGTTGTGTCCGATTCATTGTGACCCCATGGACTATAGTCCAACATGCTCCTCTGTTCACGGGATTTCCCAGGCAAGAATATTGGAGTGGGTTGCCATTTCCTACTCCAGAGAATCTTCCTGACTCAGGAGTCAAACCCACATCTCCTGCATGCCCTGCATTGGAAGGTGGATTCTTTATTGCTGAACCATCAAGGAAGCCCCCATTGGCATTAGCTATATCCTGCCAAATGTCATATATAATGGGGGAAAAAAAACTTTTCAAAAATATATATCTCACCCCATTTTTTTCATGTTCATTTTTGCCCATGTCAAAAACTCTTTTAAATACCAAATGTGGGCTTCCCTAGTGGTTCAATTGGTAAAGAATCTGCCTGCAATGTGGGAGACCTGGGTTCAATCCCTGGGTTAGGAAGATGCCCTGGAGGAAGGCATGGCAACCCACCCCAGTTTTCTTGCCTGGAGAATCCCAAGGACAGAGGAGCCTGGTGGGCTGCAGTCCATGGGGTCGCAAAGAGTTGGACATGTATGAGTGAGTAAGCACAGCACACATGTGTGTAGGGGGGAGTCGATTTCCACTAGGAAAGTTTAGGATTGAAGGTTTTCTATCATGTGTAAAATCAAGACTGAAGCCAGAGGAATGGGAATGCTGGGGACATGGGGATGATGAGAGTAACGTTTCTGGCCTTCTTGAGTCAGCCCTCACAGGTCCCTTCCAGTGCCCTTGCTCATCTTATCTCAGCCTTCTGTAATGTCTTTCCCTGGGTTAGTGGTAGAGTGTTGGTCTGTATTTTATGTATTAGATGCCAGATCCAATCTGGGGTTGCTGTCATGGAGTTCTACAAAATGAGTGACTCAGACATAAATTTATTGTCTCACAGTTCTGGAGGCTGGGAGTTCGAGATCAGGACAGCAGCAGTGTTGATCCCTTCTGAGGGCTGCAAGGGAAGAATTTTCTCCAGGCCTCTCTTCTTGCCTAGGAGACGGCTGTCTTCTCCCTGTTTTCACATCATCTTCCCTTCGAATGCCTTCGTCTTGGCTACCCTGGTTTGTTTTTCCAGTGTTTTTCCATGGATTCTTTATCCCTGCAACTTTTATGAAACCTGGGAGATAGCCTATTTTCTTCATTTTTTCCTGTCCCAATCTAGAAGAGGGCCCTCCATGGAGAAGGATTCAAAAGAATGGACTAATGAATATCTACAACGAATTGGACGTTCAAATGGAAACTCTTTGGTGTTTTGACAGCTCCTCAATATTGATCTGGACATGCTAACATTCGTCTTTCCCAGGTGGCAATGGTAAAGAATCTGCCTGCCAATGCAGGAGACACAGAAGACTCAGGTTCACTCCCTGGGTCGGGAAAATCCCTTGGAGTAGGAAGTGGCAAACCACTCCAGTATTCTTGCCTGGAAATTTTCATAGACAGAAGAGCTTGGTGGGGTATAGTCCATGGTGTCACAAAAGAGTTCGAACGCAGCTGAGCATGGGCACGAACATTTGAAAGCCTGTCATCGTCTAAGAACTCATCAGTATTGCTTGCTATAGATAGATAAATTCAAAGGTAAACCTTGTGAGAATATATGAGTTTGTAGCAAGGGTTGAGACTAGCCTGATTTCTTTTAATTCATACTCTTGTCTCTAATTCTGATTTACTTCCAGTTAGAGCATTGATTTACCTTTTCTTAGTCTTTTCTCACTTTGTTCTTCATAAGCTCGTTGTTGGTTTTCTAAAAGTTATTGCCACTGAATTAGATTTTAATGGAGTTAATATATCAGAATGTTATTTAGGGTTTTAGCCTGTGATTAATCCTAGAAAAGCTGGGTGAGTGCCTTACCAGGGGGCCGTGTATTCTCCAGGTTGTAGCATTATTCATGTCAGATGCAAATGGACAAATAGAGTGGCAGGGGAAAAATGAGGCAAGGAAACAGGGAGCCTGAGCTTTGGTGCTAGAAGACAAGGGGTAGATTTTTTTCAGGGGTTTCAACTTTTAACTTGAGGGTCTCTGAGGAAACAGGTAGATTTTAACCCTGTGATAGGTAGGATTACCATGTTAATTTTTTTCTGATCTATGATTAACAATAAATTAACAAATATTATTTTGAATCTAAAGAAGGGACAGGTCATTAGGTTATAGGGACCCAAGTCACACAGCTCTATTTGTACTTCTCTTTACTTGCCCGATCGGAGAAGGCAATGGCACCCCACTCCAGTACTCTTGCCTGGAAAATCCCATGGACGGAGAAGCCTGGTAGTCTGCAGTCCATGGGGTTGCTACGAGTCGGACACGACTGAGCGAGACTTCACTTTCACTTTTCACTTTCATGCATTGGAGAAGGAAATGGCAACCCACTCCAATGTTCTTGCTTGGAGAATCCCAGGGACAGTGGAGCCTGGTGGGCTGCCGTCTATGGGGTCGCACAGAGTCAGACATGACTGAAGCGACTTAGCAGCAGCAGCAGCAGCAGCTACTTGCCTGATAAAAAGGAGCTTAACCTTTATACTACTCCTATAAATAATATTCAGACCAGTTAAATCTGCTCCTTGATTTTTATGCATGTTATCAGATACGCATTAAACTAATTCCCCAGGAACCATGTCCTCTTTCCTTAGATTTTTCCCCATCTCTCTACTGGTTTCCTGTTTCATAGGCAGGATAACACCAATAGGAAATTAACCTGAATTTCCCTCTCACACACAGGTAGCTACAAAAACTTGAGAATGTCATAAGCGCAATCCCCTATACATTTTTCTGTCTAAAAAATGGCCTGAGAAATTGGAGATTCTGCCAGTCTTAGGCTGTGATGTCAGCATGTCCTCCTAGATACATTTAATTTGCCAAGAACATGGATGGCAATATTATTTCCTCCTTCAGCCTTTCTGGGTCCAGTATAGGATAGCAGTATTTTTAGCTCAAGATACTCAGAACTACAGGTCACTTTTTTAACCAGAAAAAAATACCCTGCAATTCTGGTTACTTCGACATAGGTAATGACTTAAAGATCCTTTGAGCTTAGATTTTATACTTAGTCCTCTCCAAATTAGCTCTTGTGTCCCTGAAGGTTTCTGCCTTTTGAGCTTTTAGAGTCATGAGTTTCTGATATAGCCAGGACACCTAAGTCTTTAGTTTATAAGGTCATAAACTGCCGTATGATAGGGTGGGATAGGGTGTGTGTGAGAGAGTGTGTGTGTGTGTGTGTGTGTGTGTGTGGTAGTGGTATTGGGAGAGTTACAGTTCATGAAACAAAGGCTTGAAGAATTGTCCTGTGATAAGAAGAAATGGTGCTGAGTATCAGCCACAAAAGCACCAGCTAATACCTGATTGAATCTGTATCAAAACAGGACAGATTTTTGAAAAGAGAGGAGAATTATAAACAGGTTATAGGAGAATAATGTTTGTACTCTCATCTCTCTTTTTATATATATTCTTGAGCCATGGGAAGCAAAAATAAATAAAAATATTCAGCCAGATTTTCATGTATCATGTCCTCTGTTTTGTGGTTAGGTTTAACTTTTGGAATCCTGTACAGTGGGCCTTCACCAGTGTCATACATCTGTCAGCAACAGATATGTTATGAATTCCTTCTGGACATGAGTGACAAACATTATTTTCTTTCCATATAATCAGAGGGCTTGAAGGGAAACTCAGGTGCCTTCAAAACCATCTGCCTCGCTGTATGCAAACGTGACCATCCTTTCAGAAAGCTGTGGACATATGAGTGTCTGGACTGTTTTCAAAGCATGGGGCTGTTTCTCCCTTGAATAAATCATTCCTGCTGCTTAACAACTTTTACAGTTGGGACGTGCCTTTTCATAAAGGACTTGCTTTTAAAATTTGACCAGAGTTTTTCCATTTTGCTGGGAGAAAATAGACTACTTTGTATTGTTTGACCACATAGTAATGCGTTTGTAGCAAAGGAATTCATTATATGGTGAATGCACTGGTGTGGGGGATATTTCTTTCAAGCACCGGTCTTGTCCCTCCTCCAGCCTCTGGAATTTCACACAGAATTCTCTCAGACACCCTTTCTCCTGCCTTCTGGGGTACATCACACCACACTAGATGGCAGTCATACCTCAGTTTGGGAGTCCATTTTACATCTCCCCTCCCCCCACACACAACCTCTTGTCCAAAATAATATGGAATAAAACATGCAAGTAAAATCCGTTCATTTTGTACAAGGTTCATTCAGAAAAGCTGATATGCAATTAGAACTGGCGAGGGGAAAAAGAAACAACAACATGTTAAACGGTATTGAAAACCCACGTGCTGTGTCCCCCCCAACCCCCGCGGAGGGGTGGGCTGGTGGGGGGAT
>NW_011494792.1:1947347-1950324 GCF_000754665.1 Bison bison bison | reverse complement strand
CCTGTGATTTGTTTCTTTGTTATTGTTTTCAGATCTAGTTTAATTACAAAAGGGAATTTATTGGGCCAAAAATCTAAGCTCATATGAGAAGGTAAAAGTGTATTTTTGAGAAAAGAATTCAGCCATGCCAGTTGCTTATGTTTTCTCAAATCCTATGCTTCTTTCAGCAGATTGGCTCTGCTTTTATGCAACATTAACCTGGGTTTTCTAGACAGAGACCATCAGATGCAGCTCAGAGTCCTCTGTGTACTGCCCATTAACAGTGAGTAGAATGATTGGAAGAGAAAAGACACCAAAGCAAAAGCTCCTAATACAATAAGGACCTCTTTTCATTGTGTTTGTGTAAATCTGGAGATCTGCTGAGGCTCTGGAGGGAGACACATTCAATTTTTGTAAAATATTCGTGGTCAGCTAATCCAGAGTCCCAGACTACCCTACTGAGTGGTAGCCATTTGAGAAAAAGTATGCGAGATATGGCTGTACTCTGATTCCACTAATTCATTTTGTACGTAAAGTGGTAAAAAGGTAAAATGCTTTTATCAAAACAAACTTGTCAAACATTTAACTTGGTGTTCAGGAATGTTAAATGTTATTTCTTCCTTCTCACAGGGTACAGCCCCAGGCTGTGGAATGCATAGGTGCTATGCTCTGATTTTTTAAAAATCATGTAATCACCTCTTAAAGGTTACTACACAGAAAGCTACACAACACCATAAAAAGCAGCACGAATCCATGAGCAAATATGAAGACTGTTACTCAGGCTGCATGTGAAAATGCTTAACGCATTATTTATAGATGTTGTTTTACCACAGAGATCAAGGTCATGCTTTGGACTCCCGGGCAATGGGTCAAGTCTTGAGAGGCCATTCTGATAATCCTGGCTGACAGTTTCTTGGACAGAGTTAGTGAACTTTAAGTAGAACGTATTTTCCAACTTGGAAGGAACAGTGAAAACTTTTTTTTTTTAATTAGCTAGCTACTCATTTATCCAACTTGATCACAACTCATTAATTTTGATCAGAAACAGTGCGTGGGGGTTGGGGTTGGGGTGGGGGGTGTTGCTATGTTCACATTCTCTCTCCCTAAATTCTCCGAATCTTTCTCCTAAAAGAAATAGGCAATTAACCTTGCCTTCTACACTTTGCCAAAGATGTTTCCATTTATTCTAGCATCTGGAGTAAAGCAGACTCAATGATAAAGTGACTTATAAGAAAATACTAGAATCCTGGGGCATTTACTTTAAGATTTCCAATGGAAAATTATTTCTAAACATCTCTAAATGCTTTTCAACATTTACATATTCATATTTTTATATTATACATTTAATATATATAAATATGCATTTATAGATTATATAATAAATATAATTTTATATATTAAATGTATTATATATAATCTTGAAAAGCATTTAGAGATATTAGAAGTAAATAAGTATATTATATATATATATAAATATTGGAGAATTTCATGACATTAAGTGCTTGCCTATACTGGACATTTTTGTTATATGTGTCTCCCTTGGGCTCTCCTGTATTATACAGAAGATGTAGAACTGCTTGTTCAAGTAATCTTAGGACGTGGTATTGAGGTCCTGACCTCTTCTAGCATTAAACAGGCAGTGGCATATGGTGGAAAGATTACGGGGAGTGAGCCACTCCTGTGCAGGCAATAAGGGGGTAACATTGTCTGTAGAGAATTTAAAAACAATAGGAAACCTTACTAAAAACAGGTCTGTTTTTACTATCATCATGCACCAGCAATTCTAAACAATGTCAGGAATACAATAGTCCTTCGTGCCAAGCAGATCCTTCCTTCTCCCCGTCTCCTCTTGAAGGATGTTGAAAAAGAGAAATGTCTTGATTCCATCATGTAAGCTCAAAGGGGCTGTATTTTCTACTAAAGCATAAATGTAAAACAAAACCAAAGCAAAAATATTCTCTCATTCTTCTTTCTAATAATATTTCCGTGTTCTAGTCTCCTCTATTTCTTTCAATTTTGACTTGAACATTTCACATGTTAATTATTCTTGTGAAAATGAGGATTTTGTGGCAATGCTTACTTGCCATGAATACTGAACATTTTTCATTGATCTGAGCTTTCCTTGAAACCTTCACTTCTTTCTCTTTCCCTATATCCAGGAGCAGTAGATCAGAAATCAGTCAAAATAACAGAAATCTTCTATATTAACACAGTGCTACAAAATCGAAACATTCAGGAGAAAGTGTCCCTGTTTAATAGGAAATAGAACTCAGGATAATAGAAGATGGTGGCAAAGAGTCTCCTGTGCAAGGGCAACTGGCAAGAACTTATCACCAAAGCCCAAGTGAATCAGGAGGATTCTAAGCAAGCATCTCAGGACATTTCTGTTCTGATTAAACACCTCTACACTGAGAGTCAGGCCAGTTAAAAAGATCAATGATTGAATTTATAGTGAGACTAATGTATGAAAGGAAAGCAGTGTTGCAATCATTTCTGCATTCTGGAAAAGTATATGGAAAGGATCCACAATTAGAAGCATAGATTTTGAAGGATGAAACTGGAGCCTATTATACAGAGTGAAGTAAGCCAGAAGGAAAAACACCAATACAGTATACTAATGCATATATATGGAATTTAGAAAGATGGTAACGATAACCCTGTATACGAGACAGCAAAAGAGACACTGACGTATAGAACAGTCTTATGGACTTTGTGGGAGAGGGAGAGGGTGGGAAGATTTGGGAGAATGGCATTGAAACATGTAAAATATCATGTATGAAACGAGATGCCAGTCCAGGTTCAATGCACGATACTGGATGCTTGGGGCTAGTGCACTGGGACAACCCAGAGGGATGGTATGGGGAGGGAGGAGGGAGGAGGGTTCAGGATGGGGAACACATGTATACCTGTGGTGGATTCATTTTGATATTTGGC
Source organism: Bison bison bison (assembly GCF_000754665.1). Classification (NCBI taxonomy): domain Eukaryota; kingdom Metazoa; phylum Chordata; class Mammalia; order Artiodactyla; family Bovidae; genus Bison; species Bison bison. The sequence goes on along the minus strand of NW_011494792.1, from coordinate 1,947,411 downwards.
AAAACTAATACAATTATGTAAAGTTTAAAAATAAAATAAAATTAATTAAAAAAAAAAAAAAGAA
>NW_011494792.1:1924627-1947247 GCF_000754665.1 Bison bison bison | reverse complement strand
TCAGACACGACTGAGCAACTTCACTTTCACTTTTCACTTTGATGCATTGGAGAAGGAAATGGCGACCCACTCCAGTGTTCTTGCCTGGAGAATCCCAGGGACGGGGGAGTCTGGTGGGCTGCCGTCAATGGGGTCGCAGAGAGTCGGACACGACTGAAGCAACTTAGCAGCAGTAGCAGCAGCAGTATAATGATAATATCCTATGGGGTTGCTTACCTGGTGGCTCATCTGGTAAAGAATGCACCTGAAATGTGGGAGACCTGGGTTCGATCCCTGGGTTGAGAAGGTCCCCTGAAGAAGGGAACGGCTACTCACTCCAGTATTCTGGCCTGGAGAATTCCATGGACTGTTTAGTCCATGGGGGTCGCAAAGAGTAAGACACGACTGAGCGACTTGCATTTTCATTACTCTGTCATTAAGTTTAAATGATATAATATAAAGAAAATGCTTACCTTCATTCCTGGCACAGAGAAAACTTTCTGCTCATCTCAGCTATTTGATTCCATATAGGGTTTTATATGCATAGTGGGTAATAGAATAATGTTTCTAGACTGCTGTGCTTAGTCACTCAGTAGTGTCTGATTCTTTTCAACCCTTTGGACTATAGTCTACCAGAAGTGGGTTGTCATTTTCTGCCTCCAGGACATCCTCCCAATCCAGAGATCAAACCCACATCTCTTGTGTCTCCTGGATTTCAGGCAGAATCTTTACCCACTGAGCCACCAAGGAAGCCCTTGGCCTAGGCTAGCTACCAATAAAATCATTAATGGGTTCATAAGGCTTTAAGCAAATGATCACTCTAGCTCCTCATCTTATCTTTCTATATTTACTTACTTTCCCATACATCAGTCCCAATTATTCAGTCCATCTCTGGTTATTTAGAAGGTAGCCCATGTTTGCTGTTTTGTCACTAAGCCATGTCCAACTCTTTGTGACTCCATGGACTGTAGCCCACCAGGCTCCTCTGTCCATGGGATTTCTTAGACAAGAATACTGGAGTGAGTTGCCATTTCCCTCTCCAGGGGATCTTCCTGACCCAGGGACTGAACTTGTGTCTCCTTCATTGCAAGCAGATTGTTTACCACTGAGCCATGAGGGAAGCCCACCCCATGCTTACCAGTGTATAACTATTAGTATTATACTCCTAAATGGGTGGTGAATTTTTGCCAGAAAAAAAGATCAGCATGGACTAAAGTAAGAGAAGTTCCTATGAGAGGGGAGCACCCAGAGGTCAGTCTCACATAATAGTTTGGGTTTGAAGAGAGGGGAGTAGAAAGATGGTTCTACTCATGGTTGGAGGAAGAACAGGCACAAAGGAATGGAGGGAGAGAGAGCTTATGTTCCTAATGAGGAGCGAACCAGCATTCCTGGTGTGGGGAGACATGTCATGGGTAGACCAAGGTGGATAGAGAGGCAAGGCATATAACACAGACCCTTTAATGCTGGACAGAACTCTATGGACTTAAAGCAGGAAACAGTCTGGGATTTGAGATTCACAGTTGGGGCTGAGATGCAAGGTGGGGGCTGAGATGCAAGGTGGGAGCTGAGACTAGAACTGGAGTTAAAAGTTCTAGCTGGGGTTTGCAACTGCAGCTGTGGCTGGAATTAAGTTTGAGGGCCACTCATGCATCAAAGTGGAAATATGTATGTGGATGGATGCGTACATTTCAGAGGACACAATGCCCTTGAAGCTAATCAGTGGATTTTTGTTTAAGAGCCCCCATCCCCGCTGTGTGTTTATGTGTGTGTGTGTGTATTTATGAGTTATTAAGTCACTAACTCTGACTCTTTGCAGCCCCATGGACTACAGCACACCAGGCATCCTATCTGCTGGAGTTTGCTCAAATTCATGTCCATTGAGTTGGTGATGCCATCCAACCATCTCAACCTCTGTTGTCCCCTTCTCCTCCTGCCCCCAATCCCTCTGCTATACAATCCACCTTAAATAATATCCCTCCAGCTCTTCTTCCACTTTGTCTTCCTCTTGTTTTCAAGCAAAGGAAAAAGAAAATCCAGTTACAGACTATCTTGCTTCAATGATATCAAACTCCATGACTGTCTCTTTTCCAGTTAAGACATGGTTAGCCTGTTTTAAGTCACCATTTGAACAAAATAGACTAGGTTGTAGGTAAAGCAATGTCCTCATAAAAGAAAAAGCATTTCACTGTATCATTTTTAGAGGCTGACATTATAGTAGGTGGTTTGGTGAAATCAAGAAATATTAACAATGCACTCCTGAATTTTAAATCCAAACTGAGACAATGAAATCATGATTTATTTTTGTTCAAATCTTCCATTCTCTTTTGTTATTCCTCAACTGACATTCTCAGATAGGAACATCATGGTCATTGCTACCATTTACAGAATGAGACTGACATTTAACCGAAGAAGATAGTGCATGCTTAGAATTCAGGGATAATGTAGGTGTGAGAACGATGTTTTTTCCTAATGTGGTAATTTTTTGGGAGAAAAGCTAATTGTTATAATGAGCCACCTATGTGTCAGGTGTCATGTGAAAGAATAGTTCTTGGTATAGAAAATATACCACAGATACCTGTAGCCTTTTTATCCTAGACTTTTCCTTCACTAGAAGTCCAATTCGTATTTTAGAACAACCAATAGAAGAGTTAGAAAGTACAGCTATGGAAAATTCAAGACCACTTCTTATTTGTTCTCTCTTTAGTATCAATTTGTATTTGAACAGTGTCGTACTTCTTGCAGAATTTATGTTTTGTGCAGCAAAGGGGGAAGTTTAAACAATTTGAAGTGGCTAGATATTTCTGGAATATAATCAAATCTGGGCAGCCACATACATAGCTTTTTTATTGTAATTTGTTAATGGATTTATGAAAACTTAAGTGTTCTGGAGATCTGAGGATTTTCAAAGTGTTAGCAATTAGGCTAGAGTTTCCTCAATCTAATGAAAATAGGGTGGTCTGGACGAACCTCAAGAAGAAATGATGATGGTGATTTGAGCAGAGAATTGAGGGAAATGAGGAATGAGTCATGGGGACATTTGAGGGAAGAAAATTCCAGCCAGAGGATATCCCCAATAAAAAGTCCCAAAAAGAGACTATGTCTAGATGTTTGAAGATGGACAAGGAAGCTGACATAGAGAAATGATGCTAGAGCAAAAAGTGAAGAGGTCAAAGAGCTGCAAAGAGGTCAAAGAGCTATTAGAGCATGGGTGGGGATGAGATGGTGGCTGGGGTATGTCATCGTAGGAAATCGCAAGGATGTTGACTTTTATTTTCAAGGAAATGTTCTGCTAAAAGCTGCTGCAAATAAGTTACCAGTATTATATCATTCACATCCTTAGACTTAGACCTACAGCAGAGATGACACTTCTTTTCATAAAGAGCTAGATAAAAAATATTTTGGCCTCATGGGCCATATGGTATCTGTTGCAACTCAACTCTGCTATTGTAGTAAAACAAAAGGCAGCCATAGGCAATACTTATAAAATGAGAGTATCCGTGTCCTAATAAAACTTTATTTACAAAAGCAGACAAGCAGTGTACAGGCTATAGTTTGCTAATATACAATCTAGAGGGCTAATCTGATTTTTTTTAATATTTCTTCCAGTAAAATTAAGCTAAGGGGACATGTAGAAGAAACTAACATTGATTATTATGCACCAGAATGTGTCTTAAGCATTAGATATACACACAATTAACTATTTCCAACCCTATTATTAGTGACTTGTCCAAGACAGTTTTATCTCTTAGGAAAATAACTTCAATATTCTTGTCCCTAATTCTGCTGTGCTTGTATACCTCCTCAACTCATTCTGCCAGAATGGTTTTTTAAAAACATACTCGTACACGATTTTTTTATGCTAATGTTGAACATAAAAAATTGTCCTGTCAGAGTTAATTGAGGAGGTGTACAGGCAAAGTGAATCAAGGACAAGGTTATTGAAGTGATTTTTACGCCAGATGTTTAAAGAAAGAATAACATTAATTCTGTACAATCTTTTCCAGAAGACAGAAGAGGGAAGGGGTCAGTGCCCAATTCATGTTATAAGAGCCACATTATTCTGATATCAAAATCAGACAAAGACAGTAAACACAGGAAAACTACAGAACAATATCCCTCATCAGCATAGACATAAATATTATCAATAAAATACTAGCAAATTAAATTTAATAATATATAATAAGAATAATACACTAATATTAAGTGGAACTTATTCTGAGAATGCAAAGATATATCAGTATTTTTAAAATTATACAAAATAATCTACAAATTAAGACTCAAAAGAAGCAAAAATGCACGATCATATCAGTTAATGCAGAAATAACATTTTACAGAATTAACACTCATTCGTTATACAATCTTTCAGCAAATTTGGATTGGAATAGAGCATCTTCAACCCACTAAAAAGCATCTACAAAAACCATACAGCTAACACCATACTTAATGGTGGAAGACTGAATGCTTTCTCCCTTAGATAGGTAACAATCTAAGGATGTCTATTTTCCTCATTCATATTGATCATATTACTGGAATCATAGCCAATACAACAAGGCAATAAAGTAAAATAAAATGAAATGCATATTGATCAGAAATGAAATTTTTTTTGTCACTATTTGAAGATGACAATTGTATTTACATATTCCAGCAATTCACAGTTATAAACTGATATTAAAATATTATTCAGAATAGTTTTTAACAAAGTGAAACATGTAGGTATAAATCTAATAAAATATTTATAGGATCTCTTTAGTAAAAACTACACAACAATGATGAAAGAAAATCAAAGACTTAAATTGAGAAATGTAATATAGTCAGGGATTGGAAGACTCAATATGATATAGATGATAATACTTCTCAAACGGGTCTGTAGGTTTAATACAATTGTTAACAGAAATCCCAACAGGATCTTTTTGAAGACATAGATAAACTGATTCTAAGACAAATAAGGAAAAGCAAAGGAAACAGAGAAGCCAAAACAATGTTGGAAAAGGAAAATAATGTTGCCAAAATCACAAAACACAATGTTAAGACATTGTATGGCTATAGTAACCAAAACTAGCAGAAAGTTAGATACATAGATCAATGGAGCAGAACAGATTAATGCAAATAGCCTCAGCTGATTTTCAACAAGGAAGGATTGATCTTTACTCAGTCTTCCCTATAACAGTGCATTGAATCTTTGTCCTTTAAGCTGATCATAGTATAAGAGCTTGATATTAAGTTTTTGATTATCAAGGCACCCATTCCAAAAGATGCCCATCTTGAATACACATATTGCCATCTGCATGACACAGCTATTAATAAAACAATGAAATAAGGGACTAGACTGCCCCCACTCATCAAGTTCTTCTTTCAGAAAATGCTGGGTGTCCTAAAATGTTGGGTATCAAGTGACCCTGCCTCCACTCTCTCACACCCTAATTCATTCTCTTATACTTCAAATTAACTCTTAAGGAGTGACCTTGAGATACCCCAGACTTCCCAACCTCACACCCTAATTAAGGCATTCTTTCTTGCTCCATAGTCTATAATCTATAAAGTTGCCAAAGGAGTTATTTTGACAATTAAGACATTGTATAAATCCTTGACTCAAAGTTTTCAAATGGGTTATCATCTCAGTAAGACTGTAAGCCAAAATTATTACCATGAGGTTAAAAGATCCTGCATGATCTGATCTGGCCTCCACTCTCTGCTGTCAAATACTCTCTTTCTCTCTCATTGACTCTTCCCCAGCCCCATTGTCTTTTTTGATGTTTCTTGAACACACCAACTATATTCTGCTGCTGCTGCTGCTAAGTCACTTCAGTCGTGTCCGACTCTGTGCGATCCCATAGCGGAAGCCCACCAGGCTCCCCCGTCCCTAGGATTCTCCAGGCAAGAACACTGGAGTGGGTTGCCATTTCCTTCTCCAATGCATGAAAATGAAAAGTGAAAGGGAAGTCGCTCAGTTGTGTCTGACTCTTAGTGACCCCATGACTGCAGCCTACCAGGCTCCTCCGTCCATGGGATTTTCCAGGCAAGAGTACTGGAGTGGGGTGCCATTGCCTTCTCCGACCAACTATATTCTAGCCTCACAGTTTTTGCACTTGCTGTTTCTTGTGCTAAAAACTGTCTTTTCCTAGAGTTCAAAAAAAAAAATTATTCCCTGACTTCCTTTAGGTTTCTGCTGATATGGTATCATAGAAGAGAGAACTTTCCTAACCACCTTATATAAAAAAATGAACCTGACCATCCCTGGCATTCCTGGCTTCTGCATGCTTTATCTTTTCCTTTCTTTTTGCTATATACAATCTACTAATGAATTCTATATTTTCTGCTTTATTAAATTATTCCATAAGTAGAACTTAGATTGCACGATGGCAGAGATTTTGTCTGTTTTGTTTATTGCTATGTCTCCAAAATCTAATCCTGCCATATTATGGGTACTCAATATATAAATGTTTAATGAATAAACTGTATAGCCTTGATGTATAACTCAGAATCTATAAATATACTCACTAAGCAATGAAGCTCTGATTTCTGTGAATATTAGTTTTGAAAGTATTTTTAATAAATAATTTAGGCTACATAAAGTATTGCTATTATTATTCCTTTCATTCCTTTCAACACAAACCAATATTTTCTGTCTATTCCTCCAAAGTTCTTTCTAGAGTGAATTCTGTATGAAACTCCATGAGTCACTGGTCATCATCGTATCTTCTACGACTTATCATTATTGCACTAGAGTCTAGATTCCATGCTCAATAGGCCATCCATTTCTTTCTTAAGTCTTTTTTCAAAATCGCTAAATGCTACTTATATGTGTGTGCTGGCTTTGGCCATGTGTTCCAAATAGCCAGTTTTAAGACAAGCATACATAATTCAAGGAGAAATCAATGTTTTGGATTTTTTTTCCTATTCATATGTCTTTTGTGTAGCTTGGATTGACAAGATCATGCATTTCAATTTTTAAAAAGAAGTTGCCAAATATTTACTCCAAATACCTATTTTCTTTTTAATACATTCAAAGATAAATATAAAACTTAAGGTCAAAACTGACATCTGTTATAAAGAACTTGTTTCTAGAGGCTTATAAATAGACAGGAGAGACTTTGACTTTTATAGGGCAGATCAAAATAAGAAAAGAGCTCAGAGTACATGAATAAGTTTATATAAGAGCCATAATTCTTCTCTTCTTAATGCTAATGAGGCTACTACAGTAAACAAAATAAGACAAAGCAAAAAACAAATGTGCTACCGTTTGTGATATACCTAATTCTGTAGGAAATACTATCAGCAAAAATGCTTCTTAAACAAAGAAACACAGTGTTTACCCTTAAGTTGTCTACAATCTAGGTCATAGGAGAAACCAAATCCACAACTCCCACCACATGACAACAGATGAAAGAGAGACAAATTATTACTGAGTTTTGAGTTCCAAAGCCTCTTAGGGACATTGGGAACTTGCAGGGAATTCAGAGAAGAGCCACAGAGATGATTAAAGACTGTAAAATGGGACCTTTGAGGATAGGTTAAAAGAATTGGGATTATTTAGTTTGGAAACAAGGTTATTTAGCAAATGATTTCATAATAGCTTTAAATAACACACAGTGTTAGCTAACCGATGATGGTGTGACTATTCTCCAGCATGATAAGAAATGGACAAATTACACCACCTGATAGATGGGTTAAACACAGAGTAAAGGAGGAGGTTTTAAGACTTAAAGATAGAATGGATGGTCAGAGCATGATACTATGATTTCTTTTTGGTTTATTTAATATTTAAAAATTGGAGAAATCAATGGCACCTCACTCCAGTACTCTTGCCTGGAAAATCCCATTGACAGAGGAGCCTGGTAGGCTGCAGTCAATGGGGTCGCTAGAGTCGGACACGACTGAACGACTTCCCTTTCACTTTTCACTTTCATGCATTGGAGAAGGAAATGGCAACCCACTCCAGTGTTCTTGCCTGGAGAATCCCAGGGATGGGGGAGCCTGGTGGGCTGCCGTCTAAGAAATGGACAAAATACACCACATGAAAGATGAGTTAAACATACAGTAAAGGAGGAGGTTTTAAAGTCTTAAAGATAGAATGGATGGTCAGAGCATGATACTATGATTTCTTTTTGGTTTATTTAATATTTAAAAATAGAGAAGAGATTCATATAGCTAGCATGCAAAGGCAGAGAGTGAAAGTGAGTCGTTTTTAAAGGCTATAACACTGGATGACTTCTCAAAACATCTTACAGGTATGTGACCCTTAGACTTTATCAGCATTTGCTGAATTTTACAATAGGTTTAGTGACAATTTTGAACAGAAAATCCTGCACTTTTCCCTCTCATCTTAAATTTTTATATAGCACTAATTATCTCTACAGAGTGAAATTTTAAGTGCTTGGTACTTTGGATTCACTGACAACGAGGCACACCAAACTCTCCCAAAGGAACGCACTGTTTGTTTTCCTTAGGAAGTATTTCACAGTTCACTGGTAGACGATGTGCAGTCTTCTGGCGTATGAAACCAGACTGGCAATAAAAATTACTTCTTCCAGGATAACAACTTAAGTCTACATTTAGTGTCTCTAAAAAGTTTTTTTTTTAGAAAAAACCTTGAAGTAATTGGGCTAAATTTCACTTTTTTTCTTCTTAAATACTTGTCAAAATAAAAGGAATAGTTAATGCAATGATTATGAAAATAAAATTTTCCAATCCAAAGGCAATAATTCAATTGAAAAGCTCATAAAAAGGGATCCTCTGACAAATTCATCTGTCTTAATGCTTGAATAATGTTTGATTTTTTCCAAACAAAATTTTAAATAGTCTAAGCAAACCGAAATTTATTTTAAAACCCAACTCTCATTGTTTGACATTTCAGTGGGTTTTCTTCTTAGCAACAAAGAGCCTGAAGTCTTAATAAACTTGGGAACTTACTTAAATGCAGTGATGAAGAAATTGGGCCAATGCTTAGGAAGACCATTTGCCAAGAAATTTTGGAACAATTGCATTTTAAGTATTGTTCCATTTAAGGGGTGGAATTAAACTGCTTGGAGCAAAATTGCTGTATACGCCTTATCATTGGAGTATACTTTGCACAATCTTAAATGGAATTAGGATTCTCATTAATGAAGCGAATAAATCTGAATTTATTTCCTGAAAAGACAAGATATGGATTCCAGTAATAGTGTTTTAAAACACTCTTGTGTACTTACCTACATTACAGTATTTCAAAGTAAGAGGAATCTTGGCCATCAAACGTATCTCCATTAATTTCCCACTGTGCTCATATAAATAAGTACCTAAGCTCAGGGCAGACTTTCTAAGTCTTTCAAACTCATCCATTTACCTATTCTTTTAGCTTCATTTACTGTGATGTTGGAACCGCTTATACGACCACCTTTTTGGTACATGAACCAGTGCATGTTAGAGATAAAATTATTTTTTATTACATGAAATTGCTTACATTTAAGCTGGAGCAGAATTCTTATTAAAAAGGGAGAAAAGAAAATGTAGCATCCTCACTCTATCTTGACCTGTTTCATATTCTTATATATTTCTATATCTTATTCTTGATATGAGGAATAAGAAAAAGGCCACCCAGTATTAAGGGAATGAAACAGTCCTGGTGGTGATGGGATAGATCATACTCTGAGAAGGAAAATTTAACTGACTTTCATCCTTCTGTTTAAAACCTACTTTACTGTGTTCTCCTGTTGCCAAATTACAAAGAGAATATTCCTAAGAAAGTTTGGAGTTTTGTTCAACAATACTGATCACTATTGGAGAAGCACAATACTTTCTGGATAGAACACCTGCAATGGAAATAACCCATTTAAAGACATTTTATTCTACATTAGTTGAAATACAAAAGAAAAAGCCCATCTTGGTAAAATTATAATCTCCAGCTTTTTACTTCTGAAGTTTTCAGAGAGATACTCTCCCATGAAGGCTCCATTTAGGCAGAAATTAAATTTCCACCCTTATCAGCTGTGCAGGCTTCCATGGAGTCATGCCCACAGAGCTTAATCCAGACAGCAGTGTTTTGTCATCCACAAATCTCTTCTATTCTAATCTTTGGGTGTGTTTAGAAATATGAATGTGGTATTTTCATAGGCCAGGCGGCAAACTGGAGGCTTACCATGCAGCAGAAAATATGAGCTAATGGGGAGAAAGGAACTTAGGTATTTTACTCTAAATTGACAAATAGGATGTTTCTGATCTCAAAAGAATTATTTGGCTCACTATTCAATTATTATTTTTGAAAATGTGTAACTGAGGAGACAGACCCAAATTCAGATCCCTTAGGAAACAGAATTTCAGTAGACTTTCTATTATTCACAGTAAAAATTAGCATCATTGGATTAAATGTAATGCAAAATGAATTAAATAAAAAAGCCTCTCTCTTTTGATAACTTATTATGAAGTACACTGATGGAGAAAGAAGCGCAGAGGATAGGATGTCACTTGCTAGGTAGATACTCGAGGAAAGAGCAAGATGCAATAATGTGTTTAGACTGAAAGGTTCCTGAGAAATCGCCAAATATCCCTTTGATAAGATCTGATTTTGAAGTAATTCAGGTGATACCTAGATGTACGAGGATACCACCCCGGTGGATCCAGGGAATTCGAAGCGGGGACGGCGTGGGCGAGGATTAGGAAACAATTGCTTAATTAAACGTTAATTAAGGATATAAACAGTGGTTAAATAAGGATAGCTCAGTGAGGAAATTCAGTGAAGAAAAGAGGCTGAATAATTCAGCCAGAAGGTGAGAGAAAGAACGACATGGGGAGGCCAAGTTTCGGTGAACAAGGCCCGCACTTTATTTTTCAAAGTAGTTTTTATACCTTAAGTTATGCATAGAGGATAATGGGGAAAGGGGTAGAGTCATGCAGTAAGCCAGGCTTTCTTCCTGCAAACTTATCATATGCAAAAGTTTAGGTGATTTGCATCATCTTCTGGCCCGGACGCCTGTTAACATTTTAAGACCCTTTCTTCAGAAAACTTATTTTTCTCTAAAGGTTCTCTAAAGGTGACTAGTCAGGCGCCACCCTCCAAAAGCATTAGATAAAGTTGCATTCCTACAGGACAAAGGTGTGATGGGCTATAACAAGAAAATGAATTAACTCAAGGGTCCAAGGTTACAAACATTAAAGCTACTACTTACACCAATTATATTAATCAATACACTGCCAGGGACACAGCAGGTAAGGGATATGGAGACTTAGCAGCAAACATTGGCCCAACAAGTGAAAAACCCTTCACCAATACAATTTCTAATCAATCTTTTAACTGCTCAAAGGAATCTGTATTTAGACAGTTTAGAACATCTCATGCCTCTCACGGTTGGGAGGCTCTGAGCAATCACCGGAAAAACCTATTCAAGCAGGCTAGAGGACTTCCAAAGGAGTTTGTAGGTTGAAACACTATCACACCCAGGAACTTTATTAACTGGAGCTGTAAGTTAACTCTTTTTTTCAGAGAGAGGTAGTGGGGGACAGCCCCCCGTAAAGTCAGAGGTGTAGGTGAGAACACAAAGCAGAAAGTAGGTAGACTCTGGTTTTGGGGGTAGATGCTCGAAAATTTCCAGGGGGACTCCTGAGGCTCGATCCCGCCTTTGCATACGCCCAGCCTCCTTCCTCATGACCTTTGCAAGGGGCGGAGCTCTTGCTCCCAGCAGAATTTAATACACAGAGGAAAGTGAGGCATGGCAGGATGACGGGAAAAACAGAAAATAAGCTTGGAAGATGTATTTCAAGGACTGGAAAATGAGTAACGGGAAGAAAATGGATGTGCACATAAAAGACAAAAATATCCAGTCTTCTTCACTCTCTCTCTTAAAATAATGCTCGTATTATGTGTTTAATAAATGTTCTAAGGTGAAGTACAAGGTGGTCATAGTTGCATGCGCAAATGTTTAGGAACAAGTCCTAATGTGAAGGTTAGAAGTAAAACTTTCACGCTTTCATCAAAAGCACTTGGGAGGAAAAGTACATTTTGAAAAGTACATCCATTGTTATCTCTTGGGTGCTTTTGATTTCTCACTACACTTAGCATTAGAACATTACAACATCACAAACCTTTCCAGAAGAGCACTATTTGTGGGCATCCAAGAAAGTACACGAGAGACACACACAAATATGCAATCTAAAGTCTAGGAGTTTGTTTAGCATTCATTTAAGTCTATGCCTCTGTCAACTTCTATTTTTAATTTTCTTTGGAGTAGCTGTGTTACTTATTTTATTGTTGTATATGAATTGAGTAATGAAGATGTAATAATATATTTATAAGAATAGCGTGAACAGAGTTGTATGTAAAAATCTTGGAAATAATTTCTTTGGGCATATGGTAGTTATAACATACCAAGTCCTTTCAAATGCATTCACTTTATTTTTAAATGCATTTACTTTATTTTTAAAGACTGCCTGTTATATTCAATTCTTTAGGTAAGTTTGTAAAACCATTTATAATTAAATAACTGCATTTTAGTACTTGTTGATGGGTGGCAGTGATTTAATAAGCTGTATCTATTTCTTGCTTTGTCTAGTTAATATCACTTTTAACCATTCATTCTAGAAATTCAGAAATAGAAATGAACCATTAGGGTAACCTGTCTGCTTTCTCTATACCCAGTACATATGCTTTGTCCATTCTTCATTTCAATAGCTTTAGTGTTTATCATATTCTGTGGGAAAGGGGTCCTCACAGTGTTTCTTCTCAGTGTCTAGATAATTTCTTTTCTAATAATATTAAAAATTAGCCCTTAATATTTATAACAAAAATACATTGGCTGAAGTTTGTACAAAATATTCTCTATGGGAATGGATGTACAGTATATTTTTGAATTTGTAAGCTATTTCTGAGTGCCTGCAAAATCCATGGCAATATGCTTTAAATTATTACATGAAGATGATGTCTCATTGAGAATTAGATCCTTAAAGCTCAATTTTATTAGTATATATTTGTTTTTTTTTTTTGTTTTTCTTTTTTAACCCAGAGTATCATATCTCCTATTACCTGGTGAGGTAAAGTATGACAGATTCCTTCAGGAACCCTCCATCATTCTACCTTCTTAATCTCTCATTACATGTGTAGCACTTTTGGATGGAGATATTGGCTTCTTTTTTTCACATGATGTTCTATGTATTTATTTTTATTTGTCCTATCTTTGACATCAAACATTAATCACTACAAGGGTCACCCTCTTGTGTTAAATAGCACAATTAGGGAAAATTTTCTTTTTCATACAAATACAACTCACCTTAATAAGTTCTAAATGGAAACAAGTACACTGAACCAAAATAAATTTGGGACATTCAAGATAATTTATTGCCTTACATGCTGCTTTACATTCTTTCTGGAAAGCAGTTGTATGGGAGGGTTAAAAAGTTCCCCAACTACATCCAGAGCCCCTTGGTCCAAATTCCATTCATGTGTCCTTTAGAAATCTAATGTTGTATTCGTTTCCTTATCTGTAAAGTGGAGCATAAAAAGCTTTTGTAGAGCATAGAGTTTTTACAAGTGTTAAATGAGATAATGCATATAGAACACATATTAGAGTATCTAGCTCGTTATTGGCATTCAATAATTTTTTTGAATAATGAAATGATGGTTGTTGTTCAGTCGCTAAGTTGTGTCCGACTCTTTATGACACCATGGACTGCAGCACGACAGGCTTCCCTGTCCTTAACCATCTCCCAGAGTTTGCTCAAACTCATGTCCATTGAGTTGGTGATGAAATAATAAATTGCTAGTAGAAGGCATGGAGCTATGACATGCAGATTCCCTTCAAGGAAGGACTCGAGGTTCCACTGCATTGGCTGGCAATTATGCTGACTGCTTCAGCTGCAGAAAAATATTTCCATCAGGATCACATCCTTTGGGATGATATTGTCTTTCTTAGATGCATGGGTTGACCAAGGACATGGAAAATGTTGCAGAGTGCTTTAGAGCATGTGAATTATCTACACTGAAATAGTCAGATTGAGCCAAGTGCTATGACATAGATTGCTATAAAATTAAATCATTGTATAATTAATTATGAAAAGAAAGGAGAAAGCCCTATGTTATTCATGGTCTGTGTTGATTATATTTTATATTTTTCATGTCTTTTGTGGATCAAAGTCACTTTTTGTTGATTAATGTTTGAGAAATACTTTTATACACTTTGATGAACTGAGCTGAAAACAATTTCTAGTTTTCCTGCCACTGATTTACCTTGGCAATTTTCAGTTGTTGTTCTAGACATGGCTTTTAAAATTACTTTCAGATTGAATGACAGTATTTTTTTAAAAAAGCTAAGAATCAGGACCAAAATAATTGTGGTTCAGTCTTGATCATGAAACCAATTTGTGTCTCCTTTTTCCTAGCTCTTGTATTCTAGAAGAGAATGGGTTAAAAGATGATTTTCTAAATCCCTGGATCAATTTGTAATATGAATGAAGAAAAATGATTATTAGCTAAAGCCTTCATTTGTACATTTAAATACACCGTGTGCTTTACTGTAAGTGAATTTTGGGTTCACATCTATCAATGTGATGCTTATAGAAAATAGAGTTGTATCATATCCAGAGTTTATGAATATTGTTTCAACAGAACCAATGTCCATGGATTCTGTTCATTTTTCAGAGTTCATTCTCACTTTTAATGCTTTTTACATTTAGAGTGTAAACTAAGAAGGATCCCAGTAATCCAGTTACCATGGATAAAATTTGTGTGTCTGAAAAAGAATGAGCTTATTGGTAGCTTAAGAGGCAAAAGTGATCTAACTTTTAATCACATGAGTCATTTCTTAGACATGAAAACATATTTCAGGGACACCTGAACATCTTCCAGTTTCAGCTTCATAGAGAAGCTGTGTGGGCAGTGAGACTTCCTGCCTATCAAATGTCATTTATCTCAATCGTTAAAAACTTTAACTCTGACCAAGATAGCAACATAGGTCATTCTTGACTCTGCTACTCTCACAAGTAGAGCAAATAAAACTATTCAAGAATGAGATACCCCTGAAAGAATCCCAGGATGTGGGTGTGAGGCTGAAGCACTACCCCCTTGCAGAAGAGTGACCCAGACAGACTGCATTAGTGGGTCAGGGAAGCAACTGCGTGTGGACCACCCTGCTTCTCCCCAAGACCAGCGCAGCACCACTGACAGGTCTTTGCTAAAACTCCTGTTGCTCCTGTGGGAAAAGATAACCCGGTGGGGACAAGCAGGTCCACCCCCCACCAACACTGTGGATCTCTTTGTGGGAGCCCCGACTCTGATCTCACCCCATGGGGATTTCAGGGCCATTTGCAGGGCTTGATCACAGGGAATCTGGCTGTGACAGAGAAGAGGGTAGGGGTTTATAACAACCGGCACATATCTTGGCTGGCTAACTATACCTGTGGTGCCCAAGTAGGAATCTCAGCCAGCAGCTTTGCTCATCTACAGAACCAAGCCCCTGGTGTACCTTGACCAAAGAATTCGGTGGAGTGCAGATCTGCCTAATTAGGATCATCAAAGAAGGAGTTTTGCCAGTCCTAGAGCCTGCTTTGCCCATGCCCAGGCAAAAAGCTGAATCACAGCCCTGACCACTGTGGAAAGTGTCTCTTAGATACATCAGACCAGAGGTGTTGGCAGAGCTCATGGAAGCTGTGTAGTTCAGCAATGCTTGAGCCAAGAGACAGGCAGCACAGTTGATTATCCCTAGAGCAAAGCTAGGAACTGGTGTGGAGGGTTCCTTTGCCATCCCAGGCAGAAGAATTAATCCATAGGACAGGCTGCGGGTAGTGCCTGGTCCCTTCTAAACAAAAAGCCTGTTCAGAAAATGAAGAGTTACCTGGAGCAACCTCTCCACTTCCTGCCCAGGCAAGAGAAGCTGAGATATAGCCACACCTGCACTTTGTTTAAAAGTAAATCAGTCTTTTCATCAAAGAGTAAACAAACTAGAAGGAGAGAAAAATAATGCAAACAAAATGCCATATTCCTCTGCAATAAAAACTGTCATAGGAATACTGCAGGACACATTATAGATTAGCATGTTTGCATGTGCTAAGTTGCTTCAGTCATGTCTGACTCTTTGCGACCCAATGGGGTGTAGACCACGAGGCTCCTCTGTCTATGGAATTCTCCAGGCAACAATACTGGAGTGGGTTGCATGCCCTCCTCCAGGGGATCTTCCAGACCCAGGGATTGAACCCACGTCTCCTGTGCCTCCTGCATTGCAGGCAGATTTCTTTACCGATGAGTCACCAGGGAAGTCCCTAGATTAGAGAGGGATCCCATTAACATCTCTTCTGAGCCTTAGAGTTTTATATACAGCTGCTAATGTGACGTCTCCATTGGATTTCCAACAGACATCTCACTCAGCATGCAGAAAACTCAGCCCCTAATATTTTTCAAACCTACTCCTCTTGTCTTCTTCAGTTCAGTAAGTATCAACTTCACCCAGTACAAAATATATGAAGTCATCTTAAACTTCTCTCTTTCTCTCATGTACCCCATCAATCCTTCAGCAAGTGCTATGAGTTCTACTTTATCCACTGCTAGAATTTTATTCCAACTCTTCATCATCTTTCACTTGAATGATTGCAGCAGTCTCCTAACTAGTCTCCCATTTCCACCATTGATCCCCTTTATGTGTTTTTAGTACAGCAGCCAGAGTGAAGCTGTTAAAATGAGAGCCTTTTAATGTCACTGTTCAACTTGACACTCTCCAGTGGCTTCCCATTTTTCTCTGAGTTAAAGCCAAACTGATATATGAGGACCTATGAAATCTAGTTGCCCCGTTTTTCTGTGACCTCATATCAATATTTTCCCTTCTGGTCATTTGAATGCAAACTTACTCAGCCCCTTTCTGTTTCTCAAACTCTAAGTTGTGTTCTCGACTCAAGGCCTCTGCTATGGGTGCAAGTCTCATTAGCAGACATTTGGGCCTGTCCAAAATGTCTATAAGACACTTGGATCACACAAAAGGTCATTTGGGATGATCCAAAATGTCCATAGGCATGTCTGGTCCATGCAAAATGCTTTTTGACAGGAGCAACTGTCAAGAACTTTTTGGCATGAATCAAATGTCTTACAAACATTTGGAGAGGAAAAAGTGTCCTGCAAGTCTTCTCCCAAATATCTCCATTGTGCTTTCTCCTTCAGATCTACGTTAACTGTCGCCTTTTAGGAAGTGTTGCCTCAGCTGTCCTTTCTGAATCAGTTAGGGTAAGATAGCTACTCTCATACATAGGCCTAAGCATGTATCCTTACTCAGTGAGAGTGGATACTTATTTCTTTCAGTTGTCCAAGGCAGGTGATCCTGGTGGGAAGAATTCTTGGTTGAAGGAATACTTTGCTCCATGTAGCCATTCAGTTTCCATCCTGTTTTTTTGGGTCAAACATCTACTAGGGTCAGGGCCTACCTGGTGGCCAAATCTGGTCCACAAATGTAGTTTCCACTTTAGTGTGGCCTCCTAGGAAAACTTTCTGTTAGTTTTACATTTTAAGGGCTTGTGGGTAAAAAAAAAAATACACAAAGGTACATGGCCTATAAAACCTAAAATATTCAACAGCTAGCCTTTTACATAAAAAAGTAAAATGTAATCATGCCTAGTCAAGGGTCCAAGCCATAGATTAGAGCCAAATTAAGTGTAAACATCTGAAATTTTAAAGTTGCGTATTTTTTTTTGTTTTTGTTTTTTTACTAAACCCTTTAATAATAAAAAGAAAAAAAAAATCCTAGTCTGTGAGCCATACCTAAGGACATGGAGGAATGGATTTGGCCCCAAACCATAGTTTGCTGATGCCTTTTCTTGGCTATTCACTCACTTTGGAGATGAAGTCATTTTCTAGACTTCAGTTGCAACATAGTGAATGATATTTTTAATCAGCAAGTGTGAAAACCATCTAATATCCTCACCTATATTAAAAGAGAGGGGTTTGTTAGTTAAGAGGAAGAGGAGAAAGGTATTTATTCTCTATTTCTGACTACTGTGCTGTCCAGTTGTAGGCCAGTGACTCATGGGACCCAAGAATTGTAGTGTATGAAGGTCCCCAGGGACTTACTTTACCACTGCTGGCACTGGAGGTAAAGAACCTGCCTGCCAAAGTAGGAGATGTAAGAGATACAGGTTCAATTCCTGGATCAGAAAGATCCCCTGGAGAAGGGTATGGCAACCCACTCCAGGATTCTTGCCTGGAGAATCCCATAGACAGAGGAGCCTGGTATACTGTAGTCTGTAGGGTCATAAAGAGTTGGACACGACTGAACCAACTCAGCACAGCAGCCCTTGGTGATCTTTTTCACTTGAAATAAAATTTTACTTTAAAGGCCTGCAGGGGTAGCTGTAGGGAAAATAATTATTGTGCAAGTCAGGACAATGAACTCAATTAAAAGGGGACTTTCCCCAGTATATCCTGATAAAGCTTATGGCATAAAGCACCTGTCACTTTAAATATCTATCTCTTTACTCATGGTGTCTGTATTCATGCCAGCAACATTCACTGTGAATTGTAACATTTCCCTACATGTATGACTAGGATGATAAAAATAACAACCTCGTGCTAATAGAATTTATTTACTTTGTGTTGAATTTCAAGCACACTAGCACACAGTGAAGATATAAAATTGTTACAAGCCAAACCAGTGACTGCCATTGTTTTGAAAATAGGAGAAGCGAAATTTTCCTGAGTGTTTGGGAAATAAATGTTAGGGTGGAAAAAAAGGATATGGAAATTGCATTTGCCAAGGATGAAAGTCACGAGGTGAAAGTTCCCTTTGTTCTCCTGTGAATTGAGTTAACATCAGATGATGTTTAGTTCAATGATAAGGACACTGGAAAAGAACTGGCCAAACAGTATTAGGTCAGTTTTCCATTTGACTGTTTTACACAAGACGGAGACTGTTGGAATATCTGGGATTATAATGTACTTAAATCAGCCCAGGTGGCATGTTTTCAACACTCAACACATATAGGACTTCCCTGGTGGCTCAGACAGTAAAGCACCTTGCTTACAATGTGGGAGACCTGGGTTTGATCCTTGGGTTGGGAAGATCCTCTGGAGAAGGAAGTGGCAACCCACTCCAGTACTCTTGCCTGGAAAATCCCATGGACAGAAGAGCATGGTGGGCTATAGTCCACTGGGTTGCAAAGAGTTGGACACGACTGAGTGACTTCACTTTCACTTTCTATGTGCCAGGCATGTATTCTAGTGAATATGAATTTAATAAAAATGTTACAACCGCTGCAATTAAGAGCCTAGAGTCTGTTGGTGATGGCAGTACCCAGGAGTCCCATTGTAATGCTATGTGGCTTGTTGCTGCAAATAAAGCCATTATCACTGAAGAAGCTCTCTTAGATGGTATTAGCCATAAGACCAGAGGCTGTAGGTTCAAGTTTCCAGTTGCTATGGTGGCATTGGGGCAGGTATGACGGACTTTCTCTGCTTGTCTTCATCTGTAATACTGGGGAAATAACACCAACCTTACAGTAGGAGGGAATGGACAGATAGTAGATAAATGTGTGGATGGCTGAGTAAATAGATTACTAGGTAGATGATAAATAGGTGGATGATAGATAAATAGATCTTTGTGATAACGTTTGGCATTGTGAGTGCTCCATAAAGAAGTGTTTCTTCTCTCCTTCACCTAACCCTACAGCTGAGTTAACATAAAATACTTCAACCTATAAAAGAAAAAAGTACTCAGTAATATTTTTCCATGGATGATACAGGTGCTCGTTTTTAACACTACTTCATATTTTATAGCAACTTTGTCAATTTTAAGACTATCTCACTTTTGGTACCACATACGTTCACCTACTTACCTTTCTGGACAGCATTTCAGTAAATAGAAGGACCCACACATTTGTAAATTAAAGGCAGTTTGCCTACATTAGATGCAATAATATCAGTCATAGGCTTATGAGATGTAATAAAAAACACATTTGTTTTAGAGTTTCATAGAAAATATGTTATCTTAGTTTATCTATTAAAGTAATTAGAGTGTGATTTTTTTCCTCTCTCTGCCGTTGGCTATTGAGTTTTTTAAATTCTTCGAAGGATCATGTATTTGCACAGATTTAACATCTGCAAAGTACCTTTTAATCAATTATTGGCTATTCAGAGTACAATAATTAGCATATGTGTGAAAATATATGGTTGAACATCCATTTGTTAAAAACATGACAAATATGTATCTTTTGTTTACTTGAAATGTCAATGGGTTTTTGCAATGTATATCTTATTATAAAATGTTTTAATTTATATTACAGGTGCATTTTATTATGCAATATTAGAATACTTAGAAATGAATTCATTATGCAATCCCACATGACTTGAATTAGCAGGCTCCTTCTAGTAGCTTGTATAAATGTTTTCTCCCAGCTGTGTTTTTTACCATGGCAGGATTTGATGTGAGAATTTTTTTCACAATTATCAGTGAATTCAAAAGGAATATATGAGCCACATTAGAGTACAAAAGTAAATGTAAAAGAAAAAAATTTAAAAACTTGTTTTATCTCATCCTTTGGATGGGTATATGCCTACACCACCCCAAAAAGATAATTTCCTTTTGGCTATTGTTATTTTATTTTCTTCTGAACAGGCTTCAGTAAGTCTTCAATGCTGTTTTCCCATATATCAGAAACCAAAGCCATCAGAGAGTCTTTGGTGTGTGTGTTTGTTTCTATATAATTACTTTCTTGAATAGACTGCTGAGAGTTTCTCTGGACTTGAGGTTTTTTTTTTTCATTTTCTTATTGGAATATCATTGCTTTATAATACTGTGTTAGTTTCTGACCCAGCAATCCCACTACTGGGCATATACCTTGAGAAAATCATAGTTCAAAAGCATACATGTAGCCGGTTGCATTGCAGCACTACTTACACTAGTCAGAACATGGAAAAACCTAAATGGTCAGCCACAGATGAATGGATAGTGATGTGGTACATACCAGATTAGATCAGATCAGTCGCTCAGTTGTGTCCGACTCTTTGCGACCCCATGAATGGCAGCACGACAGGCCTCCCTGTTCATCACCAACTCCCGGAATTCACTCAAACTCACGTCCATCGAGTCGGTGATGCCATCCAGCCACCTCATCCTCTGTCGTCCCCTTCTCCTCCTGCCCCCAATCCCTCCCAGCATCAGAGTCTTTTCCAATGCATCAACTCTTCGCATGAGGTGGCCAAAGTACTGGAGTTTCAGCTTCAGCATCATTCCTTCCAAAGAAATCCCAGGGCTGATCTCCTTCAGAATGGACTGGTTGGATCTCCTTGCAGTCCAAGGGACTCTCAAGAGTCTTCAACACCACAGTTCAAAAGCATCAATTCTTCAGCGGTCAGCCTTCTTCACAGTCCAACTCTCACATCCATACATGGCCACGGGAAAAACCATAGCCTTGACTAGATGGACCTTTCTTGGCAAAGTAATGTCTCTGCTTTTCAATATGTTATCTAGGTTGGTCATAATTTTCCTTCCAAGGAGAAAGCATCTTTTAATTTCATGGCTGCAGTCACCATCTGCAGTGATTTTGGAGCCCAGAAAAATAAAGTCTGACACTGTTTCCACTGTTTCCCCATCTATTTCCCATGAAGTGATGGGACCGGATGCCATGATCTTCATTTTCTGAATGTTGAGCTTTAAGCCAACTTTTTCACTCTCCACTTTCACTTTCTTCAAGAGGCTTTTGAGTTCCTCTTCACTTTCTGCCATAAGGGTGGTGTCATCTGCATATCTGAGGTTATTGATATTTCTCCCGGCAATCTTGATTCCAGCTTGTGTTTCTTCCAGTTCAGCATTTCTCATGATGTACTCTGCATAGAAGTTAAATAAACAGGGTGACAATATACAGCCTTGACGAACTCCTTTTCCTATTTGGAACCAGTCTGTTGTTCCATGTCCAGTTCTAACTGTTGCTTCCTGACCTGCATACAAATTTCTCAAGAGGCAGATCAGGTGGTCTGGTATTCCCATCTCTTGAAGAATTTTCCACAGTTTATTGTGATCCACACAGTCAAAGGCTTTGGCATAGTCAGTAAAGCAGAAATAGATGTTCTTCTGGAACTCTTATGCTTTTCCCATGATCCAGTGGATGTTGGCAATTTGATCTCTGGTTCCTCTGCCTTTTCTAAAACCAGCTTGTATATCAGGAAGTTCACGGTTCACATATTGCTGAAGCCTGGCTTGGAGAATTTTGAGCATTACTTTACTAGTGTGTGAGATGAGTGCAATTGTGCGGTAGTTTGAGCATTCTTTGGCATTGCCTTTCTTTGGGATTGGAATGAAAACTGACCTTTTCCAGTCCTGTGTCCACTGCTGAGTTTTCCAAATTTGCTGGCATATTGAGTGCAGCACTTTCACAGCATCATCTTTCAGGATTTGGAATAGCTTAACTGGAATTCCATAACCTCCACTAGCTTTGTTCGTAGTGATGCTTTCTAAGACCTACTTGACTTCACGTTCCAGGATGTGTGGCTCTAGGTCAGTGATCTCACCATCGTGATTATCTGGGTCATGAAGATCTTTTTGTACAGTTCTTCTGTGTATTCTTGCCATCTCAATACTTCTGCTTCTGTTAGATCCATACCATTTCTGTCCTTTATACAGCCCATCTTTGCATGAAATGTTCCTTTGGTATCTCTGATTTTCTTGAAGAGATCTCTAGTCTTTCCCATTCTGTTGTTTTCCTCTATTT
>NW_011494792.1:1924024-1924527 GCF_000754665.1 Bison bison bison | reverse complement strand
GTTCTAACTGTTGCTTCCTGACCTGCATACAAATTTCTCAAGAGGCAGATCAGGTGGTCTGGTATTCCCATCTTTTGAAGAATTTTCCACAGTTTATTGTGATCCACACAGTCAAAGGCTTTGGCATAGTCAGTAAAGCAGAAATAGATGTTCTTCTGGAACTCTTATGCTTTTCCCATGATCCAGTGGATGTTGGCAATTTGATCTCTGGTTCCTCTGCCTTTTCTAAAACCAGCTTGTATATCAGGAAGTTCACGGTTCACATATTGCTGAAGCCTGGCTTGGAGAATTTTGAGCATTACTTTACTAGTGTGTGAGATGAGTGCAATTGTGCGGTAGTTTGAGCATTCTTTGGCATTGCCTTTCTTTGGGATTGGAATGAAAACTGACCTTTTCCAGTCCTGTGTCCACTGCTGAGTTTTCCAAATTTGCTGGCATATTGAGTGCAGCACTTTCACAGCATCATCTTTCAGGATTTGGAATAGCTTAACTGGAATTCCATA
>NW_011494792.1:1913735-1923903 GCF_000754665.1 Bison bison bison | reverse complement strand
CTCTCTGCTGCTGCTGCTAAGTCGCTCCAGTCGTGTCCGACTCTGTGCGACCCCATAGACGGCAGCCCACCAGGCTCCCCCATCCCTGGGATTCTCCAGGCAAGAACACTGGAGTGGGTTGCCATTTCCTTCTCCAATGCATGAAAGTGAAAAGTGAAGGTGAGGTCGCTTAGCCGTGTCCAACTTCTAGCAACCCCATGGACTGCAGCCTATCAGGCTCAGTCCATGGGATTTTCCAGGCAAGAGTACCGGATAGGGTTGCCATTGCCTTCTCTGGAAGACTCTCTACTGGAATGCTCTCAATATTGTCATTAAGCAGATTGCAGAAGCCATTTTCATATAGGCGTATCGTTCCCTAATTTTTACAAATGAAGCCATCATATTAGTTGTGAGTCTGACTAGTGCTACTGGAAAAGGTAAGCTTGGGATGCTGTGTTTACACACAGAAAGGCATCTTAGCAGGCTGGGGCTGTCAAAGAAGGTTTCCAGGAAGAGGCAAAACCAGAACTGAGTAATACAAAAAACTGGAAGGGGGAGGAGGAGGAAGAGGAAGAAGGAGGAGCAAGCAGTGGGCAGTAAGTAGAAGTCTCAAAGAGAGGAAATTTCAGCACAGACCATTTCACTTAGGACCACTTCATCATGAAGGAGAAAGATGGAACAAGTAGAAAGGGTAAAGGGAGAGAGGAAGGAAAGAAGAAAAGTTCAAAGTAATAGACAAGTGCTTAGTGGACTTAATAGGCTTCACTTGTGGCTCAGCTGGTAAAGAAACAGCCTGCAATGTGGGAGACCTGGGTTTGATCCCTGGGTTGGGAAGCTCCCTGGAGAAGGGAAAGGCTACCTACTCCAGTATTCTGGCCTGGAGAATTCTGTGGGCTGTATAGGCCATGGGGTTGCAAAGAGTGAGACACAACTGAGCGGCTTTCACTTTCACTAGTAGACTATATGTTCCTTTCCACAGAAGGAATGATCTATTGAATATTTCAAGACAAAAGAACACCACTTTCAGGACACCATTACTTTGAAATTACTTTTTAAAGTATCAGCAATGGTCAGCATTTCTCAGTCATCAACATGATGACTTCTGAATCTGAAATTCAGGCTGACCCTGAATTTACCCACCAGGAGATACAGATAACAAAATTATTTTCATGCCTTCAAGGAGCCTGTTGTCTAGTTTCATGAGGAATCACTACGTTAAATGGATAACCAAACCAAACCAAACACTTGCTGTTTTTAAAATCATTCCTAACATAATCCTTCTTTCCAGTCCCTTGCCTTACTGGCGACACCTTACAGGATGATGCAACAGAATTCACCAGTAAAGATCTAGAATATTTTCAAAGCACCAGTGATGTTCTCAGAGAAGGCAATGGCACCCCACTCCAGTACTCCTGCCTGGAAAATCCCGTGGATGGAGGAGCGTGGTAGGCTGCAGTCCATGGGGTCACTGAGGGTCAGACAGGACTGAGCAATTTCACTTTCGCTTTTCACGTTCATGCACTGGAGAAGGAAATGGCAACCCACTCCAGTGTTCTTGCCTGGAGAATCCCAGGGACGGGGGAACCTGGTGGGCTGCCGTCTACGGGGTCGCACAGAGTCGGACACGACTGAAGCAACTTAGCAGCAGTGATGTTCTAGACTCGCCTCAGCCACTGCAGATGGCAAGCCAAAGACTGTGAGAAATATGTCTTTGAAAATGTAGTTCTTAGATAACGGTGCTTAGAAGGGCTATGGATAAGTTACAGAAAACCCTTACAATTTCTGTGGCAAAATCAGAGTCTCTCTGTTCCAATTTGTTCAGATCAGCAAGAACATCAAAAAAAATCCCTGTGATGAAGCTTCTGTAGGCACTTTAGTTGAGAGGGGGTGGGGGCGGCTTTCCCGTGACAGGTGGAGTCCAGTCACTTTCTGCTCCTGAGATAAGGTTTTTGAATTGTAAATGTAAAAAAGACCAACATTTTTTAAAACTGAAAGTGATATTACGGATTATTTAATACAAACTCTGAATTTTGTAAGAAAAGAAAAGGAGACAGACATTTTAGCGATTTACTTAAAATCACACAGTTCATGACAGAATTTAGATTATACCCTCCATCTTCTGCTATTGCAAAGAATGCTCTTTCTTACCATGCTACAGTACCTCAAGCTATTTAGTGCGGATTTGGAAAGAAAGAAAAAAAAACTAGGAGAATGTATGTCTTTGGTTATCAGAGAAAAGTTTGAGAAAAATAGTAATTGTGAATAAAATTTGATTCAACTATTTTTAAACAGGTACTTCCATTTGTAAAAAGAAAAAAAGAACCTTTCTCTAGTCAATTGAACAAGAATAGTATGTGAACAGAAATGCAAATTTGAGCATCATTCAGTTGCCTCTTTCTCTCCATTCTCTGAAAAACCTTTTGTTTCTAAGTAGAAATTAGCTAGAGAAAGGAGCTGCTTTGGCGACTTAAGCACAGCTCAGGGCTCACATGTTATCTATCAGACTTGCTGTTCTGTCTTCCTCTCTCCTCCTGCTCCTTCTTTCAGTATCTGGAAGGTATAATTGTGTTTTCCTTTTGGCATTACATTTTAAATTATGCAGTTTTCCCTTTATTCTGAGAAGCTGAAGGGTAGTCTCAGAAAAAGAGGAAGAGGAAGAAAAGGTGAAAGATGGAGAAAGCCAGAGGAAAAAAGAAAAACTTACTACCTGCTTAAAAACTGTTAATCATGGTAAAAAAAAAAAAAAACAAAACAAAAAAACCCCAAAAAACAACCCGAAAAACACATACAGATGGCACAAGAGATTGTAGTAAATTATGATGAAGCACAGAGAGAAAAAAGTACTCCAGGCTATACTGTGCATGGGGCATAGAGGGAAATAAAAAACTAAAGCAAGAAGACCGGACAGAGTTGTGGAAATGACACTCAGAAGCATCTTAGCAAATCCCAAGAAGAGAAGGAAAAAAAAAGATCATTTCGAGCTGAACGTATTAGATAAGCCAATATTAAATACAAAGTGCTTGTGGCCACTCTTTAGCATCTCCCTCTGATTTCCTTCTGAAATTCAGGAGCAGTCTTAGTGTCACAACTATTCCTTTTCTGCCTTCTCTCCCTGCAACCATCCCAGTATTTTCACCACAACTCTAGTCCCTGAAGATCCTGTTTTCCAGATGGACTCTTCAGTGGCTACCCTGATCATTACCAAGGACTGCAATACTGGCCCTAAACTTATTGGCAGCAACATTATGGTGACTTTTCTCTCTATCTTTAATCTCAGGTTCAAACATAAAGCCTATAGCTACAATCTCAGGAACAGATCAATGGCAACGGTAGCAAAGGAGGTCAAACTGAATGCAGAGAGCTTGAGGCGATTGGAAATCATATCAAGGTAGAAGGTCATCGTAATTCCACTTCATGAATACTTTACAAAGCAGGGACCAATGGTCCCCAAACCATTTAAAGCTTTTATTGCTGTCAAACATTAGCACCTTGAGGTCTCTCCAAGGTTGGTGGAATTTTCAGTTCATTTGCTGTTCTGTCCGGATAAGAGAAGTTGAGTTTGTAATAGAAACTTTGGTGCACTGATCTGTCCATTCCTGATATGGGAGTCATGTCTATAACTCTGGTGAAATAAGTGTCTGCCTCCAGGTGGCAGAGGAAGACACAGCTGTGCAGGTAGAGTTAGCATTCAACACATCTCAATAAATTCAAAAGTGCAAATAAGTTAATGGACTAATGGTGCAAAAAAAAAAAAAAAAAAGGGAAGAGAAAAGGAATAAGCAAGAAAAACAGTGCAAAAAATGGAAAGAGAAAAGGAATAAGCAAACAAACAAACAAACAAACAAACAAAAAAACCTAAAAGTAAAAAGAAAATCAGCAGGAATGAAAAAGGTAGAAGGAATAATGATGGCAGATAAAACATGAGGAAGTGATCCAGAGGAAAACGAAGAGGGTGGAAGCAGTGGGTTTTCTATGGAACTCATTGAACCTCTGGCAGATTCAACTATAATAACACTGAGTTGTGGAATTCAAGCCTTCAACAGTAAAATTAGTTTTTCAGTTACTCATCAAAATATATGTGATTATTGGGAAAGATATGGCTATGAAATTAATATTAATGGTCAATTTTGAGTTTTAGGATAAACAATTTGAACATCAGTGTGTAAGGAAAATCCGTAATTTATTTTCTATATGTTAAAATGTGACATGAGGGAATGCAGAACAAGGAGGTGGGGATGACCAAGTGGGGAAAAGACATGTACTCATCTGCAGAAAGCGTTTAATAGATGTAACAATACCAAAGAGTGTTTGGTATACTATTTCTAATTTAGATGCAGTATAATAGTGAAATGGATTATTATGGGATCTCTGTTTATAAAAGAATTATCTTATTCCCCAAAAGACTGACCTCTATGGTCCTCAATCTATTTTTGAGTTAATTCTGAGATTCTACTAAAATGAAATAGATGATTCACATACATGCCTTAAATATGACACTTTCCCTAAACATCACAGAGACACACACACATATACAAAATTCATTACTTAATAAAGCAGTGCCCTTAATTATCTCTATCTTTATTTTTGAGATTCAAAGTTCAATTATATAATTTTCAATGGCATGGGAAATGTTTCCATAATAATTTTAGTAAAAGAGCAGAGTATGACCCTCCATAGTTTTTACAATTCTGTGGAAATTAAGCACAGAGAAACACTGGAAACAGATGTAGAATGCATAGTGTTCACATTGCTTGTCTAGTAAACAGTGGATTAGAGGTGATTTTCATTTTTTTTCTTAATGCTTCTATGCATTTTGCAAATTTCCCACAATTTGGAAATTGTCTTTATGTCATTATTTAATGAGAATATAGTGCTGGTGTTGTTATTCTTACCCAAATGGAAATGAAAGTGAAACTTGCATTTCATGCCACAGTGACTACTTCTTAGGGCTCTTTGACCCTTTGTTCCATGTAGGTTCTCAATTTTTATTTTATTTTGTTTTTGCTCAGCCCAAGACTTTGTCCTAGAGATGAATCATCAATGCCTCCAAGACTGATCAGTACTCTCTAGTAGCCTTCAAGAAGATTAGGCTTCAGTACTAACTTCACTTACAAAAGGTTTACAAATTCAGACACACCTTCTATTCTTTTAAAACTTCCATTCTACTGTACTTTTAAAAATGAGCCAACCCCATTTTAAGTATACCAACTGGACCAAATTAAAAATCCATAGTGACGATAATTTCCTTACATACATTTCTTCCTAAAACATAAAAATAAGTGTCACATCCTAACTGATCCAGAAATTGAAAATGGAAAATTATGGTTCAGTTGTTTGGCTGAATTTTAAAATGATAAAAACATGCCTGATATCTAGCCTGTATGAACATTGCTTCATTTAGAAATCTGTC
This sequence comes from Bison bison bison, assembly GCF_000754665.1. NCBI lineage: Eukaryota > Metazoa > Chordata > Mammalia > Artiodactyla > Bovidae > Bison > Bison bison. The sequence continues at coordinate 1,918,514 of NW_011494792.1, read as the reverse complement.
ATCTTTTAAAGTATTTATAATATTCATTAAGGTGAAAGGGAAGGGAAGAGACAGAAAAGTTTTTAAGCATCCAAGAGTTCAAACAATTATTTTAGGATTAATTAGTAGGCTTATGAGATTCCTCCCTGGCTCAGTGGTAAAGAAACTGCCTGCCAATGCAAGAAACAGAGGTTCAATCCCTGGATCAGGACGATCCCCCTGGAGAAGGAAATGGCAACACACTCCAGTTTTCTTGCCTGGGAAATCCGATGGACAGAGGAGCCTTGCAGGCTACAGTCCATAGGGTTGCAAAGAGTCAGACACAACTTAGTACTAAACAACAAGTAGGCCTGCAAGCTGGTAAAATCAAGTAATATACATCTGTTTCTTTTTTTCTAAGAGAGAATGTTGCAAGACATTATCAAGGTGAAAGATTCATCTTCCCTCTGTCCTCACACATGAAGCAGTGTCTTTTTGTTAAATTTTCCTCTTTAGGGAAGCTCTCAAATTTCATTTCAGCTGAATTTCATACATAGAGTATTTCAGTGATTAATGAGAAGATGCACCTCATGTAATTTTCCTTTAGGATGTCCTTGGCTAAAAGCTCTGTGTTAAGTTATAGAATCAGAATACATGTATCTCAGACTCTGTACCACTGCTAAGAAAAATGTCTACTCCCACCATGAGTAGACATTTTAACGTTTAAAACTCCTAAGGTTGAGAAAGAGATGATTATAAAATCCTGGTAGGAATTATGATATATAGCTAAGGAGATGAACATACCAATCTCCTGTATTCACAGTACAGCCCCTAACATCTGTTGCACACTTAGGGCAGGTGGTCCATGGAGCCACCAACAAAGTCTTTGTGTGTTAATTTTCTCACTGGACGGCTTGCAGAAGAGTGACTATTCTATTATTTCACTTTTTAAGCTATTGTTGCATAAGATGACAGGACGTTAACAAACAGGAATCACTGGCAAATTCATTACACAAAACATCCTATTCTTCTCTACATTTTTTTATAACTACTGTTACAGTTATACTAATAATTGGTAAAGGAAGATAAAAGGCATAAAGCCTTTTTTTTTTTTTTTTTAACCAGAGATTCACAAGATAAGGTTCTTTTTATTTTATTTTTTTGAGGTGTCTAAAAGTGTGAGTTAAAAGCAATGGAAGTGACATGCCAATAGACGAAATTCTGTTGCTACCGTGAAGTCCTTCTAGTCCCTGAACTGGCCCATTGTTTTACTACAGTGGGGAAGAAAAATCACCAGGCAAGCTTGAAAATGAATTGCTCTGCCAAGCGGCTGTGTCAGGATGATCTAGACATTATGCATGTCTTTCCTTTTTAAGGAAACAAAAAAAAACCCTCTTTCCTTACCATAAGGGAGAGATTTGGGTCAGCAAGTTCCTGTCTGGGCACTGTAGCCCTACGTTTCATAAGCCTTTCTTCAGAAACCAGGGGGGTGGCGCATTTCAGTAGTGGTGGAGTGTGTTCAGAAGTGGGGCCTTGTATTCTTGTATCTGCTATGATGGCAAATCCTTCCTCCACATCGCCCTTAGGAGGTTCTCCTCCAGAATAGATACCAACAGTACTTTACATGGATGGGAATTCCACAGATCCGCAGACTCTCTTAATGTGAATTCCACCTTTGTACAAGGGTGCTGGAGGGGAGTGACACTTTATTCCACCAGCGGACTATTACTGAGGGACACACTTTATCACACATGAATGTATGTGTGTGGATTTGGTTTGTGTGTGTGTGTATGGAGACGCACGTGTACACATGCACACCTAGACACCTACTCCAGAGCGGTTCCCAATAAAATAGAAAAATACAAACTTTGCTGTCTTTGCTTTCACACGTTCCTTTTCTATAAACATATAGAAAGAAGCATGGAAATAATTTGTCATTATACTGGGAGAAGAGAGGACAGATCAAGGTGGGTCTCCAAATGTATTTCTGTGGTTTTACGAAAATAAACAGAAATAGAAATAAATAATTCCTCCTCATAGTATCAAGCAGACAGGAATTGGAACAGTCTCCAAATGAACTCTTGTCAGTATTTATCCTCAGTAAGTCATTATTTGAGTGTGTGTTTGTCTTTTATGTTTGTAAGGAATCCTTCAACAATTCAAATGGTTTTGGGAAGAGATCGGTACCTTACAAACTTCTGCAGTTTTTTTTTTATCGTGTTTTTTTAAAGTTCATGATTTAGTACCTGTGAAAGTTGGAGGCTGCGATCCTAGCAGGTTCCAAGATTGATTTGCTCAAGTTCATCCTTGCCAGCCTCATTTGACATGTACAAACACAATCAATATAGTTATACCACAGGTAATCACTCATTAGAAGGACTCCATCCATTCCAAGCTGTAGGTGAATCAATTTATCATTTCATTTTCATTCACATCAGAACGGTGTGTTTACCTTGCAGTGGCATCCTTTGAATAGACAAGGTTAATACCAACTTAATTTTACTTTAATGGTAACTTAAATGAAATCCTTTGATGAACATGGAGACCTGAATCCTCTGCGGAGGAAATTCAATCAAAATTTGTCTCCTAACAGAACTGTGTTTTTGATGGATGGATGTTCGTACTGTTTTATTCGGTGCCCTCCCTTTTATGTAGTTGAGTGGGAGACTAACGCCCACGGGGCCTGAGGCATGTTGATGAAACTGACATTCACCACTGAATTGCATTTTCTTTGGGGCCAAGACTGATACAAGAAATGTCAGTTTTATCACCAAGGGCTTTAATGTCGTATCTTTGCATAATATTATTGTGGAAATATGAATTGTTATTCCTGTATCTCTTTGCTTACTTCTCTGTGAAACTCCTTTCATTATTCATGCTTCAGTCTTTGTATTATTAGACAGAAGGCCTTCACTGGCTACACCAGGGAGAACAGGTCACCTCTCTGTGGCCCATAACACTACATTGTGTTCGAATTATGTGTTAAGTGCTTGTATCCATGACTAGACCCTGGACTGCCTATTCAACGATAGCTGAACCAGAGTCATATCTCTTTCAGGCACATACAAAGCTCAGTACACACGAAAAAAGCACCGTGTTGACATTAATTGTTGTTGTTTAGTCTCTAAGTTGTATCTGACTCTTGTGAGCCCATGGACTGTAGCCCTCCAGGCTCCTCGGTCCATGGGAATTCCTAGGCAAGAATACTGGAGTGGGTGGTCATATCCTTCTCCAGGGGATCTTCCTGACCCAGGGATAGAACCCACCTCTCCCACACTGGCAGGCCGATTCTTTAAAGCTGAGAAACCAGGGAAGCCCATTGATATTAATACACATTCATAATTTAATGGGTTTCCCACGTAGCTCAAATGGTAAAGAATCTGCCTGTGATGCAGAAGACATGGGTTCGATCCCTGGGTTGAGAAGATCCCCTGGAGAAGGAAATGGCAACCCACTCCAGTATTCTTGCCTGGAGAGTTCTATGGACAGAGGAGCCTGGCCGGCCAGTCCATGGGGTGGCAAAGAGTCGGACATGACTGAGCAACTAACACTTTCACTTTCGTAATTTCATATAATTTTATCTTGTGATGAAAATGCATTTTTTTTTCTCTTCTGTTGTTTTTCTTCCATATGTCCCACTCATCCACCACAGCACTTGTTTTCAAGATCTGGGTCATGGGGTCATCATTTATGAAACCCTTTATCATTTAAAATGGGCATTCACAATACATTAGCATTCACTTACTACATTCACTTAGAGCTGACATCAACCTGTGAAGACAAAAAGTGTGATCCTCATTAAGCAAAACCCAGAGTATAGTATATAGTTTACTTCTATATTGTCTTTCTCATTTACCCTTCCAATACCATGAGATAGAAAATTTCTGTTTTTATACATTGCTAATTCTTTAATAGCCAGATAATCCTTAGGCATAGTAGATGCTCAATCAATTTTTATTGAATATGTTAATATCAGTTCAATTCAGTTCAGTTGCTCAGTCCTGTCTGACTCTTTGCCACCCCACGGACTTCAGCACGCCAGGCTTCCCTGTCCATCACAAACTTCCAGAGCCTACTCAAATTCAAGTCCATCGTATCGGTGATACCATCCAATCATCTCATCCTCTGTCGTCCCCTTCTCCTCCTGCCTTCAATCTTTCCCAGCATCAGAGTCTTTTCCAATGAGTCAGTTTTTCGCATCAGGTGGCCAAAGTATTGAAGCTTCAGCTTCATCATTTCTTTCAATGAATATTCAGGACTGATTTCCTTTAGGATTGACAGGTTGGATCTCCTTGCAGTCCACGGGACTCTCAAGAGTCTTCTCCAACACCACAGTTCAAAAGCATCAATTTTTCGGTGCTCAGCTTTCTTTAGAGTCCAGCTTTCACATCCATATAGGAATACTGGAAAAACCATAGCTTTTAGACAGAACTTTGTTGGCAAAGTAATGTCTCTGCTTTTTAATATGCTGTCTAGGTTGGTCATAGCTTTTCTTTCACGGAGCAAGCGTCTTTTAATTTCATGGTTACAGTCACCATCTGCAGTGATTTTGGAGTCTGAAAAAAATAAAGTCTCTCACTGTTTCCATTGTTTCCCCATTTGTTTGCCATGAAGTGATGGGACCAGACGATGATCTTAGTTTTCTGAATGTTGAGTTTTAAGCCAACTTTTCTCTCTCCTCTTTCCCTTTCATTAAGAGGCTCTTTAGTTCTTCTCCACTTTCTGCCATAAGGGTGATGTCATCTGCATATCTGAGGCTATTGATATTTCTCCCGGCAACCTTGATTCCAGCTTGTGCTTCATCCAGCCTGACATTTCACA
>NW_011494792.1:1877610-1913635 GCF_000754665.1 Bison bison bison | reverse complement strand
CTGAATGTTGAGTTTTAAGCCAACTTTTCTCTCTCCTCTTTCCCTTTCATTAAGAGGCTCTTTAGTTCTTCTCCACTTTCTGCCATAAGGGTGATGTCATCTGCATATCTGAGGCTATTGATATTTCTCCCGGCAACCTTGATTCCAGCTTGTGCTTCATCCAGCCTGACATTTCACATGATGTACTCTGCATATAAGTTAAATAAGCAGGGTGACAATATACAGCCTTGACATACTCCTTTGGAAACAGTCTGTTGTTCCATGTCTGGTTCTAACTATTGCTTCTTGACCTGGATACAGGTTTCTCAGGAGGCAGTTCAGATGGTCTGGTATTCCCATCTCTTTAAGAATTTTCCAGTTTGTTGTGATCCACATGGTCAAAGGCTTTGGTGTAGTTAATAAAGCGAAAGTAGATGTTTTTTCTGGAACTCTCTTGTTATTTCTATGATCCAGCAGATGTTGGTAATTTGATCTCTGGTTCCTCTGCCTTTTCTAAATCCAGCTTGAACATCTGGAATTTCATGGTTCATGTACTGTTGAAGCCTGGCTTGGAGAATTTTGAGCATTACTTTGCTAGCTTGTGAGATGAGTGCAATTGTGTGGTAGTTTGAGCATTCTTTGGCATTGCCTTTCTTTGGGATTGGAATGAAAACTGACCTTTTCCAGTCCTTCAGCCACTGCTGAGTTTTCCAGATTTGCTGGCATATTGAGTTAATATGTACATGAATAAACAAATATTACTAAACTTTCATTAAATCCAATCTCTGTCAGGCCTCCAGTGCTTCCTTCATTAATTTTCCATGCTTTCTCAGCGATTGCTCTAAACCTCAACCATTCTGATCAAACCTTCTTCCCCCTTCACCTCCTTTCAGGTGATAACCTGGAAACACCTTCACAGAGGACAGAGCCTTTAGGCAGGCGCTCTCGTACCTTCTTGCCTCCGCACATCAGAAGAGCACTGTAACTTGGCCTTTATTCTCTCCCTCATCCTCTTCAAGGTTGATACTTCCGACTACACTCTTTGTTTCATTCTTGTCCAGAGTCCCCTGGGCTTTTTCTCATAAGGCATTCTATCTCCCTATCTTAATCTATTATCTTTCTTCTGGCTTTTTTCTCAAAAGTTGAACATGATAAAGTTTAAATTATATTTCTCCTTCTGGTATCAGCTTCCCTTTCCTTCTCCATGGTAAGATTCTCCTACCTTTATCCTTACGCTGTCCACAGGTTTAAATCTCATGTAATTCTTCCCTTGTTTCATCTGGTTTCTATCCTCATCAATGCTGTCAAATTGATGACCTATGATCTTTTAATTGTTAAGCCAGTGGACACTTTTCAATTCTAATCTTGTTTAGTTTTTTTAAGTCTTAGAATTTTGTTTACTTTTTCCTGGATTTTTAAACACATTTTGTTTCATGATTCTTGTCTCTTTGCCTCTACCTCTGTCTTTCTGATCACTATTCATCCTCTTTTATATGTTTTTTAAGATGATAGTGCTTTCTAGTGTTTGTCCTTGGTGCTTTATTGCTTATTCTATATGACCGTTTGACAGTCTTATTTATTTCAGTAATTTGGTTGTCACAGAAATGCTAATGACTTATAAATCCAACTCTGATGACTTGCTTTACTTCTAAATTATGAATCACATATTATAAATTTTCCAAAGCTGAATTTGTTGTTTTCCTTGGAATCTGTTTATGTTCTAAAATGTCATATACCCTTTCAATGAGTCTTATTAGCAATACAGTGTCCTAAAGCAGTTAATTCAGCCATTATCAGTCTTTCTCTCTTTTTCATAATCTATATATAATTGGTTATTAATTTCTCTTAAATTATACTACGAAATAATTCTGATTTCTTACTTTTTCTCTCCGTTTGGACTCCTGCTACTTTCATGCAAGCCTATATGATCCCTGGCCTAGACTATTGCAAAAGTTAAATTGAGGGGGTACCCCTAGATCTGTCTTTTTGCCATCAATCTACCCTTCATATTGCTGCTATAATTTTATTACTGATACAAAAAGATATAATACTCCCCTGTTATAATCTTTTAATGCCTTTTTATCACACAGAATAAATATTAACTTACTTGTCTTGCCTTGAAAAGTTAAGATCTAGCACATTCTCTTAGAAATCAGGGCTTTTCATTCCCTCAAACTCACTTCCTGCTGTCTCAGTTACACCAGTTCTAATCATACATTTGGTACCCCTATTTATCTCTTATCTTTATTCCTCTAGAAGTATTTTTAGTTAGCTTAGAAATCTCTTTGCTTGCCAACCCCTCTTTCATCTGATAAGCTAATCTTCGGTTTTTAAGACTCAACTGTCAACAACTCTTTCCCTGTTATCTTTCCCTGACTCCAAGCCAAGCATAATTGATGGTTTCATTCCTTGAAGATCTTCTGTGATTTGTGTATCACCTTAAACTTCTTAAAACCAATGACTGTAATTTTTCATCTTCATATTTCTACTCTTACAAAGGACACATAGCAAATGAAAAATAAATGTTATTTGAATAAATTTAAAATAATTTATATTATAGTATCAATTGGGTCTTATTATTTTCATGTATGATTCCTCATTAGTAATTAGTATTAATTAATAATTAATAGGTTAGTTTGACTTCCTTGACCTGCTCATCTTTATTGTGTTACAAAACTTCTAAAAACATTTAATTTGATCAAGAACAGTTAACATGAAACCTACCTCTCAGAATTATTATATATAGGTATGATATTGCACAGAAGACTGCTAAAACTTATTCATTGTAGAACTGAAATTTTATACCCATCAGTTTGCAGTTCCCTATGTCCCTCTCCTCTCAGCTCCTGGATACACAATGTTCTTCTTTTATTCCATGAGTTTGATTATTTTAGATTCCTTACATTAGTAGAGTCATGCAGTATTTGTCTTTTGGTTACAGGTTTATTTCATTTAACATAATGTCCTCCTGATTCACCCATATTGTGGCATATTGCAGGAGTTACTCTTTTTTGAAACAAGATCTCAAATAAGTACTAACATTTCCATGTTGATTCCAGCACTATTCACAAAGCCAAATTGTTAGGACAACCTAAATGTCCATCAATAGATGAATGGACATAAAATGTGGTCTATATATATAATGGGATCCTATTTAACCTTAAAAAAAGAGGATCCTGCAACTTAAAAATCTTGTTAAAGGAAACACCATGAAAATTATGGATTTAAATATGTAAAATTGTGCTTTGAGACACACGATGACTTGCTATTACTCCAGACAAAATTGAGTTCTTAAAAATTATAAATAAATCAATAGAATTAAGATGAATAAAGTCAAAAAGAACCAGAAATACACACTCATTTTTCAATAAAGTTCAAAAGGGCATAAAAGTTAGAGCAAAAGGGAAATTGGCCAACAACTTTCTGTTTGGTTAAACTCATGGTGTTTGAAAAATCGCTATGGGTATTTTGACAAACATCCTGCAGCTCTACTCTACTCATCCTTGGTTTGATCTATTGTAATGGACACCTGAAAGCTGGACCCAGCAGGTCTTTGAGCCTTCATATTTTTGTTATATAAAATTAAACTGGTGAAAAGCCCTAGACAAAGAGCTCCTAATACCCCAGCCTTTCTTGTATGTTACAAAACAATAATTCTGCAAATAAACCCCTAAAATGTCCAGAAGAGAGAAAGTATATTTAGGTAAATTATGGCGCACCATCAAAATTCACTTGACTGATATTGTCTTCATTATTTAAGTGGTGAGAGAAGCCTTGATATCAACTACAGTCTTTTTCTTGATGTAATGATAATAGTATTTTCATATTGTACCTAAAGTTTCAACTTCAATATTGAAGGAAAGAGCAAAGCAACACCTACTGCCATAAGATCTGATGTGATTTTCTTGATAGGAGAGTATTAGGAACTTATGGTGTCCTCTTCAAAATGACAGGAACCTGAGGTCGTATTTCTACATTTTATACTTAATTCTTATGTGCCCTCTGTTCCTCCATCATCTCATACACATTGCAATGACGTGAAACCTATTTCTCATATTTCAAGGTCTCAAGTTGCAGATGGGGTAGGGAGCAAATGTTGGAAATATGATCAGGCTATCGAAAATATATGCAAGCAGCTACATAAACTGTGAAACTTAAGTTCATTCTGCTAAAGTGTGAAATATAATATTTCCATGAATATGAAAGAAGAAAAATATGAGCAATTTGGCATATAACTCAGCTAATCCCAACACCTCAACTTTTTGAATCTCTTTCTCTTGTCCCCTTGAGATTGTTTATTAGTAATAAAACTATATAGCTTAGTATTACTTAGCCCACAATTTTAGTAGCATTAAAATTTAGTGGTTCAGAACACATGACTCACAGTGAAAGAATGATGGGTTTGAGTTCTATTCCACACCTGCTTTTGTGGGACTGTGGACAATTTGCAATCTGAACTCGAAGTCTCTTTAAGCTGCAAGTGCATGTAATAAAAATACCGACCTCATAAGTATTTCATATGGTAGTGAATGTAAATGTTTAGTACATTACAAAACATGTGGTAAATGTAATGTGAGCTCTAGATTACATATTATTACCAGAGTGATTCAGCTGTTAAGATAATTAATACCACCATTCTTTCAAGGCCAAAGTCAAGGCAGAGATGATTCTGAATATAACATCATGTTGTATACACAGATGTTCCTTCCTTTGTTATGGCCAAATTTCCACGGTCCATTGGTAAGGGAGTAACAATATACATGTATAGAGACTTTAAAAAGTTCTTCAATAGCATATCAAAAAGACTGGAATTTGCAAGGAATCAATAAGAGAGGGACAGCTGCTGTGGGTTTGCAGAAATATGTAGATATCAATAAAATTAAGAGGGTCTGGATTTCCTTCTGAGCCTATGGAGACAGAGTTTGAGATGTGCAATTTAGTAACAGTTTAATGTACAGATGTGAGAGTTGGGCCATAAAGAAGGCTGAGCACTAAAGAATTGATGCTTTCAAACTGTGGTACTGGATAAGACTCTTGGGAGTCCCTTGGAGAGCAAGGAGATGAAACCAGTCAATCCTAAAGGAAATCAACCCTGAATGTCCATTGGAAGGACTGATGCTGAAGCTGAAGCTCCAATACTTTGGCCACCTGATACAAGGAGCCGATTCATTGGAAACGACCCTGATGCTGGGAAAGATCGAAGGCAAAAGGAAAAGAGGGTGGCAGAGGATGAGATGGTTAGATAGCATCACCAACTCAATGGGCATGAATTTGAGCCACCTGGGAGGTAATGGAGGACAGGGAAGCCTGGCATGCTGCAGTGCTGCAGTCCATGGGGGTCACAAAGAGTTGGATACTACTTAGCAAGTGAAGAACAACAAAGCTTAGAAATTGGTTACAGATAAAGGGATTCAAAACTACAGGGCAAACTGATATTAGGAAGTGGAAGAAAGTGAGCAGAAAAGAACCAGAAAGTTTATTTACTTGAAGACTTTGTATTCATTAGGGAGTTAGTCAGATAAATTTAGTTATTGAAGAACTCAAGGCAAAAGAAGTCCCAGTGCAGGGGAAGGGGCTCGTGGGTTTCAGAAAGAGCAGTTCCTCTGCAGCCATTCTCCTCCCCCTAAAGGCAGAAAACCAGCCAATCCAGGCTCCTCTCTAGATCACCACCTTTCCAGCTTCTACATATGCATGTTAGTTGTGTTACTGTCTAATAATATCTGCCTGCTTCCTATCTCATAGGGATAGAGGAGAAATTAATAGTATGAATTTTGTCAAGCATGCCAGGGTCCCTAGAGATATGCAACATAAATATCTTATTGTTTTTTATATTATTCCTTCCACTTGTTTTGTACCTGGTATGGAAGAGAAAGATAGATGCATTTGGCTAGAACACATTGATATTTCCTTTAAAATAAAAATAGATTTTATTGAGTCCATTCTTCAGATTTTGAGAAAAGATTATATAGTTTTTAAAAAAGAGGCTTTTACTTTTTTCATGTCCTCATGAGTGCTTTGTATGATATCTGTGTTTTTACTATCTATTCCCATAGCTAATGTATTTTTTCATCCTTAGAAGGAGCCATCACAACCATTCTGTCTCAACCTTATTCTTTGATTCAAGCACATGCTATCTCCCTGCCATTCTGTAGTCTTCCATCTCTTTTAAGAATATATAATAATGATACACATGAACTTATATATAAAGCAGAAACAGACTCACAGACATAGAAAGCAAATTTGTGGTTAGCAAAGGCGAAAGAGAAGGGAGAGATAAACTAGGAGTTTGGGGGATTTCTCTGGTGGTGCAGTGGTTAGGACTCTGCACTTCTACTACAGGGAATAGGAGTTAAGTCCCTGGTCTGGAAACAAAGATCCTGCATGTCACTCAACATGGCAAAAAAAAAAAAAAAATAGGAGTTTGGGATTAACATGTACACACTGCTATAAATAAAATAGATAACCAACAAAGACCTACTACATAGCACAAGGAACTATACTCAATATTTACTGATAACCTATAAGGGAAAAGAATCTGAAAAAAAAAATATATATGTTAAATTGAATAATGTGCTGTACACCTGAAACTAACACAACATAAATCAACCATACTTGAATTAAAAAAAAAAAAAAAAATATATATATATATAAACTATTTCCAGGTGGAGGTAGTGGTAAAGAATCTGCCTACCAATGCAGGAGATGCCAGAGATGTAGATTAGATCCCTGGGTCAGGAAGATGCCCTGGAGGAGGGCATGGCAACCCCCTCCAGTATTCTTGCCTGGAGAATCCCATGGACAGAAGAGCCTGGTGGGCTGCAGTACACAGGGTCGCAAGGAATCAGACAGGACTGAAGCAACTTATCAGCACACATCTGAAATAAAAGGGTTGGAAATATATCAAATAAGCCCTCTGAACTACTATTGGTTCTTAAAACCGTTTACTTTTTACTTTGGCCGATGAAGCCAATGAAATACCATGAACCTCAGTTAAAGAACAACAGCTGCCAAATATTTTAATAAGATGAACAGACTGCTGCTGCCTGGTAGGCCCAGCTCCTCCTGCTGTAACACCCTGTTCTGGTTCATTCTGAAGGTGCTTGAACAGGGAGAAGATGTGCTTCTCCATATGTGTCTTAAGCTCTTCTGCTTATGAGGAGGGACGACTTTCAGCAGCAGTGTGCTGGGGATATTTTTCCCCTCAGAGCGCCAATGAATTATTTACTACTTGGTTTGTCAAAGAAAAGCTCAGCTACACTACAGGGACAGAGCTATGCTATAGAAACAGAATACTGTTTAAGAAATTATTGGTGCAAAAAAGGCAACTAAAGCAGAAGGCACAGTTGGTTTTCCAAATATACATACGTTGCACTCACATTTATCTTAATTCTAGGGCTTTATGAAAAAAAATTCTAGCATGTTTTGTCTTTATAAGACTATATGTTCTTTGTGCATCTGTTGGCTGGATTTTCCCCCAATCCCTTTCTTTGCATCCTGCTGTATTAATCTCTTTGAGGATCTCCTTTTGTTACTTTTGTCAAGAAAGAAATGTTTCTTTTACATTACCTCCTTTTTTCCAGTACTTCTTAATCTCATATTAAATGGAATTGTCTATGTGAGTTCAGTAACAAGTTTCCTTTTTAAAATGTCTTTTTAACTTCATTTCTTTTTTTTGTAAAATCATATCTTCTCTTCCTCACATCTTTTAAAAACCGACAGTTTTCATTGTTCAGCTTCTTTGTGTCCTCAAATCCCAATACAAATACTCCTTGTTTTGCCTGGTTGTGATATGCATGGATTTCAGCTATCTAGGTTTAGTTAAATAACACCAGTACTTGAATGACATATTCAAATATCAACTGCTGCTGTATATTAACTGTAAGCAATTGCATGAAGTACCAGCTTTGCTGATAGCTCTTCAGCCCACAGATCATTCACATAAACAAGAGATGAGCATCATTAGTAATGACTGATTACATTACTTTTCTCAAAGTCTGTTGACAATTGGTCCCTGCACAGCTGTTGTTTGGTTCAAACACAGACAGCAAAGCCTGTAGTTGTGTTTTTTTCTTATCAGTTCAGTTCAGTCGCTCAGTTGTGTCCGACTCTTTGCGACGCCATGAATTGCAGCACGCCAGGCCTCCCTGTCCATCACCAACTCCCGGAGTTCACCCAAACTCATGTCCATCGAGTTGGTGATGCCATCCAGCCATCTCATCCTCTGTCATCCCCTTTTCCTCCTGCCCCTAATCCCTCCCAGCATCAGAGTCTTTTCCAATGAGTCAACTCTTTGCATGAGATGGCCAAAGTACTGGAGTTTCAGCTTTAGCATCATTCCTTCCAAAGAAATCCCAGGGCTGATCTCCTTTAAAATGGACTGGTTGGAGCTCCTTGCAGTCCAAGGGACTCTCAAGAGTCTTCTCCAACACCACAGTTCAAAAGCATTAATTCTTTGGCACTCAGCCTTCTTCACAGTCCAACTCTCACATCCATACATGACCACTGGAAAAACCATAGCCTTGACTAGATGGACCTTTGTTGGTGCTCAGTGCTAAAACCAAGATACACTGTACAGAAATCAATCATTGAAGTTGGAAATTTGTCAGCAAAAATGAAAATTTGGTAAAGAAACAAAACATGATAGCACTGGGAATTAAAATTTAATAGAACGTACATGAAGTACTTGAAGACACAGATGATGCAAGGGAGATTGACCTTGCTGCCTTAAGACTCTAGACTGTGGATAAGCGGCCTAGATTCTAGATATGCAACCAGAAAAACTCCATGAAGGCAAATTCACTGATAAAATAAGAAAAGTGACTATGATGAAAAGGATAAAAATGCCCTAGAGCAAATTACACCAACATAAAACTTCACATAAAAGGAACTCAGAGCTATTTCGTGTTACTGTAAGAGCAAAAGACATAATATTGAAAGTTGATGAAAACATAGGAATGAGTATGATAATTTCCTAAAGCATAGAAAAAATTGCTCCCTCCTTATTCCTTACTGTAATCTTGTTAAACTTTTTACAAAGAACAAAAGCACTCATTTTCAGTGTTTCCAGTGAAATTATGATGTAGTAAGTAAATCTGAGTTTTTCCTGTTTTTTATGCCTCTAAACATTTATAACAGACATTGAGTTTGTAGCGTTTTGACACAGTTTTTAGCGCAAACAGGACAACTGTATTTTTCCCCATTGTATACCACGTGGTTCCAGCATTGCAGCCATTGATACAGTACTGCACTCATGCGCAAAGCAGGGGCTGCCTGCATTTAAAATTTTTTAAAATAGAAAAGTTGTAGTTCTGTCAGTTCAGTCTCTTAGACTGAGGTATTTACAACACTTCCTGTATCTGAGTGTTACATGGATTTAGTGGCACACCGGCTGATACAAATCTGAGTATGCTTCATTTTGAAGCCATTTTGTAAATGTGTTCTTTGTAATTGATATTCCATGGAATTCAAATCAAGCAAGTCATCATCCAGATGCCAAAATCATGATCCTGACAGAGAGTATAGTGCTTCTGTGATTTTTTGGTTATTTGTATTGTAACAAATGAATGGTATTTCACTATGTAGTTTTCTTTTTTATTTTTTTTTATAGAGTTATGTCAACTGAAAAGTAAAAAGTGGAAGTGAAAGTCACTCAGTCATGTCCGAATGTTTGCGACCCCATGGACTTTAGAGTTCATCCCCCTGGAATTCTCCAGGCCAGGGTACTGGAATGGGTAACACATTTCCCTTCTCCAGGGGATCTTCCCAAACCAGGGATTAAACCCAGGTCTCCTACATTGCAGGTGAATTCTTTACCAACTGAGCCACAAGGGAAGCCCAAGAATACTGGAGTGGGTAGCCTATCCCTTCTCCAGCGGATCTTCCCAACCCAGGAATTGGTTGGGGGTCTCCTGCACTGCAGGCAGCTTCTTTACCAAATGAGCTATCAGGGAAGCCAATATGTCAACTATTTGCTCCTAAATATTCTCATCTATGAACCAAGTCCCTTTCTTTCTGCTATGTTTTTTTAAAATTTTTCCTAAAAAGCTACTGTTAAAAATAATAAAGTAAAAATATTCCTATTAATAGATGAAATAAGAATGCCATATGAAGAATATTGTTGTTGTTTAGTTGCTAAGTCGTGTCTGACTCTTTTGCAACCCCATGGACTGTAACCTGCCTGGCTCCTGGGGCCTCTCTGGTGCCGGTAAGGCCCAGGATATTTTGAGCTTGAGTTCTATGTGTCCTTTCTAATAAATTCCTATTTGAGATGGAGCAAGAATTTTTTTCTTTATTTGCAGTCCAAAGTCTTTCAAAGACTACTTACTCCATGTGATATAGCTTATTATCCAAATTATGAAATAAAATATTTTGACAAATATGTTGGAGCCAATTAGGCATGTAACAAATATCTAATGAGTGCCTATTAAAAGTCATACTCAGAACTGGGTCCTGAAGCTATAAAGATGAATAAGATGCAGTTCCTACCAGTGAAGTATTTATTTTTTTTTCCTGATGAATAAATACAGATCTTGCTTTGGATGAGACAAAAGAAACTTCCCTGTACTTATCATTTCTTATACTGAATAAGCTTTCAGTATGCAGTGTGTTTCCTTGTTAATAAAGCTTGGGTGTACTGCAGCAATTTTTATAATCATTCAGATCTGTCCAACTTTATTTCAATTTTTTTCATTTAAATAAAGTGGAATGGGCATCGAAAGGAGTGATGGAAATGTGGTGAATTTAATCACAGGGATTTCTCCTTAAGGATGATATATAAGAGTTCCATGAAATCCAGTTATACCTAGCTTTGAGAAATAAAGAAAATGTATTTGGGGAGAAAGGCCATTTGATGCAGTTATGCTGTTTTCTCTTCCTTTGCTTTCTTTTTTGAAGGATAACACACAGGGTTGGAGCTGAAACTCCTGAGATAGACTTACAGGTTTTGAATTCTGGTTTTACCATTTTCTCCAGCTAGCTGAATGGCTTGAGCTAATCTATTACTCGCTTCTATTTCCTCATTTTTAAAAACAGGATGTAATAGTATCTACCCACATAATCATTTTTAAAATTAAATAAGATTTAAAAAGAAAAACATAAATCTTAAAACAGTACCTGCTATATATTCTATATATTGGGTATTGAAAACATAATAGATGCTTTTGTTACCCTCTTTAAACAGAAACACATCGCACAGTTGTGTATACACAACTGTTGTGAAATCACAATATGATTTCATTATATTCTTTATGGCCTAAAAGAGGAGACAAAATATGACAAAAATTATACATACATATAGTAATTAAATTTGTAATTCTGTGTTCAGTATCTTGGAGTTAATTATTCAAGCCATCTGTCAAAAAATGAAAACAAAATTTGTATTCTTCCTTTATCTAGCTTTGCCTTCAGTAAACATTGGTTTTATTGTTATTTATTTGAGCATTCATTTTCTCTAGTGCAATAATTAATGGCAAAGAAATGTTTATGGCTTACCTTTATTTATCAGAGAAAAAAGATGACTGGCCTAGAAAGAGTAAATACAGATTTATTTCTGACAACAGTAGTTTAACTACAAAAGTTATATGCTAAGTTATTCCTTTACTGTGAAAGTTATATAAATATAACTGAATTTGTTTGATGGATTCAGGTTAAGTGAATGTGATATACATATTTATAAAACACAATTGTATTATATACATAATTTATGTATTTATACACATGTATATATATTCCACATATATATATATATATGTAATGGAAAATGAGCCGAGGAATAAATTTTGCACACAAATCATGCTGCAAGGTTTAAGCACCTTCTTCATAACACTGGAAAATAAGGATCAGGAAATCTACCTCAAAAGTCAGAGATAAACAAACCTAAGAGGTGCCTATGGGATTATTCAAAGTATTTGCTTTATGAAGAGGAGTGGACCCTTTCAACTATTAATTATATATAAAAATAATTATCCTTATAATCATCAATAAAAACTTAACCCAGATATAATATTATACTGTTAATATCTTGTATTGTTCAAGGAAATACACCCTAGTGTTATCTTAACATTTCCTCCTTGTATTAATCAAGTGTTGATGACCATGACTTAAGGCCTGAAAATATTGTGGTAGAAAGCCTTGGCAGAGGGAGAGCCAGATTGTATGTGCGTAGGGTTATTTATCATGCTGTCACTGAACCCTAGGGAAGTGCAGTTCCAGCTAATTTATTACGATGTTGTTTCATTTTTTTTTCTGGGCGTGAGAAGGACTTACACTGAGGCCATCGCGCTGTGATCTGCACTCCAGCAGTACCCGTGACAACGCTCTTCGCTTACACATTTTTTATGGCACCTATTTTTTCCTGACTCTGCTCTCTTTCCCATAACATTTAGGAACATTCATTAAACTCAATAGATGCCAATGGCTGTATGCATGTGGTGAGGACTGAGAGTGGAAGGTTGAGGGGGTTGAAACAATGAATGCTGCCCCAAAACTATATACATGTTACTTGCAAATATGACTTGTGTGAGCCTCTAATCTTATGTAGGATAACTTAATAGACAAGTCCTCCAAATGCTTTTGCCCTCTACCAAGATGAAAGAAGGCAGAAAGTGATATTAAACTACTGGAATCACTAACTCTTTCTTCTTCTAATATAAAAACAAATAATAATGGAATTCAGGGGAGAGAAGAGTGATGGGTTGAAAGTCACGAAGCCTAAGAAAAGAATAATTTAATTGTGTGCAAACCATGTATACGAAGCTCCCCATTTCTTTTCCCCTCATACAGCCAGAAAGTAGCTCATTTCAAATATTCATTTAGGAATCTCCTCAACGACATTATAAACCAAGAGTCAGTTGTTTCAAATTGTGGGTATTTCTTGAGAACATGTATTAGACATACATATGTATAGATAGATACAGATAGATAGCGGCAAGAAGATCAAATAGAAATGCATACTGAATATTGAGTTTGGTTGCAAAAAGAAGACAAAACCACAAAATGTCCTTTATCCCTGAAATGTGGTATACATGTTATGTCAGTGCTTTCTCACTCTACCACCCATACAATGATACAGACTATCTAGAGAGCATTTGCATGGGAGAGTGATGTTTTTGTACATCAAACATTCATCTTCTAAGAACTTAAAAATAGATTAATAATGCATGTTGTGGAATATAAGATATACATTTAGAATTTGATTTCACATCTGCTGTTCTATTTAATCTGTCCAATAATGCCTTGAAACATAATAAAGTGGCTAAAAAGAACAGAACAAAAAAAGTTGCATGACCACTTGAACTTACTGCTCAATTAGCCACAGTCACAACTAGAACCCCAGACTAAGACTATTAACCTGTGTTTTGCGCAGATATTGTAATGGGAAATTGGATCTATGCAGACCTAAGTTTCTCTTTTAATATTTGTAAGTCAACTATGTTAACAGAGACAGAGACCTAGGACAGGGACTCTTAGGAAAAAACAGAATTCTACCTTACTAGGGTGGTGCTTCCTAATAGCCTGTGGCCACATGTGCCTCTTAAGCACTTAAAATGTGGCTAAACTCGATTCAGATCTGTTGTAAGGGTGAAATGCATACTAAATATCAAAGACTTGGTACAAAAATCATATAAAATATATTTTTAATAATTTAACATTCATTAAATATTGAAAGATTTGTTATCCTATTGATTTAACACATATCATTAAATTTAATTGTTTTCATTCCAATACCAAGGAAAGTGAAAAGTGAAAGTAAAGTTGCTCAGTTGGCTCCAACTCTTTGCAACCCCATGGACTGTAGCCTACCAGGTTCCACCATCCATGGGATTTTCCAGGCAAGAATACTGGAGTGAGTTGCCATTTCAAAGAAAGACTACACCAAGGAATGCTCAAACAACCACACAATCGTACTCATCTCACTCGCTAGTAAAGTAATGCTCAAAATTCCCAAGCCAGGCTTTAACAGTTTGTGAACCATGAACTTCCAGATGGTCAAGCTGGATTTAGAAAAGGCAGAGGAATAAGAGATCAAATTGCCAACATCTGCTGGATCATCAAAAAAGCAAGAGAGTTCCAGAAAAAACATCTATTTCTGCTTTATTGACTATGCCAAAGCCTTTGGCTGTGTGGATTACAACAAACTGTTGAAAATTCTGCAAGAGACAGGACTACCAGACCACCTGACCTGCCTCCTGAGAAATCTGTATGTAGGTCAAGAAGCAACAGTTAGAACTGGACATGGAACAACAGACTGTTTCCAAATAGGGAAAGGAGTATGTCAAGGCTATATATTGTCAACCTGCTTATTTAACTTACATGCAGAGTACATCATGTGAAATGCCAATCTGGATGAAGCAAAAGCTGAAATCAGGATTACCAGGAGAAATACCAATAGTCTCAGATATGCAGATGACACCCTTATGATAGAAAGCGAAGAAGAACTAAAGAACCTTTTGATGAAAGTGAAAGAAGAGAGTGAAAAAGTTGGCTTAAAACTCAACATTCAGAAAACTAAGATCATGGCATCTGGTCCCATCACTTCATGGCAAATAGATGGGGAAACAGTGGAAACAGTGTCAGACTTTATTTTTGGGGGCTCCAAAATCACTACAGATGGTAATTGCAGCCATGAAATTAAAAGACACTTACTCCTTGGAAGAAAAGTTATGACCAACCTAGACAGCATATTAAAAAGCAGAGACATTACTTTGCTGACTAAGGTCTGTCTAATCAAAGCTATGATTTTCCCAGTAGTCATGTATGGATATGAGAGTTGGACTCTAAAGAAAGCTGAGCACTGAAGAATTCATGCTTTTGAACTGTGGTGTTGGAGAAGACTCTTGAGAGTCCCCTGGACTGCAAGGAGATCCAAACTGTCTATCCCAAAGGAAATCAGTCCTGAATATTCATTGGAAGGACTGATGCTGAAGCTGAAACTCCAATACTTTGGCCACCTGATGCAAAGAACTGACTCACTGGGCAATACCCTCATGCTGGGAAAGACTGAAGGCAGCAAGAAAAGTGGACAGCAGAAGTTGAGATGGTTGGATGCTGGGAGTTGGTGATGGACAGGGAGGCCTAGTGTGCTGCAGTCCATGGGGTGGCAAAGAGTCAGACACAACTGAGTGAACTGAACTGAAATGAAATTTAATTATATTAATATTTGTTTTGTTTAAACTTTTCTATATGAATACTTAAAAATTTAAAGTTACAACTATGGATCACAATATATTTCCACTGTATAAATACTGATTCAAATAATTTCCAAATATTTAGGATTTAAGTATAATTAGTTCAAGCTGGTTTTAGAAAAAGCAGAGGAACCAGAGATCAAATTGCCAACATCTGCTGGATCACAAGAGTTCCAGAAAAACATCTATTTCTGCTTTATTGACTATTCCAAAGCCTTTGACTGTGTGTATCATAGTAAACTATGGAAAATTCTGAAAGAGATGGGAATATCAGACCACCTGACCTGCCTCTTGAGAAACATATATGCAGGTTAGGAAGCAACAGTTAGAACTGGATGTGGAACAACAGACTGGTTCCAAATAGGAAAAGGAGTACGTCAAGGCTGTATATTGTCACCCTGTTTATTTAACTTCTATGCAGAGTACATCATGAGAAACGGTGGGCTAGAAGAAGCACAAGCTGGAATCAAGATTGCCAGGAGAAATATCAATAACCTCAGATATGCAGATGACACCATCCTTATGGCAGAAAGTGAAGAGGAACTCAAAAGCCTCTTGATAAAAGTGAAAGAGGAGAGTGAGAAAACTGGCTTAAAGATCAACATTCACGGCATCTGACCCATCACTTCATGGGAAATAGATGGGGAAACAATGGACACAGTGTCAGACTTTATTTTTGGGGGCTCCAAAAATCACTGCAGATGGTGACTGCAGCCATGAAATTAAAAGATGCTTACTCCTTGGAAGGACAGTTATGACCAACCTAGATAGCATATTCCAAAGCAGAGACATTACTTTGCCAACAAAGGTCCGTCTTGTCAAGGCTATGGTTTTTCCTGTGGTCACGTATGGATGTGAGAGTTGGACTGTGAAGAAGGCTGAGTGTCGAAGAATTGATGCTTTTGAACTGTGGTGTTGGAGAAGACTCTTGAGAGTCCCTTGGACTGCAAGGAGCTCCAACCAGTCCATTCTAAAGGAGATCAGCCCTGGGATTTCTTTGGAAGGAATGATGCTAAAGCTGAAACTCCAGTACTTTGGCCACCTCTTGCGAAGAGTTGACTCATTGGAAAAGACTCTGATGCTGGGAGGGATTAGGGGCAGGAGGAAAAGAGGACGACAGAGGATGAGACAGCTAGATGGCATCACCGACTTGATGGATATCAGTTTGAGTGAATTCTGGGAGTTGGTGATGGACAAGGAGGCCTGGCGTGCTGTGATTCATGTGGTCGCAAAGAGTTGGACATGACTGAGCAACTGAACTGAACTGTACTGAATTTATGGTCAAGAAAAAAATCACAAGAGATATTCACAACTATTTCAAATGTAATGAATACTAGAATCAGATCAGATCAGTCACTCAGTCTTGTCCGACTCTTTGTGACCCCATGAATTGCAGCACGCCAGGCCTCCCTGTCCAACACCAACTCCCGGAGTTCACTCAGACTCACGTCCATCGAGTCAGTGATGCCATCTAGGCATCTCATCCTCTGTCGCCCCTTCTCCTCCTGCCCCCAATCCCTCCCAGCATCAGAGTCTTCCAATGAGTCAACTCTTCGCATGAGGTGGCCAAAGTACTGGAGTTTTAGCTTTAGCATCATTCCTTCCAAAGAAATCCCAGGGCTGATCTCCTTTAGAATGGACTAGTTGGAGCTTCTTGTAGTCCAAGGGACTCTCAAGAGTCTTCTCCAACACCACAGTTCAAAAGCATCAATTCTTCGGTGCTCAGCCTTCTTCACAGTCCAACTCTCACATCCATACATGACCATGGGAAAAACCATAGCCTTGACTAGATGGACCTTTGTTGGCAAAGTAATGTCTCTGCTTTTGAATATGCTATCTAGGTTGGTCATAACTTTCCTTCCAAGGAGTAAGCGTCTTTTAATTTCATGGCTGTAGTCACCATCTGTAGTGATTTTGGAGCCCAGAAAAATAAAGTGTGACACTGTTTCCATTGTTTCCCCATCTATTTCCCATGAAGTGGTGGGACCGGATGCCATGATCTTCGTTTTCTGAATGTTGAGCTTTAAGCCAACTTTTTCACTCTCCACTTTCACTTTCATCAAGAGGCTTTTGTGTTCCTCTTCACTTTCTGCCATAACGGTGGTATCATCTGCATATCTGAGGTTATTGATATTTCTCCCGGCAATCTTGATTCCAGCTTGTATTTCTTCCAGTTCAGCGTTTCTCATGATGTACTAGAATACAACATATCAAAATTTGTAGGATGATATTAAAGCAGTTCTTTGAAGGAAATTTATAGCTAGAAGTATATCTACTAAAAAAAAAAGAAAATGTAAAAGCAAGTATCCCAGTTTCTACTTTAAGAAATGAGAAATGATACCAATTTTAGGAGATAGAAGAACTTCCCACTCATATTTATGATGTTTGTGTAACTGTGAAACAAAGCCTGATAATGACAATTCAGGCAAAGAAAAGAAGTTCAGACTTTCAGATCAGAAACTCTCAAGAGACAGATGCAAAACACTGTAGGAAATAATAGCAAATCAAATCTGCCAATGCAGAAGAAAAGGATACTGTGTCATTACCAAGGGAGTCTCCCCTAGAAAAGCATAGTTTGTTTAACATTAGAAAAATAGGTGTATTCACCCTGTGCAGACACAGAAGACAGAAAAACCTATTATTATCTCAATCAGTGCTTCAAAAAGCCCAACCTCTCAGCAGATTACAAAATTAGGAAAACTTCCCTAATAGGAAGGACATCTATGAAAAACCTACAGCTAACTTTATTATAGTGAAATATCAAAAGTGCTTTCTCAAATTTGATAAAAAGAATCGATGTTTGCTCTTAGACTTATATCATGGGGAGAAATACTAAATCTTCCAGAAAACATCTACTTCTGCTTTATTGATTACACCCAAGCCCTTGTGTAGATCACAGCAAACTATGGAAAAGTTCAAGAGATGGGAATACCAGACAACCTTACTTGCCTCTTGGGAAATCTGTATGCAGGTCAAGAAGCAATATTTAGACCAGACGTGGAACAACAGACTGGTTCCAAATTGGGAAAGAAGTATGTCAAGGCTATATATTGTCACCCTGATTATTTAACTTATACATAGAGTACATCATGTGAAATGCCAGGTTGGATGAAGCACAAGCTAGAATTAAGATTGCCAGGAGAAATATCAAAACCTCAGATACGCAGATGACACCATCCTTATGTCAGAAAGTGAGGAGGAACGAAAGAGCCTCTTGATGAAAGTGAAAGAGGAGAGTGAAAAAGCTGGCTTAAAATTCAACGTTCAAAAAATGAAGATCATGGCATCCAGTCCCCTCACTTCATGGCAAATAGATGGGGAAACAGTGGAAACAGTGACAGACTTTAATTTTTTGGGATCCAAAACACTGCAGATGGTGACTTCAGCCATGAAATTAAAAGACACTTGCTCCATGGAAGAAAAGCTATGACCAACCTAGACAGCATATTAAAAAGCAGAGATGTTACTTTGCCAACAATAGTCTGTCTATGAGAGCTATGGTTTTTCCAGTAGTCATATATGGATATGAGACTTGGACTCTAAAGAAAGCTGAGCACTGAAGAATTGATGCTTTTGAACTGTGGTGTTGGAGAAGACTCTTGAGAGTCCCGTGGATTGCAAGGAGATTCAACCAGTCCATCCTAAAGGAGATCAGTCCTGAGTGTTCATTGAAAGGATTGATGCTGAAGCTGAAACTCCAATACTTTGGCCACCTCATGTGAAGAGCTGACTCATTGGAAAAGACCCTGATGCTGGGAAAGATTGAAGGCGGGAGGAGAAGGGGACAACAGAGGATGAGATGGTTGGATGGCATCACTGACTCAAGAGACATGAGTTTGAGCAAGCTCTGGTGGTTGGTGATGGACAGGGAAGCCCAGTGTGCTGCTGTCCATGGGGTCACAAAGAGTTGGACATGACTGAGCGACTCAACTAAATTGAACTGATGGATTTGTAGACTCGGTATTTTCAATATATTCTTTCTCTTCACATTTCCTTAGAGAACCATGCAGCCCAATCAAAATTTCAGTGTGATTTTGGTAGAAATGGACAAGCTAATTCTAAAATTTACAAGAAAATGTAAACAGCCTAGAATAACTAGAATAATTTTTAAGAGAAGAGCAATATTGAGGGCTTTTCATACTTGATTTCAAAGCTTACTGTGACGCTGCAATAATCTGGCAGTGTGGTGCTGGAGTAGCCTAGACAAAAAGATAGCTGTAACAGACCTACAGACCACAAATAGACCTACAAAACTAAATCATGGCCACAGCACCAGTTCAATTGAGAGGGATATCTTTTAACAAACAGCACTAGATATTTTTATTAAAGACAAGAACTATGACCACTATATCACTTCATACACTAATTCAAGGAGGATCATAAACCTAAACTTAAGAGACTATCCTTACAATATTGCAGTAAGTAAGTATTTTTTAAAAGATGAAAATAGTAAAAAAAATGAAAAGGACATAGAAGGAAAATTGGTAAATTGGACTTCATCAGAATCAAAATTATCTAGTTACCAAAAGAGACTACAGATGAGGAAAAATTGTGTGTGATTGTATCCAGAAAAAAAAAAAAAAACAAAACTCCTACAGGCCAAAAATAAGAAAACCAGTGACTTCCGGTAGGCAGAATAATGAATTCCTCGGAAGATATCCACATCCTAATTTCTGGAACCTGTATGTTACCTGTTCCATTCTGGAGGCTCCAGGAAAGAATCCTTTTCTTTGCTGTTCCAGCTTCTAGAGGCTGCTCACATTCCCTGACTCACAGCCCTTCCTCTCTGTTCAGAATCAGGGATGTTGTACCGCTCTAAACATTCTTTGGGCTTCCCTCATATCTCAGTCGGTATAGAATCTGCCTGTGATGGAGGAGACTGGGGTTCAATCCCTGGGTTGGGAAGGTCCCACTGGAGAAAAAAATGGCAACCCAGTCCAGTATTCTTGCCTGGGGAATCCCATGGACAGAGGAGCTTGGCAGGCTACAGTCCATGGAGTTGCAAGAGTCAGACATGACTTAGCGATTAAACCATCAAACACTTGAAGTAACACCTACCTTTCTCTTTGAACTTAGTACTGGAAAGATTCACTGATTTTTAACATCTCATGATTAAATTGAGTGTAGCCAGATAATCCAGAATAATCTCCTCGTCTTAATTTTATCACACCTATAAATTCCTTTTGCCATGCAAAGTGACATAACCATTCTTTGAAGTCACACCTACCTTTCTCTCTGAACTCAAACAGATCATACACAAAAGGTATGGGCTTCCCAGGTGGCACTAGTGGTAAAGAACCTGCCTGCTAATGCAAGAGATGTAAGAGACACAGGTTTGATCCCTGGGTCAGGAAGATCCCCTGGAGAAGGGCATGGCAACCGCCTCCAATATTCTTGCTTGGAGAATCCCCAGGGACAGAGTAGCCTGGTGGCAAAGAGTCGGACACGAATGAAGTAACTTAGCACTCACACTTTATATTTTAGCTTGTTAGAGTTAACGGTAGAAATGTTTGTTCTGTCCAATGGCATTCCTTTTTGTCTTTGGACAGAACAAACATACAAAGCTGAAACTCCAATACTTTGGAGAAGAACTAACTCATTGGAAAAGACCCTGATTCTGGGAAAGATTGAAGGCAGGAGGAGAAGCGGATGGCAGAGGATGAGATGGTTGGAGGGCATCACTGACTCGATGAATGTGAATTTGAGTAAGCTCTGGGAGTTGGTGATGGACAGGGAAGCCTGGCATGCTGCAGTCCATGGGGTCGCAAAGAGTCGGACACGACTGAGCGACTGAACTGAACTGAATGGCATTCTTTTGATACTGGCAAATATCACATTATATTGTTCTGATCCTGATTAGTTATTATATATGCCTTGTGTAGTTGACTCATTGGAAAAGACTCTGACGCTGGGAGGGATTGGGGGCAAGAGGAGAAGGGGACGACAGAGGATGAGATGGCTGGATGGCATCACTGACTCGATGGACGTGAGTCTGAGTGAACTCCGGGAGTTGGTGATGGACAGGGAGGCCTGGTGCTGCGATTCATGGGGTCGAAAAGAGTCAGACATGACTGAGAGACTGATCTGATCTGATCTGATCTGACGCCTTGTATATTCCTTTTATACTTACATATTAAAATTAATACAGTTTATATCTTAAGATTTCTTAGCTATAGAATCTACCAATTTAAAACTCTAGTTTTAAAGTTGAGAACTTCATTATAGACGAAATTTACAAACACATACAAAATAATTCCTTCCTTCAGGCCAGGCTCATATAATGCTGATTTTGTGAAGTAGCTCAGTGTGTTTTCATTTTGTCTTTTTATGAACATTTATTTTCCTAAAGAAGTCAACTCCCTATTGAAGATAGCTCCCATTCAGCTGGGGTTAATATTTACTCACTGCTGTGTAATTGAAAGAAGAAAAGTTTTGGGGTCTAAGAAAGAGTAATTTGTTCTCTTCCCCACCACCTGCCAGATATGGATTCATGGAGTAAATCTCTTGATTCTTCTGCTCTTTAGTTTTCTCACTGGGGCAGATTGTATTTCTCCAAAGTGTCATAGCAATATTTCTGGTCCCTCATTCTCTTCCCAAACTTTGCTACTCCCTATGAAGAGGTGAAGACCCCTCTCCCCCTCCCTTTCTCTTTCTTGAACCCATGCTGGTTTTGACTTTCCCATTCAGCACAGCGTAATGCTGAAGAAGACTCCTGAGAGTCTCTTGGACTGCAAGCAGATCACACCAGTCAGTTCTAAAGGAAATCAACCCCAAATATTCATTGGAAGGACTAATGCTGAAGCTGAAGCTGCAATACTTTGGCCACCTGATACAAAGAGCAAACACATTGGAAAAGACCCTGATGCTGGCAAAGATTGAAGTCAGGAGGAGAAGGGGACAGCAGAGGATGACGTGGTTGGATGACATCACTGATTCAATGGACATGAGTTTGGGTAAACTCTGGGAGATGGTGAAGTACAGGGAGGCCTGGTGTGCTATGGTCCATGGATTCGCAAAGAGTGAGACATGACTGAGCGACTGAACAACAACAATAGCATGGTGCAAATAACAATACGTGACTTCCACAGCTAGATTAGAAAGACAACACAACTTCCTCTTGGTTCCCTCCATTTCTCTTGGAATGTTTGCCCTTGAAATCCAGCCAATGTGCTAATAGGAAGCCCAGACTAGTTCACTTAGAGATATTAAATGGACAAGCCCACAGGAAGAAGAACCCAGGCTCCTAGCCCTCAATCAGCGCTCACAGCCAGACATGGAATGAATGAAATTTCTGATGATTTTTTTTTTTTTAATTTTTTGCGGTTTGCAGGATCTTAAGTTCCACAACCAGAAATTGAACCTGGGCCACCACAGTGAAAGCAATGAGTCCTAACCTCTGGACATTGCCAGGGAATTCCCAAGTCCTCTGATGATGATTCTAATTCCAGCCCTGGACCTTCCACTGAGGTCCCAGCACACAGAGGAAGAGGAGGTTATCTCTGATGCGTCTTGTCTGACCTCCTGAACCTCACAATCCATAAGCATAAGAAACGGAAGAGATTTTGGCATATGGAAATACCAATAGGCCTGCCTTTGCAAAACCAAAAAATATGGTCAATTGGTTTGGGAACCAAGTGGAGTCTCGAAGTTGGAAGGCCTTTAAAAGAGTCTGCCCTGTCTTTTCCAACTCGCATCTCAGAAAAGTAACCAAGAACTCACGAAAGTCGTCATTGTGATTATGTCTTTAAATCTTCCTGATTACACGGGAGACAGGAAGATGGAAGCTCGGACGTTATATAATGGTTCATAATGGACCATAGCTTTCTCACTGACAGCATTACTGCTGAGTTCCCACTTGAATATAGTTCCCATCTGTTGTTTTCTGACTTGTCTGCTTTTGGTACTGAGTTATAGTGTTCAACAAAGACAGGAAAAACGGTGCTAGTGCTCTAAACTAATCCTTCTTTTGGAAAAAATGAACATGTCTTTTGGATGTTTTCACAAATGTAAAGAGATCTCTCCCCATATGTAATTCCACCACGTTGCCAATAAATATTTTCATCCTTTTAAAGTCTTTTTTGTTCAGTTCTCCTTTAAACACTTCTACTTCAATCCTACGGTTTCTAGTAAGAAAAGAGCTGACAGGGATATAAAGTAATTTATTAGCTTTACCATTTTCTGCAACTCTAAATATTTCACTTTCCTTTCTATCTAGGTAGTAACTCAGCCTGACTGTTCCATCTTTACAAGTTGAAGAAGCAATGGATTCAAATTCCCACAAGATTCTCAGTTCTTGGACCCTAGCCTGGTGAAAAGATTAGCTGAAAAGGATGTTGTTATGGTGGTAGCAGTAACTCAAGTTTGTGAACACTGTCTCTGTTTTATATTGTCCTCTTTAGTTTCAGCTTTTTTCCATCCTTTTTCCTGTCCCTGAAGTAAAAAGGCAATTGCCAAACTTGGTCCAGGTAAAGATAACATGGTTCAAGGAGCACCCACAGGGTGTCTCCTGTCTTCCAAATAAACACAACAACAATAGCCCAGAGAGATTTATCATTGCACTTGGTATTAATAGAACCCCTTTGAAATTTATTAATTAATTTATTTATCTTATGCCTATCCCACCCTGTCACCTTCTTCTTTACAGTCTGTGGCTGCTGGTTCCTTTTTATCATTTATTTAGGGGGTACATTTTCATCCATTTGAGAAAGCTGACACCACATCTGTTTCAAGTGACAGCTTCCAAATAGGCTAGTCCAGCCTGATTAAGTGCATAGGGAGTTTCTTTTCTTTTTCCTTAAAAGATAATTATTCATATAGACTAGCGGGGAGGTGGGTCTGGAAACATATTAGTCTTTTACTTGTCACAGTTAAACTGTAGTTAACGTTTAAAGCCTTATTGACTGAGGAAATTCTCTATTTCTGAAAGTCTTCGCTTAATTGTCTGAAAAGTGAGGGTTGTGCTTACCAAGGAAATCATTCAGTAAACAAAGCTTACAATGAGCTGTTTTATGGGTTGGAGTATTACCAATAAAGAAAAATAAACAGATCAGTGGTCAAGTTATGACCAATAAATGTGTGAATAAGGCAAATGAAGATTCAAAACGAACAGGGTACAGATTTTGGCAAATATGTATTCTCATTCAAGCAGAAAGCAGATCTGAAGAGCATAGTAGTATTGAAAAGAGCACAGTAGCAATAATTGCTTATATCCTTAAAACGAAAATATAAAACATCCTCCTCATAGTTAACTATGCTAACAAAACAGGATTAAAGGGCAGATTTATTTTCTGTGCATTTAACTATTGTTTAAAAAAATCAAAATTTAAATCTGGTAAATATCAGCTGCAGAATGGATTCATCTTTCATGAGGTCAGGTGGCTCTATCTTGTTAGTTTCCTCCATGTTGGGAACAACAGTAATTGGAACAAAGGCAACTCTTTAGGGCCATTGGCCTTCTTGGCTCTTCTTCATGCCTACATCATTGGCTATTCCAGTGATATTGTTTGAAGTGTTGGCTTTTATTTTTCCACCTTTAATAATTAACTTATTGATAACAGACTGTCCCATATGCCCCTCTCAATGTCACTCATCTGAATGTCCAAAGACTCATGGAGTCATATTCAGTTTAAAGGCCTATTTTCAGAAATGAGAAGGAAAAAATGAAATTACAATCAGTGATGATGGTCTTGCTCACACTGCTCCATCCTGGTGCTCTGTGCGAGGCAGCATGTATTACGATGCCCATGGTGACCCAGATCTCTACACAGGCCCCAGTGGTGCTGCAGAATTGAGTGTGGGAGAAATAGGTCTTTTGGTTCACACTCAGTCTTGGCTAGTACCTCCCAAATATGGTACTGCAGTTGGTACCAACTGAGTTCTGAGTTGGAACCAGCTTCAGACACACCCTTTTTTCAAGCCTTCTCCATGAAACTCCAGAGCCTGGAAATCCTAGATGGCTCTGCTTGCCTCACAGTGAGTTCTTCCCTGGGAGCTTCACTGTTCTTTCCTGCCCCAGTGTTTCAGGCATGGCCACCCCAACCCAGTCACCAAATCTCCGAGTTAGCTTTGCAACTTCCTTCCCAGAAGGTCCCCTGCATCCAAAAATAAATTATCATGTGCTTGCCGAGAATTATGCCCACTGAGGACAGTTAGGGATCATAACATTGGCTAAGCTACAGAAAATTTTTGTGAAGGCAAAGGACAGCTTCCAGATTTGCATTAATTAAAAAAGATCATTCAGGAGGTTTAGAAAGAGTCAAAAAATGTTTTGCACACAGATGATCTTTTTTTTGGGGGGGTGGAAATGAAGGAAAATGTTGATTGTCTCCAAAGTATGGTGAAGGACTATAAATGTCATTCACTGGTTCAAGCTTGGCTCAGGAGCAAGGCATACCTATCTTACACTGACATATCCTGAAAGTATAGCAACAGAGATACCTTTGAATAATTGATACTATGTGCATCCCCAGGATCTAGTCACATTCCTTAGAAAAATGGGTATGGGATGGTATTGGAAAGCCTGAAGTTAATATTACCTGGAAACCTCCCAGGATGCAGTTTGAAATTTCACAAGCGAGTTTCAGAAGTGAGAGACCACTTTTGAATGAGAAATCCCCTCTATTTTTAACAGAAAAAATAGAATTCATTCATTCTTAACTTTACAAAATTGGATTGAACTACATTTGAGTAAAATTTTAAATACTTCAGGGCATGTCCTAAATTTTAGTTTTAAATTTCAGTTATTTGAATTCATAATATTACTCAACATTCAATTTAACATTCTTAATGAATTAAGTATTATTTTAAACATTAAAACCTTCCATATTTTCTATATGATTTAGATACAATTTGAGAATTTGAAGATTTTCATAATACAGATGATCTTTTATCTATGATTGTAAATAGCAAAGCACTTGAAGGATTTTGAAAGATCACCTTGCCAGCAGACCTGTTTTATTGGCCTAGTAAAGTTTTTGTTTCATTGTTTTATTTTACCATTGAGCCCACATATATGATAAAGACAGATGTTCCTCTTCTTACAGAGTCCAACTTCATAAATTTAAAAAGAAAATCAATGTATAAGATAAGGTATACAACTGCAAATACAATGTGAACCAAATATAAAAGTAAATAATTAGAAAAAGAAAATGGAAAAAAAAATCTTAGTAGTTATCTCTTAGTTGCTGAGATAATGCATTGATTCTCTTTATTATTATTCTCAAAATGAATGTGTATTCTTTTTATAATTAGAAAAAACTTTAATAATTTGGAAATCAACACACAAGAGGACAATTGAGGTTTTTCTTTATTGTGGAGTTTTGAAAGTATAAATAATATGGATCTCAAAAATAAGAAATTACATGGTCTAAAATATAGAACTATAATGTTTTTTATATTGCTCCTTGGTGTTACTTTTTTCTTAAACTCAGGTAATTTTTGAGCAGTTTCAAAACATTACCAGTAACTTCCCATTGATAAGATTTGTGTTTTGCAGATGCTTAATTTCTAATTAGCACTAGTCCATAAATAACATAGCTCTGGTCCTCAAAGCTTTACCCAACTCATTGTAGTCCCCATGATCAAAACAGCTAAATGTGTTCCTTGGCCTCAATATTTAACTTATCCTGGAGTGGATAATTTTACTTGATATCTATCTATCATCTATCTATCTGTCTATATCTATCCATCTATCTATATATATATATATGTACACATACACACACACACACACACAGATGCATGCTCAGTCATATACAACTCTTTGCAGCTCCATGGGACCATAGCCTGCCAGGCTCCTCTGTCCATGGAATTTTCCAGGTAAGAGTACTTGTGTGGGATGTCATTTCCTACTCCAGGGAATCTTTCCAATCCAGGGGTTGAACCTGAGTCTCTTGCATCTCCTGCATTGGCAGACGGATTCTTCACCATTAGTGCCACCTGGAAAGCCTCTCTCTCTCTCTCTCTCTCTGTCTATATATATATATAGTTGTTGCTAAACTGTAGCAAATGAATTAATTTGTGAAAGTGTTAGTTGCTTAGTCGTGTCTGCCTCTTTGCAACCCCACGGACTGCAGCTTTCCAGGCTGCTCTGTCCATGGAGTTCTCCAGACAAGAATACTGAAGTGGGTTGCCATTCCCTTCTCTAAGAGATCTTTTCAACCCAGGGATTGAACCTGGGTCTTCTGCATTGCAGGCGAATTCTTTACTGCCTAAGTTTCTGGGAGACTCTCTTTTGATAAAGACAATTAATTGATGCTAAAACTATTGACTAAATGATGTTAGACTACTGTGTATTCACTGGGCTTAAAAATATAACACAATTTTTTTATGGAGATCTTTTTCTTTATTGAGAAACTTTCGACTTAGGCACATGAAATAAAACCAATTATTGGGAGGTTTATTATAAATTGAATGGATACCTTTACAAAGGACAGACTTTGTAGTGCTACCTTAACCAAGTGATCAAATTTATCTTCACCAATAGGGAAATAAAACTTGAAAAGTGCAATTTGCTGTATGCAATACAAAAAACAAAACCAAACAATATCCCCTATGTGATTTTTTTGTCCAAAGAAAATATTGGTATAAATGTAGTCAGTCATGAGAAAACAAAGGGAGCCAGAGTAAGGGAAAATCTGCATGAAAATTGCCCTGAAATATTCAAAAAAATTAATGTCATGTCTCAACACAGTAGAATAGCATATGTATAAATAAATTAATTTTAATGGTGTTTTCTTTGTATTATGGGTTTGTAGGAAAATGTTCTTATTCTCGAGAAATGCATGATAAAGTATTTAGAGGTGAATTATCATCATGACTGCAAATTACTTCCAAATGGTTGCCCACCACCATTAACAGCAAGGTACTAAAGCATGTAGACAGAGAGAAAGCAACATTTGCAGTAGTGAAAACAGTAAAGGGCAGATGAATGTTCATTGTGCTGTATTTCAACTTTGCATGTAGTAGATACTGAGTGATATTTCCTCCACATAGCTGAAAGATTTGAAAACAGATGAGCTGAAGCCAGCTTAGGGACACTTAATGTCCTTTCAGGGTTTCTCAGGGAGCTGTATGTGCAATTCATCCATAGCCAGGTGTCTATTAATGGCTTCAGATTGTTTAGAGGGTAAGCACCGAATGGATATGGCAGTGAGACATCTGGGAGTGAAATTTGTGGCATATGTGACTATAAAACTATGAATATAAATGTGCCTGGGTGGATAAGAGAGAAAATATATATGTATATATCAGTATATGATGTTTATAGCTGTAGTAAATTTAGAAAGAACTATTTATAATTAAGAGCATATTGAATAGCGTTAGATCATCTATAAGAGGGTGCACATTCATACCTGTGATTCCCAAAGGCAAGGGAATGATAGGAAGATCAATACCACTCTAGATGATTATACGGATCTGGAAAGATTAGCTTGAACGTTTCACAGACTAAATGACAATATAACAAATCAAGAACGTTGAGGTCAAATAAAAGGCAACCCTAATTCCCACGCCTTTGTGAGCGGTGTTGAGATCATTTCTCAGGCATGACATAGAACCAGCAAAATGGATGCTAACTTGCATATTTCACCTCTTTATGTCCCAGGAAGCGCCCGTCCTCATCACCTCAAACTCTCTCTGAGACTGGCAAAAGAAATGGTTCTTTTATTTTCCAGTTCATTTCCTGTTTCAATTTATTTTATAAAAAACTTTTATATACAAAATACCGACACAGAAATTAAAATCAACTTGAAATTTCTTTGGATAAAGAGTCATTGCCTTGTCTGTCTGCTAAATATATTCAAACAGGTCCGGCAGAATATTGCATCTGCCCTTGTCTTTCCTTATAGCTTTATCAGCGTTAAAGGTCAGTTGTGATGGTGTTTATGAAAGAAAAGGAAAAGGGAATTTGCTTCACCTTTAAATCTTTCATATACTTTGCATTAAGATATCTTCTCAAGATGTATTACTCATTAAAGCAAATTTGGTTACAATTGTGGATTGCAAAGCTTGCATAGTTTTTCTTCATTACAAAGGATTTGTTTTCTTTTTAGTTATTATACTATAGGTTGAAAGGCTTCTCTTGTAGCTCAGTCAGTAAAGAACCTGCCTGCAATGCAGGAGAGCTGGGTTCAATCCCTGGATTGGGAAGATCCCTTTGGAGAAAGAAATGGCAACCCACTCCAGTAGTCTTGCCTGGAGAATCCCATGGACAGAGGAGCCTGGTGGGCAACAGTCTGTAGAGTTGCAAGAGGTGGACATGACCTAGTGACTAAACCACCAAACATATTACCCATTAAAGCAAATCTGGTTACAATTGTGGATTACAAGGCTTGCATAGTTTTTCTTCATTACAAAAGGATTTGTTTTCTTCTTAATTATTATACTTTAAAGTATGAGCATAATTGAAAAGTGAGAAAGATATCAAGTATGTGTATCTTGAATCTGTTTCAATTATTAACCATCAATGATATCCTTCTTTAAGCATCAGTTAGCCAAAAAGATACTTCAGAATTTTGCAGATATTAAATATCATTCAATCATGTCCAAAAGCAAACATAGAAAGTGAAATCATCAATTGATTTTTTTTTCTCTTACATATCATTTTTATTAAAAAAGAATATGCATCCTAACTAATGTTACCCTTAAAGTGGGAAAGTGGATCATTTTAATTCATTATTGCCTTTTATGTCCTAGGCTCTATACTAGGTGCTTTATTAAGTAAATTGCATCCAATCCAAAAGAAAACTCTAACATTTAGGTACATATTTGGGGCAGTATAAAGCATTTCTGGAAATCGTTTTTGGGAGAATTAAGGTAGCTACATTAGCAAAGAAGATCGAGAAGCAATGCCCAGAGACATAGGCAAACATCCGGGAGAAAGTGGCATAATGAGAGTGAAAAATAGAGAGAGCCTTCCAAAAGTTGAGAATGCCAAGTGGGTCAAATTATGCTGAGACAATAAGATAATCCTGGCATAGATCCACTGGATTTACTGTTGTAAAAGTCATAGTTGGCCAGTTTGGAGCAATGGTGAGGACAAGAGCCAGACCAGAGTTGTTTGAAAAATGAAGAGACAATGTCGGTTTTGATATTGAGAACTTCCTGTCTTTCAGAACTGACAATGAAATGGATGATTTAGGAGATAATGTGTTTCCAATCAATGGAAATGTTCAAGGAGATTTTTGGTTTTCAAGTCTGTTCTAACATGTAGTTTTAAGCTCCTATGGGGAGGTGAGAAAGGAGATGCTATTTTTAATATCTGAATTCTTTGAAGAAACATCCACTTTATGTGAACTAGTGAAGACTTAGGAATTATGTTTATATTTATATATATTCCCATCAGAATTTCTTATTCTTTAAATACTCAATTAGCCATTATAGATTAAGATTGAGATATACAGATTTTGAGAACCTCCAATGAGATTAAACAAAGTAAATGCTCAGGTAATTAGAAGACCAAAAAAATAATAATAAGGCAAAAAGAATAAGAAATGTCTGAGAAATTATAACAGAAACATTATCCCCTCAAAATTATTAGAAAAAATGAGATTTGATTGACTAGAGATATTCTTCCAAATATAATATGGAGTAATAATGCCTTCAATCTAAAGGAAATAAGAGTAAGAAGAACAAAATAAAGAGAGAAAGTAGGAAAGATCTTTGGCTTGGAGAAATTAAGACATATCAGTAAAAAAAAAAAAAATGTGGTATCTGGAGTTATAAAATTAAACACATGTCTATAATAACCAGAATATGGGTTGTAATAGCTCAGGGTGTTAAGGTCATTGGGTAGCAAAGGCTTTAAGTTAATTCTGAACAACAGGTCCCCCTATCAAAGATGATGTGCATGCGTGCTCAGTCACTCAGTCTTGTCCAACTTTTTGCCACCCCCAGGACTGTAGCCCACCAGGCTCCTCTGTCCATGGGATTTCCCAGGCAAGAATACTGGAATGGGTTGCCATTCTCTTCTCCAGGGGATCTTCCTGACTCAGGGAGTAAACCCATGTCTCCTGAGTCTCCTACATTAGCAGGTTACCTGGAAAACCCCATCAAAGATGACCTCTATTGCTAATAGGTATATGATTACACAATTAACTGAAAATGATATTTATGAATACTTACTATGTCCATGACATTTTTCTGGGTACTTGGGAAATAGTGAAAACATAGACAAAAGTCCTTGACTTAATAGAGCCAATGTTCTAATACAAGAGATCAACAATGCCAGATTATTAAGTCAAGTGAATTGAATGCTGGAGAGTTTAAGAACCAAGGAGAAAAAAGAAAGAAGAACTGGGATACGCAGTGTCAGGGGATAGGACCAACTATTCTCTCCTTGTAAATAATTTCAGTGCCAAAAAAAGCTGGAAGGACAGCTTTAGCCAACAGAGTTTCTATTAGTCCTTCTGCATATTTCCCCAATTAGAAATAGGATAAATTTCTTACAGATGTGCCCATTATATAAGCTCAGCCTGATTCTTCTCTTGATTCCATACTTTCAACTGCTTCACTGAGCCCTAACATCTTCCCATATAAAGAAATTTTGAAGCTGCTGCTGCAGTGGGTGTGTAAAAGAAGCCAAAATATAATAAAAACATTGCTTGGTGAGCATAGATTTGAAACTAAGAAATCTGAGTGTATTAAATATCTAATATGCAGCCTGAGTATATCAGGCTAACACAACCATATATTCATATGTTCGTTTCACAATAGAAATAATCTTGTCAATGACACCAGAATAAGATGAATCTTGACTTAGATTTTCTGTAACTGAGATAGTCCTCAGATGGGCACTATCATCAATTCATTTTCAGCGTCTTTTCCATGCTTACGTCAGGCTAACAATCCCTGTTTTGATTAACAGTTTCTTCATTTACAGACAATAGCTCTACAAAGCTATTATGATGTCTCATTGTTCCAAGACACTCGGCTCAAAATGGTTGTGCTTTGCTTTTACATTTTAATGGAGGGTAAATTGTTTTCTATTTTCTAAGTTCTTGGGGAACTGGATGATCTTCATGTATGAACAAAAAGTTTACACTTATAAACTTTGGTCTCTCTGAGGTCTTTAGGAGGTGGTCCCTGCAATATCCAAAGGGTAATGAAACAAGCTTCTGTCCCACAGATTTCGGAAGCCCATTCTTCTAATGACACCTCTTGAGAAGTGACTACTATGATGGTCAAAGTCTCAAAGTCTATGATGATGGTCACTTGTCACTTTAGTCTTCTAACATGCAAAAGCATTTAATTTTAAACCTTGCACATTAACTTTTCTATATTTCTTTCACTTGCTCTAACAGAAATTGCTTTACCCAGGTATGAAGATAACTAGTCCCTTAATTCCCCAAATGGGAGAAGGCAATGGCACCCCATTCCAGTACTCTTGCCTGGAAAATCCCATGGGTGGAGGAGCCTGGTAGGCTGCAGTCCATGGGGTCGCTAGGAGTCGGACACGACTGAGCAACTTCACTTTCACTTTCCACTTTCATGCATTGGAGAAGGAAATGGCAATCCACTCCAGTGTTCTTGCCTGGAGAATCCTATGGACGGAGAAGCCTGGTAGGCTGCAGTCCATGGGGTCACACAGAGTCGGACACGACTGAAGTGACTTAGCAGCAGTAGCAGTAATTCCCCAAATAGCTTCCACTAAGTTATTTATGGAGTCGCAAAGAGTTGGACATGACTGAGCGACTGAACTGAACTGAACTGAAGCTATTTATAAGACCACTTTAAAGATGGCTGGAGAATAATAAAAGTAAAATATAGAGAGTGACTTCAACTGTTGGCTTGTGTCTTCTGGGTCTAGCTAGGTCAGGAGGCAATCCTCCTAGCCACCAATTTAAACCTCCCTCCCTCCTGCCCTGCCTAAAATGATAGATGTGAGACAGCTATTCCCCTCGGGGGGAATTACCCCAAAACAAGGAGTTGGGAGGAGGCTTTCAAATAGAAACACATGGATATTTTCAAATGTCTTCCCTATTCTGTTTGAAATTATACCACACATCTGCTGCCAACCCTTCAATACATTTTGTGCAATGCTAAGTCCCAAAGAATTTCATTTTGCAATTTTTCTGCAAGATGAGATTTAAAAAGTTCAAGTCATAAGGATTTTACCTACAACACGTTCCTCCCAATTCTGCCACATGAGTCTTCTGAACAGAGAGTACTTAAATGTAAATTTCTTCTTTAGCCTCCAGTATTGTCACTTTCTTATAGTTGGCAGACTGCCAGGTTGTTCTGACCCTTTCTTGTCAATCTTAAAGTTGCATGGTGTCAGTCCTCTATCAGTAAGAAATCCCCTACCAATGACTATTTCCTGTTCTTACTGTCTAAAGATTTCATTCCATGGCTGTAAGAATGAAGTTTATTTAAGGGAAGTCAAAAGATATGAGGAAAACCATAGACAGTTGAAATGTCTGTATGTTTCAAGCACCACTATAAAAAAATGCTTGGGATGTATTCCTGCAAGATAGAATATAATTTAATCTCTCTTCAAAAGGCAAGGCAAAGAAAATATTTTAATATCATTATAGTTTACTGATGGACAAATCACAATTCCCTGAAATGTTGCATAATGTTTTGTGTAAAACAAGGAAATTTACCAGAAAAGTACTATGGTAATTTGGAGGCTACATACTCATAGGTTCTTCTAATTCTAATTTGTCCTTTCCTGGTAGTCAGCAAGATCCTAATGCTTTGCTTGACTACTCAAAGAGGTGATTTCTTTTCAGTAAATTAAATCAATTTCCATTTGTTCTTGGTCTAGGAAATTTTATTTTCTCTTGTCTTTATTCAATTTTCAATTCATTCTTCCCAGAGCATAAATCAATGTCTTCCTTTGATTTCATGGCAGGTATTCCTATTTCTTTTGCATTACAGTAGAGTCAGGAAAAAAAATCATTATATTAAACATCATTCTAGGCTTTGAAGCTATAGTGATGCAAAGTAATCAATACCAGGTCATTTCTAACTCTACAAAAAATACTAAAACCTTAATATTCAAGTAGAAGAATAATTTAGAAGCAATAATCAGAGAGCCTTGGTGAGGCTTATGATTTCAGTATAAGAGCATAGAGAAGATGTGGCAAAAACCAAGAAGATAATTATTCATAACTGTCAGAAAAATGTAGGCCATAGGGATGATTTTTACTAAGATTCTATTCTTTTTCTGCATTAATCTGCCTGCCTTGGTTTAGATTTGGAATTGGTACTGTGTTACCTTTATAGGTACCAGATTGAGTGGTTTAAACAACAGAAACTTGTTTTCTCATGGTTTTGGAGATTAGAAGTCCAAAGACCAAAGTGTAATCAGGGTTGGTTTCTCCAGAGCCCTTTCTCCTAGGCTTATAGGCGGCCATTTTCCCCTCCCTGTGTCTTTACAAGGTCTCCCCTCTGTGTATCTATCTCCTAAAATCCTCTTCTTATAAAGGCACTAGTCATATTAAATTTGGTCCTACTCTTTTAGTGTCCTTGTTGTTTAGTTGCTCAGTCGTATCTGACTCTTTGCAACCCCATGGTCTGTAGCTGGCTAGGCTCCTCTGTCCATGGGATTTCCCAGGCAAGAATACTGAAGTGGATTGCCATTACCTTCTCCAGGGGATCTTCCTGTACCAGGAATCAAAGCCACATCTCTTGCACTGCAGGCAGATTCTTTACCACTGAGCCACCAAGGCAGTCCTGGGTTCCACCATAGAGAACTCATTTAATTACCACTGCAAATCAGATCAGATTAGTTCAGTCGCTCAGTCCTGTCTGACTCTTTGCGACCCCATGAATCGCAGCATGCCAGGCCTCCCTATCCATCACCAACTCCCGGAGTTCACTCAGACTCACGTCCATCGAGTCAGTGATGCCATTCAGCCATCTCATCCTCTGTCGTCCCCTTCTCCTCCTGCCCCCAATCCCTTCCAGCATCAGAGTTTTTTCCAATGAGTCAACTCTTCCCATGAGGTGGCCAAAGTACTGGAGTTTCAGCTTTAGCATCATTCCTTCCAAAGAAATCCAAGGGCTGACCTCCTTCAGAATGGACTGGTTGGATCTCCTTGCAGTCCAAGGGACTCTCAAGAGTCTTCTCCAACACCACAGTTCAAAAGCATCAAATCTTCGGTGCTCAGCCTTCTTCACAGTCCAACTCTCACATCCATACATGACCACAGGAAAAACCATAGCCTTGACTGGACGAGCCTTTGTTGGCAAAGTAATGTCTCTGCT
This sequence comes from Bison bison bison, assembly GCF_000754665.1. Classification (NCBI taxonomy): domain Eukaryota; kingdom Metazoa; phylum Chordata; class Mammalia; order Artiodactyla; family Bovidae; genus Bison; species Bison bison. The sequence continues at coordinate 1,878,260 of NW_011494792.1, read as the reverse complement.
TTTGAATATGCTATCTAGGTTGGTCATAACTTTCCTTCCAAGGAGTAAGCGTCTTTTAATTTCATGGCTGTAGTCACCTTCTGTAGTGATTTTGGAGCCCAGAAAAATAAAGTGTGACACTGTTTCCACTGTTTCCCCATCTATTTCCCATGAAGTGATGGGACCCGATGCCATGATCTTCGTTTTCTGAATGTTGAGCTTTAAGCCAACTTTTTCACTCTCCACTTTCACTTTCATCAAGAGGCTTTTCAGTTCCTCTTCACTTTCTGCCATAAGGGTGGTGTCATCTGCATATCTGAGGTTATTGATATTTCTCCCGGCAATCTTGATTCCAGCTTGTGCTTCTTCCAGTCCAGCATTTCTCATGATGTACTCTGCATAGATGTTAAATAAGCAGGGTGACAATATAAAGCCTTGACGTACTCCTTTTCCTATTTGGAACCAGTCTGTTGTTCCATGTCCAGTTCTAACTGTTGCTTCCTGACCTGCATACAAATTTCTCAAGAGGCAGGTCAGGTGGTCTGGTATTCCCATCTCTTACAGAATTTTCTACAGTTTATTGTGATCCACACAGTCAAAGGCTTTGGCATAGTCAATAAAGCAGAAATAGATGTTTTTCTGGAACTCTCTTGCTTTTTCCATGATCCAGT
>NW_011494792.1:1876164-1877274 GCF_000754665.1 Bison bison bison | reverse complement strand
ACTGGAATTCTATCACCTCCACTAGCTTTGTTCTTAGTGATGCTTTCTAAGGCCCACTTGACTTTGCATTCCAGGATGTCTGGCTCTAGGTCAGTGATCACACCATCGTGATTATCTGGGTCGTGAAGCTCTTTTTTGTACAGTTCTGTGTATTCTTGCCACCTCTTCTTAATATCGTCTGCTTCTGTTAGGTCCATACCATTTCTGTGCTTTATTGAGCCCATCTTTGCATGAAATGTTCCTTTGGTATCTCTGATTTTCTTGAAGAGATCTCTAGTCTTTCCCATTCTGTTGTTTTCCTCTATTTCTTTGCATTGATCGCTGAAGACGGCTTTCTTATCTCTTCTTGCTATTCTTTGGAACTCTGCATTCAGATGTTTATATCTTTCCTTTTCTCCTTTGCTCTTCACTGCTCTTCTTTTCACAGCTATTTGTAAGGCTTCCCCAGACAGCCATTTTGCTTTTTTGCATTTCTTTTCCAGGGGGATGGTCTTGATCCCTGTCTCCTGTACAATGTCACGAACCTCATTCCGTAGTTCATCAGGCACTCTATCTATGAGATCTAGGCCCTTAAATCTATTTCTCACTTCCACTGTATAATCATAAGGGATTTGATTTAGGTCATACCTGAATGGTCTAGTGGTTTTCCCTACTTTCTTCAATTTAAGTCTGAATTTGGCAATAAGAAGTTCATGGTCTGAGCCACAGTCAGCTCCTGGTCTTGTTTTTGCTGACTCCATCTTTGGCTGCAAAGAATATAATCAATCTGATTTCGGTGTTGACCATCTGGTGATGTCCATGTATAGAGTCTTCTCTTGTGTTGTTGGAATAGGGTGTTTGTTATGACCAGTGCATTTTCTTGGCAAAACTCTATTAGTCTTTGCCCTGCTTCATTCTGTATTCCAAGGCCAAATTTGCCTGTTACTCCAGGTGTTTCTTGACTTCTACTTTTGCGTTCCAGTCCCCTATAATGAGAAGGACGTCTTTTTTGGGTGTTAGTTCTAAAAGGTCTTGTAGATCTTCATAGAACCGTTCAGCTTCTTCAGCGTTCCTGGTTGGGGCATAGACTTGGATTACTGTAATATTGAATGGTTTGCCTTGGAACTGTCT
>NW_011494792.1:1780849-1876064 GCF_000754665.1 Bison bison bison | reverse complement strand
CATAGACTTGGATTACTGTAATATTGAATGGTTTGCCTTGGAAACGAACAGAGATCATTCTGTCATTTTTGAGATTACATCCAAGTACTGCATTTCGGACTCTTTTGTTGACCGTGATGGCTACTCCATTTCTTCTGAGGGACTGGAATGGGTGAATTTAACTCAGATCACCACTGCAAATACCTATCTCCAAATTGAGTCACTTACTGAAGTACTGGCAGTTCGAACTTCAACGTATGAATTTGGAGCGGGGCGTGCAGTTCAGCCCATAACAGATACAATGTTCCTTAGAGAGCATTCTATGTGGCCTGGAAGGGACCACAGAGACATTTTGCTAGGAAGCCACAATCTCAGGTGAATTTCAGATTCACCTTTTGGACCTGCCCTGATGAAAGGTAAACGTATAGAAAATAGAAATGTGTACTTATTATAACAATATGTATCAAAACCCTGGTGAATAAACGAAAACTTTAGTTTTAAACTTTTCCCATTACGTGATATACAAATGGTTTGACCCTCTTTCCATTCACCTCCTCTCTCACACACTGACATCCTCCTTTCAACATCTAGAGCTATTTGCATGGACATTATGAACATACAGCCTTGACATTTGTGCTATTATTAAAAATAGTGGTTAATCTTTACTAATTCAGTCAATATGCTATCAATTCCAAGTATTCTCTTATCATTATTTAGTTTATAAAGTAATCTTCATGCTGCATAAATAAATTTTCATCCCTCTTAAAGTTATTTACCAGATACAAAAATAACAAATTAAAATGTACAAAATTTCTTCAAAATTATTTAGCATTGAACAACAGAGGTCATAATTAAATGGTATATTGAAATCATAGTTCATTTATATTAGTTGTTATGTTCATAGAATACTAAAAAAAAACCCAAAAAACTGGGGTAATGACTTCTTTTCAGAGTCTTGTGTTTCTGGGTATTATAAATCTGCAAGTTTAATCCAGCTGGCAGGGTATAGTAATGAGAGGGACAAAGAGGTAAGATGTTTAGACATGCAGTTTGAAAAACGACTTTTCAAGTCCTCTCAAATTAACTTATAAGTCTAGGTTTTAACTGAGGCCCTCTTAGAGAAATAGCACTAAAGCACTTTGCATTTAATGCAGTGAAATTAGTAGAAAGTGTAACAATAAAATGAATAATTGCTAAACTCTGATCTATTTAGGTGGAAAGCACATGTTCATATAATATCAAACATCCACATATTTAAGAAAATCCAGTGATCAATTAATTAATGCTTAATTTGTCACCCTACTTTGTTTTTTTATTTTGTTAATATAAATTTATTTATTTTAATTGGAGGCTAATTACTTTACAATATTGTATTGGTTTTGCCATACATCAACATGAATCCGCCATGGGTGTACACGTGTTCCCATACTGAACCCCCATTCCCCTTCCCTCCCCATACCATCCCTCTGGGTCATCCCAGTGCACTAGCCCCAAGCATCCTGTATCATGCATCAAACCTGGACTGGTGATTTGTTTCACATATAATATTATACATGTTTCAATGCCATTCTCCCAAATCATCCCACCCTCGCCCTCTCCCACAGAGTCCAAAAGACTGTTCTATATATCTGTGTCTCTTTTGCTGTCTTGCATACAGGGTTATCGTTACCATCTTTCTAAATTCCATATATATGCGTTAGTATACTGTATTGGTGTTTTTATTTTTGGCTTACTTCACTCTGTATAATAGGCTCCAGTTTCATCCACTTCATTAGAACTGATTCAAATGTATTCTTTTTAATGGCTGAATAATACTCCATTGTGTATATGTACCACAGCTTTCTTGTCCATTCGTCTTCTGATGGACATCTAGGTTGCTTCCTTGCCGTGGCTATTATAAACAGTGCTGCGATGAACATTGGGGTACACGTGTCTCTTTCAATTCTGGTTTCCTCGGTGTGTATGCCCAGCAGTGGGATTGCTGGATCATAAGGCAGTTCTATTTCCAGTTTTTTAAGGAATCTCCACACTGTTCTCCATAGTGGCTGTACTAGATTGCATTCCCACCAACAGTGTAAGAGGGTTTCCTTTTCTCCACACGCTCTCCAGCATTTATTGCTTGTAGACTTTTGGATAGCAGCCATTCTGACTGGCGTGAAATGGTACCTCACTGTGGTTTTGATTTGCGTTTCTCTGATAATGAGTGTCACTCTACTTTGAAACAGACTTACCAATATGCAGCATTACACAAAAATATAGATGATTGATATTTTCACTATTTATCAACAGATTCAGGTATCATTTAAACTCATATTTTATTGTTTTTTTTAGTTTACTTCTGCAGTCACCCTTGATTTCCTTTGTATTTTGTTCTTTTAACTTCAGATACTTAAAATGGCGAGAAACACAAACTCATGTCTAAGGAAATCTCCAAGGTATTTTTTTCTGTGACTTTACCAAAACATGAAAACTGAAGGACAGTTATGGCTTAATTAATTTCAATCACAGAGAGTACTGTTTATATAGTTGCCAATACTAGAAAAGTACAGCAATCAAAAACTTTCTTGTGAAACACCCTTCTAAGATGCCAGGACATTTTAAAAGAAATGTGATTTCAATAGAACTTTCATTCAGATGAAGGACAGTGTCAAATTTTAAAGAACAGAAAATAAACCAAGTGGTTTTAAGCTTTTAAGTTTTCACAGCTCAATTATTAGACCTGCTTGAATGAAATAAACATGTCAGATTAAGACATTTGTTTTATCCTAATTTATGTAGATGAGCACCTGGTAAACTAATAACAGTTTTGCAGTGCAGATTTTTACAAATATTTTATTTAAAGGCTTTTTGAAAGTATTATTTTTTAATATTATGTTAACATCATATATTTATCTTATATAAAAATGTTTTTAAGATTTTTAGTGTATTTTGTGTATTCAAGATACACAAGACTATGTATCTTGCACATATGTAATAAATATAATATACATAATTGAATATGTCTGTTTATATATATGTATTCAGGCAATGGCACCCCACTCCAGTACTCTTGCCTGGAAAGTCCCATGGATGGAGGAGCCTGGTGGGCCGCAGTCCATGGGGTCCCTAAGAGTCGGACAGGACTCAGCGACTTCGCTTTCACTTTTCACTTTCCTGCATTGGAGAGGGCAGTGGCAACCCACTCCGGTGTTCTTGCCTGGAGAATCTCAGGGATGGGGGAGCCTGGTGGGCTTCCGTCTATGGGGTCGCACAGAGTCGGACATGACTGAAGTGACTTAGCAGCAGCAGCAGCATACTCATTCAGTTCATAGTCTTGACACTTTTAACAAACCACAAATAATAGAGCTTATATAAAATATAAGGTATCATATAACTTCTCCTTTTAAGTGGTCTTCTTTTTAAAAAATATAATATTTGCTGAAAGTGCATATTTCCTATAACCATAACAATATCCAGAACATTGTTGCATACGTATTGATACATACAATATATGTCTGCTTATTAAATTTAATTTGATCTGATATATATTTTGTAAAATGATGAAAGATACATTATTGGGTGTGTGTGTGTTTTTCTTAAATTGTTTTGACAAAATACAAATCCTTGGATGAAGAACAAAAAAAAACAAGAAATGTCTTTATTTTTTATTTTATATAAATGATGAAGCTGATTTAAGTTATTTTTGGAGTTTTTAGTAGAAATAAAGAAGACTTGCTAAGGTCGATACTTTTTTTAGCTTTCTTGTAAAAAAATGTTAAAATATGGAGTAGCATTATATATAATTATTGAACATAATGTACAAGGTGTTGTTCAAGTTATTAAAAAACGAAACATAAACTTTTGAAAGAAAATCAATTACATAATGCACAATACAAAGCATTCTAAAAATAAGTGCTGTGCCATGTAACAAATGAACTTTGAATTTACTAAAATACAGACATTATCAGGGTCTTCTTTTACAATTGTAATGCTAATAAATGATATTCTGTTATTTTAATCTCTGTACCACATTCAAGAAACACAGCTCAACAGTTTAAAAGGTAATTTCAAAATAAAGAAGTTTTTGAAATTTTGGAATGTTCAGAGCATGACAATATTGAAAGTTTCTCTCCCCTTTTCTTCTGTTTCCCTTCCAAATGACAACTGCCTTGTGATTTTTTACCATCAGTCATTTACTTACTCACTAGAAGTGCATGCCATCTCTCAGGACCTGCCCTGGAAAGTGAAAGTCATACACTTTTCTTCTGCCTTTTCTCAAAAGCATCTGTCTGTCTATACAAATGACTCTTTCTTTCCACCTCTACTCCTCTCTGCTTTCCTCCTCTCATAGGGTCAGGAAATGTCTGGCCTGGAAAGGAGACAGGATGGGTAATGGGGCTCAATAGCATAGCACATGAATAGGAATCCAGCGAAAATATCTGCCCTTGCTGAGTGTCCTTCTTTTAAAAAACAAGACAGGGAATTCCCTGGCGGTCCAGTGGCTAAGACTCCTCACTTCCACAAGCAGGTGCAGTTCAGTCCCTGGTTGGTGAACTAAGATCCCACATCCCAAAGCCACAACAAAAAAAAGATCTTTTTTTGAGCACCTGTTTTAAGCAATTCCTTATTGGCAACACCACCTGTCTTTAGATTAATCAAGCTGATTAAGGAAAAGAAACAAACCAGGCTGTCATCTCTTTACTATGGCATACCAATATTTCTTCAGAGCCTGGGCAACAGTTTGACTTATTGGCCTGAGTAACTTACTTTGTCAGAAACCTTCTCCAAGTAAAGCATGGGAGACTGGTCACATTTCAGAGTGGGGGTTTTTTGTTTTGTTTTTAATATGATGAACAACTCTAAATATCTTTTTACTTCAACTGCATTTAGCCATCTTAGGTAAGGAAGAAATATGATTTTATTCTTATGTCTCTAAAAATGAATAGATTGTTTTTTAGGCATCATGTCTTTGCTATACATGTTCTTGAATTTCTTAAATTCTCTGTTTATATTCAGTATTCATTATTGAAGATAATTTGAATAGTTATGATTATTGTGTTCTTACATTATACTTTGAAATGTCAAGTCATAGTTTAAAAACCCTCTCCTAATTTGGTTGATCATCTAAAAGATTTTTGGACTTTTCAGCTATCCAAATACACAATAACAGGGTTGTGCAATAACCAAAATTGAAACAGCATTGCAGGTTGCATATGAACATAAGGGATCACTTATTGGAAACTCAATATCTGAATCCCAACTGGTGGTTAAAATTAACTAACATGTACTTAACAGGTTCAAATTTTATATTACTTAAGAAGGAGAATCAAGAAGGCTACACTAGGAGAAACATTACTTTTTAAAATAAGTTATTTTAAAAAGTGTTTTTAAAATTAAGGAAAATAGTAGTTTATGGTTCCATTAACTTCAGAATTTGAATGGATATGTGGTCTTTTTCAACCAAACATACCCGTATTTGCCCAAGCTGCATGTAAGATAGTAGAGAAGATACCTAAACAGAGAAAGAGACTGATGTAATTCAGAGTTTGGCTTCTATTGCAAGTGGAGATAGTCAAATGACATTCATAATTATTTATTGATCTTACATACTTAGAATAAATATTTGCTACAGTTTAGAGAGAAAAACATTCCTCAGAATTTCAGTTCTTCTCTTTTGCACTCCATCCTTCTATAACTTCCCTATCTCAATCTCCCAGTTAGAGCAGAATTTTTAGTAAGTTTTTCACATTTATCCAATTAATCTAATATTAGAATGAATAGAGAATAGCATTTTTCCTAAAATGGATGGGGATATAGAAAACAACAAGAATGAGTAACTGGATCTGGTAATATGACATATGTATACTTTCTTCTCAGTTAAAGACAAATATTGAGTTGTAATTTGACAAGCCATGTATTATGGGTGAATATGAAAATCCCATGGACGGAGGAGCCTGTTAGGCTGCAATCCATGGGGTCCCTACAAGTCAGACATGACTGAGCGACTTCACTTTCACTTTTCACTTTCATGCATCGGAGAAGGAAATGGCAACCCACTCCAGTGTTCTTGCCTGGAGAATCCCAGGGAAGGGGGAGCCTGGTGGGCTGCCGTCTATGGGGTCGCACAGAGTCGGAAATGACTGAAGTGACTTAGCATAGCATAGCATGATGCTTAGATAAATTATTCTGATTTAATTTTTACCTCTCCTCTCGTTTATAAAATGAACGAATTATTCAGATCAGCATAAAAGGAGACAGAACAGACTTTCTTTGTTTTGGGTGCTATGTGAATTTCTAGAGTGGTAAAGATGGTTCATAGCAGAGTGAGAGTTCAGGTTATTGAAAGAAAATATATTCCATGCATAATATATGACATAATGTTGGCAGGATGTGATATTTGGGGCTACCTGTGATAAAAAATGGGACTTCCTGGTCATGCTTTATTCTTGGCAAGAGACTCAGAAGTTGATTATTAAGCACCATTTCAATACAAATTTCAATTAATTTAGAGCCATTGGTTCAATTGGAGTCCCCATGTTTAATAGTGATAAAGTTCTGAGAATGTAGCAAGAAATGATCCAGGATACTTGTTAAATATTGGTGAATCCATATTAACAAGAATAACAATTAAAGTCTGATATCTGAAATACAAGTTTTTCTTGAATATTGATCTTACTATACTAATAGCTGTGATACTCTTATTCCTGTCTACATGGTCTTCATTATTTAAAAAGTCAGTTGGTGTTACATTTTCTAGAATGTGCAAAGCACCTAAGAGTAGTTCAGGGCTTCCCTGGTGGCTCAGATGGTAAAGAGTCTGCCTGCAGTGCAAGAGACCCAGGTTTGATTCTTGGGTTGGGGAGATCCCCTGGAGAAGGAAACAACAACTCACTCTAGTATTCTTGCCTGGAAAATCCCACGGATGGAGGAACCTGGCAGGCTACAGTCCATGGGGTCTCAAAGAGTTGGACATGACTGAGCAATGTCACTTTCTTTCTAAGAGTAGGGAAAGTGATTATACTCCACAAGCTGCCACTTCATAAATCATTACTCTCTGTATTGGGATTGCATCATGAAAGTCTGCCTGAAACTGTATTGTGAAGCAGATACTGAAGCAAAAATTATCTGTCTTTGGCTTCCTTTCATCCTCTCTTCTTTGATTCTAGTGTACATTTTGTTCTCCTAGACCCACAGACAACCAATGAGTCTGCTATTATTTCCATAATAAATAGCAGCAATGGAGTCTCTTTTAAGGTCAGTCAGTCTTTCCCTGCAAAGATATCTTTCTAGAGAGAAGGTTGTCTCATCTAGGTCTGGAGGGACAGCAATCTGAATGAATCAAAGATTTTCATATAGTATAAAGGAGAGTTCATGCAATAATGTTGTCTTGGCCAGCACAAGTTCTCTCTAGGCCATGAGCAGGACAAATAAATAACACTGAACTGTTCTCCCTAGAGAGCTAATTTACATTAGGTAAAATTAGATCTGACTTAGTTCCTTCTTTCCAAACAGCTTACACTTTCATCTTTGTTTCAACTTCACTTACTCCAAATGTAAAGCAAGTCAAATCAAAATATTTGCTTTCAGGAAGCCAGAAACATATGTCAGTTCATGGCCTCTATGGACACTCATAGTGGATTCATGCTACCCAAGAACCTCAACACGCATTTTAAATTCAGTGCCCTTTTGGTCACTTACATCCCCAAAGTTTCTCATAATGAACTAAAATGAAACAAAGTGATTTTTTTCCTCCAGGGAGACACCAATCAAGCTGGGAATAATGGTGATCTGGGCCACTCTTTAAAGTCCAGAGAGTGCTCTGGTTTCGGCATTAGACACTAATTCAGTTTGTTTGACTCTTAGAGTTGATCCTCCAGGCATAAAAGGATGTTTAGTCATCAAACAAACAGGATTACTGTATCTTGGATTTCTGCCACTGGAAACCATTAGCAGGGTGTGTAGTGGGAGGAGGGAGCAGAGGTACAAAGGGTGAAAATCAGGCTATTATCCTTCAAAGACCCTTTGCAATGAAACAAACTTCAATCTACTAATACACTTTGAACACTAAGCCCTTTTCTTTGTCTGCTCTCCATTCTACACAATTTTGGATTGTATAGAATTAGAAGAGGCCTTCCAGGTATTCTATGCAACTTCCCACAGAAAAGTTCTTTAGAAAACATTTATGACAAATGGTTATCCCAGACTCAAATTAAAACATAAAAACAATCTTATTTTGAGGCAAATTTTGCTTCTCAGCATCTTTTACATCTTGGAGATAGTTTGCCCACTGGAGTAATGAAGAGCAATAAATCAAATCCTAATTTCTTTTTGACATACCTGGCAGAGGATGGAGGACAATGACATCCTCTAGGTTTGCCTTTTCTAAGATGAATATGCATAGCTTTGTTATTTGCAGTTCTTTTACATGAGCCAAATAGTTTAATTTCACGTGTCTGTGGGACAGACTGTATTTTGTAAGTCCACTGACCTGGAGAGAGATTCTCAAGCTTGGTGATGTATGTGGTAATCAAGAAGACTGTGGTTGGATTTGAACCATGCTTTCTGGTTTCAAAGTTCAGTGTTTCTGTTCTATTCACTGTTCTCTTTAGTACATACAGCCATCTTATTAAAGATGACTCTTTCCCCAAACTCTATCAGCCAAAAGAGGAATTAAGACTCTTCTGAAACAGTGCCTATAAAAGAAAAGAAAGCTACCAAAATAGATCATCAGTGAATGATTCAAGTGTTGAAATCCCTGACATAGTTCCATCGCCCGACACTTCACAGTCCTCTCTCTGGTCCCTTAGTATGTATTTACTTTCATTTGAACACGTCCTTGATAGCAGTTACACTCAGAAGCCCTCTTCACTTGAAGTGATAATTATATGGTTTTCCAGACTTTAAAATTACAGTCCGTGCAGAGAGGTAGCAAGTTATGTATGTACCACCTATTTGATGCTAGATGCGAATTTGCAGAAATGGTAACAGCAAGGCTGTGTTGTTCTACCATATTAAATAATTAAAACTGTTTCCACCGTAATACACCCCATTTGCTTTATGGTTAATAATTATAACAATGCACTTAGATACAGGCAAGGATATTACTAGTTCATGCCTGATATTGGAAGTAGCCTCATCAGCCACTCAAGGCAAAGCTTAATTGCCATTTCTGACAATATTATTGACTGTTATTCTTTATTTTAATTTTTCAAAGGGTAAAGAAATTAAATTCCAATTCTCCAAGAAAGAATTTTCTCTCATGGGTGGATGTATCTGGGCTGGGGTGGGGCTGCCATGTCAAGGAGACCTGGGTGCCTGGTTGGAAAAGGTGAGGGTTTACATTTAGAAGACCTGCATTTTGCTTTCTACTGACACACAGAGTTGTTTCTCAGTCCACATCTTCTGAGGGAAGCAAAGCTCTCTCTTTAGTTCATTTAGAGCATAGCTGTGACAAGGAACTTGCAGAGCATTTGAAAAGCTGTTGTTTTAATGTTGATAGCAGAGAACTGTCTTGAACTGTCTTCCTCCCCTGGAAGGCAGAGAACATGAAGCATCTGACTTCACCCCAAGTCCTGAAGACAAACAGATGCTCTTGGCTTTGGGGTATTTTTACCGCTGTTGCTGATATAAGCAGCCATGCCAGACGTGTGACCTTTGCTAGGTTGGTAGAGTTTGTATCTGTTGTGAGGCACTCAAGACTGCAAGGGAACTGGCTGTGTCCCTTGCAATCCAGTCTCTTCTGGAGTAGGAACCAATGGCTCAGTTAAGGTTGATGATAGGATATCTTATTGCATGGAACAGACTTTACATTCCCCTGTCCCTCAGCACTTTAGAAGCATTTTTGTTTTTATTAAAAGTCATCATAATGGCATGCTTGGAGGTCAGTGTTGTTGTGGTGATGTTTCAGGTTTGCTTGATTGGTTTTTTGTTTTAATGTTTTCATAAGTCACATTCACTTTCACTGAATTTCACTTTGGCCTACTGTCCTCATGACTAAAGCCAGATTCCTAAACATGGTTTACAAGGTCTTTCATAATCATATTACCTGCTCATGTCTGTAGTCTTCTCACTATCTATTCTCCATGCCCACCTCTGCAAACTTGCAGTTCCTGGAATGGCCATGACTTTGTCCTCTTAGTCCCTTTGCAGGTTTTGATTAGTGGCTTAGAAGACGCTTCCTATCACCTACTTTCTTGCTTTGCCCTCTTTGATTGGCTTCTCTCATCATCAGACTTAATTGCCTATATTTCCATGTCTCTGCTAGTCTGTGAGCACCATGAGGGTGGGGACAGTGTGTCATTCACTGTTTCTCCCTTGACACTGAACACTTATTATATATATAACTGCTGGTTGTTAAATACATGGATTATACGGCACTATAAGGGCTTCCCTGGTGACTCAGATGGTAAAGAATCCACCTGCAATATGGGAGAGTGGGTTGGGAAGATCCTCTGAAAGAGGGATAGGCTACCCACTCCAGTTTTTTACCTGGAGAATCCCCATGGACAGAAGAGCCTGGTGGGCTACAGTCCATGGGGTCACAAAAAGTCGGACATGACTGAGCGACTAAACACAGCCCTGCACAGGACGTTATAGACATTATAATCACGAAACATTAAAAGGAAAGGTCATGGAAAACTTAAGATGACATGTTTCAAAAGAAGTTTCCAAAGACCTACTCCAACCCTCCTACATGTACATCCATGGGAATAATTTCTTCCAGTTGTCAGTTCCAGAGTGGGCTTCCCTGATAGCTCAGTTGGTAAAGAATCCACCTGCAATGCAGGGGACCCCTGTTCGATTTCTGGGTTGGGAAGATAGGCTACCAACTCCAGTATTCCTGGGCTTCCCTTGTGGCTCAGCTGGTAAAGAATCCACATACTTTAGGACTGAAAAAACTGCTTTCTTTCTTTCTTTCATTTTGAATGAAATAATTCACTTAAGTGCACCAACTGAATACATTATTTTTTTTTTTCTTTTCACTGGCTGCTGCAAAGTGCAGACCCAATTTTGATGCTGTGATGTTTCATGAACATAATTCCTGGGTATATAATTTTTTACTTTTATTTCCATTTTTTTTTTAGAATTTTTAAAAAATTAATAAATTTGTTTTAATTGAAGGCTAATTCCTTTACAATATTGTAGTGGTTTTTGCCATACATTGACATGAATCAGCCATGGGTGTACATTTGTTGCCCATCCCTCAGGGTCATCCCAGTGCACCAGCCCTGAGCACCCTGTCTCATGCATCAAGCCTGTACTGGCAATCTATTTCACATATGATAATATACATGTTTCAGTGCTATTCTCTCAAATCATCCCACCCTTGCCTTCTCGCACAGAGTCCAAAAGTCTGTTATTTACACGTGTGTCCATTTTATTGTCTCACATATAGCGTCATCATTACCATCTTTCTAAATTCCATATATATGCATTAATATACTGTATCGGTGTTTTTCTTTCTGACTTACTTCACTCTGTATAATAGGTTCCAGTTTCATCCACCTCATTAGAACTGATGCAAATGCATTCTTTTTAATAGCTGAGTAATATTGCATTGTATATATGTACTGCAGCTTTCTTATCCATTTGTCTGCTGATGGGCATATAGATTGCTTCCATGTTCAAGTTATTGTAAACAGTGCTGTGATGAACATTGGGGTACACGTGTCTCTTTCAATTCTGGTTTCCTTGGTGTGTACGCCCTGCAATGGGAATGCTGGATCATATGGCAGTTCTATTTCCAGTTTTGTAAGGAATCTCCATAGTGGCTGTACTCGTTTGCATTCCCACCAACAGAGGAAGAGGGATCCCTTTTTTCTGCACCCTCTCCAACATTTATTGTTTGTAGACTTTTTGATAGCAGCCATTCTGACTGGAGTGAGATGGTACCTCATTGTTGTTCTTAATTTGCATTTCTCTGATAATGAGTGATGTTGAGCATCTTTTCATGTGTTTGTTAGCCATCTGTATGTCTTCTTTGGAGAAATGTCTGTTTAGTTCTTTGGCCCAATTTTTTATTGGGTTGTTTATTTTTCTGGAATTGAGCTGCAGGAGTTGCTTGTATATTTTTAGATTCTTTGTCAGTTGCGTCATTTGTTATTATTTTCTCCCATTCTGAAGGCTGTCTTTTCATCTTGCTTAGAGTTTCCTTCATTGTGAAAAAGCTTTTACATTTAATTAGGTCCCATTTGTTTACTTTAGCTTTTATTTCCATTACTCTGGGAGGTGGGTCATAGAGGATCCTGCTGTGATTTATGTCAGAGAGTGTTTTGCCTATGTTCTCTTCCAGGAGTTTTATAGTTTCTGGTCTTACATTTAGATTTTTAATCCATTTTGAGTTTATTTTTGTGTATGGTGTTAGAAAGTGGTCTAGTTTCATTCTTTTACAAGTGGTTGACCAGTTTTCCCAGCACCACTTGTTAAAGAGTTTTTCTTTTCTCCATTGCGTATTTTTGCCTCCTTTGTCAAAAATAAGGTGTCCATAGGTGTGTGGATTTGTCTCTGGGATTCCTATTTTGTTCCATTGATCTATATATCTGTCTTTGTGCCAGTACCATACTGTCTTGATGACTGTAGCTTTGTAGTATAGTCTGAAGTCAGGCAGGTTGATTCCTCCAGTTCTATTCTTCTTTCTCAAGATTGCTTTGACTATTCGAGGTCTTTTGTATCTCCATACAAATTGTGAAATTATTTGTTCTAGTTCTCTGAAAAATACCATTGGTAGCTTGATAGGGATTGCATTGAATCTATAGATTGCTTTGGGTAGTATACTCATTTTTGCTATATTGATTCTTCTGATCCATGAACATGGTATGATTCTCCATCTATTTGTGTCATCTTTGATTTCTTTCATCAATGTTTTATAGTTTTCTATGTATAGGTCTTTTATTTCTTTCAGTTCAGTTCAGTTCAGTAGCTCAGGTGTGTCTGACTCTTTGCAACCCCATGAATCGCAGCATGCCAGACCTCCCTGTCCATCACCGACTCCCAGAGTTTACCCAAACTCATGTCCATCTAGTCGGTGATGGCATCCAGCCGTCTCATCCTCTGTCATCTCCTTCTCCTCCTGCCCCCAATCCCTCCCAGCATCAGAGTCTTTTCCAATGAGTCAACACTTCACATGAGGTGGCCAGAGTATTGGAGTTTCAGCTTCAGCATAAGTCCTTCCAATGAACACCCAGGACTGATCTCCTTTAGAATGGACTGGTTGGATCTCCTTGCAGTCCAAGGGACTCTCAAGAGTCTTCTCCAACACCACAGTTCAAAAGCATCAATTCTTCAGTGCTCAGCTTTCTTTATAGTCCAACTCTCACATCCATACGTGACCACTGGAAAAACCATAGCCTTGACTAGACGGACCTCTGTTGGCAAAGTAATGTCTCTGCTTTTTAATATGCTATCTATGTTGGTCATAACTTTCCTTCCAAGGAGTAAGCGTTTTTTAATTTCATGGCTGCAATCACCATTGGCAGTGATTTTGGAGCCCCCCAAAATAAAGTCTGACACTGTTTCCACTGTTTCCCCATCTATTTCCCAGATTTATTCCTAAATATTTTATTCTTTTCATTGCAATGGTGAATGGAATTGTTTCCTTAATTTCTCTTTATGTTTTTTCATTGTTAATGGATAGGAATGTAAGGAATTTCTCTGTGTTAATTTTATACCCTGCAAATTTTCTATATTCATTGATTAGCTCTAGTAATTTTCTGATGGTGTCTTTAGGGTTTTCATGTATAGACACTTCCTCTGTTTGCAAGTCTCTTCAGTGTCTAATTTCTGCCCTGACACAAGGGGGTGAAGGTGGTCACTAATTTAAGTTACCTGTTCAGTTGTGCTGTGGGGAGGGAGGAACACTGCAAACAAATATCACTGGTGTGTGTGTGGGAGGGCTCACAGTGTATGGACCACACTGGGTTTGCCCCAGCTCACGGCATGTGTGCTTTCCTGGTCTACACTGCTCAGGCTCCAGGTTGCTCTGCAAGGGAACTGTCCAAAGTAGGCCCTGGGTTTTGTGCACTTCCCAGTTCTAAGCTGCTCAGGTTTGGGTTCTCGGGTTCTCCACAAAGGCACAGACTCAATTGGGCCTGTGTTTTGTGCCCTTCCCAGGTCTGAGCAGCTCAGGTGATCAGGTGCTTGGTGAGTGCACTATCCCAGGTGGGCAGCACATCTTAATCACCTCCCTGGTCCCAGCAGCTCAGTTACCTGGGTGGACCATGAGAGCACTGTCTCAGGTGTGCCGTGTGTCTCCTCTGGGGAGCTGATCTCTGGCTGTGACCCTCCTGGCAGATGTCAACTGTCCAGGATCCCAGGAAGGCTTGGTTAGCAACTGGGAGCCTGCTCCCAGTTTGGTGGAGGATGCCATCTCTGGGGCCAAGATTGCCTCTCACCTTCTGGCTCTGGGTGCTGCCCACCTGCCTCTCTGCCTCCATGGGGAGATGGGCCGGTTCCCAGACAGCTCATTCTCCTCTGGTATTGCTCAATCCTTTGTTCTGTGAGCAGGCCGGGCTGTGCCTTGCTGCTGCTGGTGCTAAGTCGCTTCAGTCGTGTCTGACTCTGTGCCACCCCATAGACGGTAGTCCACCAGCCTCCCCTGTCCCTGGGACTCTCCAGGCAAGAACACTGGAGTGGGTTGCCATTTCCTTCTCCAATGCATGAAAGCAAAAAGTGAAAGTGAAGTCGCTCAGTCGTGTCCGACTCTTAGCAACTCCATGGACTGCAGCCTACCAGGCTCCTCTGTCCATGGGATTTTCCAGGCAAGAGTACTGGAGTGGGGTGCCATTGCCTTCTCTGGGCTGTGCCTTAGGTAAGAGATTTTCATGGGAAAGTTCTTTCTCTCTCTCTTTTTTCTTTTCTCTGGCTATACCACAGTTTGGGTTGCTATCTCATGTTAGTGCCCTCAGATTGTCCTCAGGGCATTCAGGCCTGGTCATTACCCTAAGCATGCAACCTGCACCTCCCTGTTCAGCCCTTGCTTGCTGGTGCGGATGAGCATCTGGGCTACTTTGCCACTGGGAGTTGCAGTTTAGGCGTGTATTCTGTGTTTTTTTCACACCCCACCCCACTTCCACCTCCCGTTATGTTGCCCTCTGAGATTTAAAAACTCCCCACAGACCCACCAGTGAGAGGGTTTCCTGGTGTTTGCAAACTTCTCCTCCTTTAGGACTCCCTCCCTGGGACGGGTCTCCATCCCTAACTCTTTTGTCTCTCTTTTTGTCTTTTATATTTTGTTCTGCCTCCTTTTGAAGAGAATGAATTGCTCAGCATTCAAATGATCTTTTGATGAATTTGTGGGGGAGAAAGTGGTCTCCCCGTCCTATTCCTCTGCCATGTTAGGACTGCCCCTACTTTTACCTTCATTTTTCAACTTTTTGATTCTGAATATTTCTTCAGAATGTTTCTGTCATAGGCTCCCTCCATTTCCATTTTCATTAGTTTTTTTTTTTTTATAGAATAAGATAAAGCATTAATTACTAGATTAATTTATTTTTGTTTTCAAAGTCCTTAGAACTTTGTGCTATTGAAAATTATATTCAATATGATTTATTAATATATGTATTATATTATATTCAATATATATATTCAATATATTTCAATGTATATTTTCCCCAATTATGCTATCAAGAAATTACAAAATTATATGAAACGAATTATTTTTTACATCTAAGTAAACAAAGGCACAGAGAAGGCAATGGCACCCTACTCCAGTACTCTTGCCTGGAAAATCCCATGGATGGAGGAGCCTGGAAGGCTGCAGTCCATGGGGTCGCTGAGGGTCTGACATGACTGAGCGATTTCACTTTCACTTTTCACTTTCATGCATTGGAGAAGGAAATGGCAACCCACTCCAGTGTTCTTGCCTGGAGAATCCAGGGACAGGGGAGCCTGGTGGGCTGCCGTCTATGGGGTCGCACAGAGTCGGACACGACTGAAGTGACTTAGCAGTAGCAGCAGTAAACAAAGGCAGTGACAAAAATTTTTTTTTTTTTTTTTGGTTTGTATAAAAGGCCAATATCATCATCCAAAGTAACTAAGTAGCTTCTTGAGTCAACTGTTGTTCAGTCACTAAGCTGTGTTTGACTCTTTTTGACTCCAGAAACTGCAGCATGCCAGGCTTCTCTGTCCTTCACTATCTCCTGGGGTTTGCTCAAACTCATGTCCACTGAGTCAGTGATCCTATCTAACCATCTCATCCTCTACTGCCCCCTTCTGTTGCCCTCAATCTTTCCCAGCATCAGGGTCTCTTTGAGTCAGTTCTTCACATCAGGTGGCCAAAGTATTGGAGCTTCAGTTTCACCATCAGTCCTTCCAATGAATATTCAGAGTTGATTTCCTTTAGGATTGACTGGTTTGATTTCCTTGCTGTCCAAGGGACTCTCAAGAGTATTCTCCAGCACCACAGTTCAAAAACATCAGTTCTTCAGCACTCAGCCTTTTTTATGGTCCAACTCTCACATCTGTACATGACTACTGGAAAAACCATAGCTTTGAGTCAGTACTGGAGTCCTTTTTACATTTTGTCTTAAATGAGAAACAGACTGAAAATTCAGATGGAGATGTTTGGTGTTTCATGTTATCCTTAGAAAAGTCCTAAGTGATGGACTTGGGCTAATAGACATTGCTTTCCTAGAGAGGTGTCCAATGACTCTATAATCATTTTTTCTGACCCTGCTATTGTTTAGCTGATTTTGCTATTTGGTTTAAGCCTAGGTTTGAGTCAAATGTAAGCTTAGAACTGTTCCATTGCTAACCATGTTTACTTAGCCTCAAAGAGCTCAGAGAAGATAAACCTTAAAATATTCACTGCTGAGGGCCATCTTTTGCTACATTTTGCAAACTTTCATTTTTATACAGATATTATGAGGAGCCAGTGGAAAGAGAAGGGAAGCAAAAACCACATACAAATTATCTTTAGGCTACTTCATATAATTGTGTTATTTCAAAGTGTTCATAGAAAGGTATTAATTTTAATGTTGTTTCTTTAATTCCTATATTTTAGACAGCAGCAGTTGAATGGGTGATGTAGTGATCATTCCATGGTTAGTGAAATGACCTTACCCCTTTTTTACTTCATAAAAATTCACACTTATTTTTTATTGAAAAAAATTAAAAATAAAACAATTGAGCAAGCCAATCATCCTAATTCAACAGATAATTGAAACTTGATCAAGTATATCTAGTTCTTCTGAGGGTAAAGACCAATAACCCTGGCATTTCTTTTGAGAAATGATTTAAAAAGCAATGCCATGATTAGTTTTGTTTGTTTACTTGTTCCTAGTCTCTACAGATAATTGAATTGCCGTATATAAAATTTTGATTCAGCAGCTAGTATAGTGTTTTGATCATGAAAGGTTTTCAATGTAGCATACTTGATCAAAGCAGTCTATAATAAAGACTACCAGTGAATTCCCATTTCTGGCCCCTTTCTCCTTATTGGGCTCAATTAGTGACCTGTTCTTTTTTTTTTTTTTTTAATTTTTTTTTGAGTATAGGTGCTTTACAGTGTTGTAATGGTTTCTGCATGCTCTTGCTGCTGTGTGTGCCACATGCTCTTGCTGCTGTGTGTCGCTAAGTCATGTTCGACTCTTTGCAGCTCCATGGACTGTAGCCCTCCAGGTTCCTCTGTCCATAGAATTTCCCAAGCAAGATTACTGGAGTGGGTTGCCATTTCCTTCTCCAGGGGATCTTCCCAGCCCAGGGATTGAACCTGCATCTCCTGCATTGTCAGGCAGTTTCTTTTATCATTGAGCCATCTGGGAAGCCCTGCTTTACAGGAAAATGAATCAGCCAGACATATACATATGTCCCCTCCATTTGGGGCTTTCTTCCCATTCAAGGTCACCACAGTGCATTAAGTAGAGTTCCCTATGCTACATAGAGGCCCCTCTCTTTGAACTGGATGAAGAGACTGGATGGTATTTGTGTTGGCTCCTTGGAGAGAGCTCAGGCTGCTATGTATACAGGAATATAATGTGTTTATGTGTGGTTTGACTTGAATGGATGAGTTCATAGGGTAAGGTCTGACTGCCCCATGGGACTGGTTTTAGCCAAATATGGGGAACTATTGCACTAGATAGAACCACTCACAATGCTGTGTGCTAGAAATAGAGTTGAATAAAATGAGAGTTCAGTTCCTCGAAGAATTCACGGTTGCTATGGAAAACAGATTAGAAAAAGAATACAATACAGACTGAAAATTACAATACAGACTAAGAAGGAATGCTATAAGTACATTCGACAAGCTAGGGACCATGGAGTAGGAGGGGGGAGGTGGTGTTAGCTAAGGAAAGTCTGTAAGAGATATAGAAAAAACTATGGTGCATTAGAATTTCGTTCCTTTTGAAGTAATTAAAGTAACCAAAGTTAATAGTTTTACCTGAACTGGAGAATTACTTCAAATAAAAGAAAGGTTAAGATTATAAGAGAGAAAATGCCAAACTGATGTGCAATTTGGTAAAATAATGCAGGAATACAGGAGGATTCTTATAAAATCATTCACTTGAAAACGTGTCAGGAAACATAAAATCATCTTTCACAGACAATGCGTTAGAGAAAGATAAATGACATATAGAGGATCGCTATTGACACATGGTTATTTATCTATAAGCAAATATGAAAAATCGCTTTTTCTAAAAGTTCACTCCCTAAAGCCCTAAAAGTCTGAATAATATTCAACACTTCTCCCTTTAAAGAAAAATATAATTTTAACTATGCAAAGTTAGACTGTGAATGGAATGTTTTCCATCTAAAACCTCTACTAAGGACTCCAGGCATGAGAAGAAAATGACGGGGAAGGGATTAAAACTCTATTCCAGTAAGAGCTGAAAATATTAAGGGGAGGAAAGAGAAAAGAGGAATGGTAAAATTTCCCTGGATGTTTTAAAGACAGATGATGATGAGGCATTGGTCAAAATTAGGAGAGTTTTGACTTGAGCCTTAGAAGCGAACATGTAGAAACAGGGACTTAGCTTGTGTTACAACTCTTAAATTTTGCAAATTTATTTTGTAGATAAGAAAACTAGAATAATGCATATAATGCAGACTGCATATTACATTCCTTTGCATTCTCCTGAATTTTATAAATAACCTCTAGGATAGTTTCACTGTTATTAGTCAATGAGGGCAGAACGTCAGGAAAGAAAAAGGAGCAGCTTTATGATGAGGAATGAATATAATTATAGTTATTATCGCAGAGACAATGAGGTATAACAAGTCTAAAAGAATGAAAATATGATCAAGGATCAATTTAAAATACATTCTTATCTAGCTATAAATACCACACAATATAACTCTGAGAAATTTCAATACCACATTTAGGTAGGCCCATGTATTTTTTAAATAGCTCTAATCCACTGCTGACCTCAAAATGCTCAAAACAGAGACCCAAAGTTATCTCATTTAATCCTTGTACCCGAGTAGGTGTTAATATTTATGTCCCATTTTTCTTATTAATGGAAATAAAATGATAAGCCACTTGTCCATTTTGCACAGTTAATAGTTAATAAAATAGGGATTCCAGTTCTGATGTCCTTCTATGTTACTGGGCTACTTCTCAAACAATTTCCTTTTATTGTAGAAGATTTAACACAATTCTTTCCCATTTTCCTAATCTTCTTCAAACCTTTCAGAATGAAATAAATTTCAATTTGGTAAAAATGTTTTGTCAAAAACTGTATTTACAGGAAAGGGATATAAGGTTACAAAATCAAATATGATTATAGACTCCACTTCTATCCTACTTCCTCAATAGAAATTGTTTTGATAGCTTCACTCAATAAATCTCCCTGGAAGATAAAGGTGCATGAGTAAGTCACTCAAGAGTCACCTTGTATACAGAAGACTTTAGAAAACATTCTAGTTGAGAGCCAGTAGTCTTCTCTACTCTGAGAAGGCAATGGCAACCCACTCCAGTACTCTTGCTTGGAAAATCCCATGGATGGAGGGGCCTGGTGGGCTGCAGTCCATGGGGTCACTAGGAGTCAGACACGACTGAGCGACTTCACTTTCACTTTTCACTTTCATGCACTGGAGAAGGAAATGGCAACCCATTCCAGTGTTCTTGCCTGGAGAATCCCAGGGACGGGGGAGCCTGGTGGGCTGCCATCTATGGGGTCGCACAGAGTTGGACACAACTGAAGCAACTTAGCAACAGCAGCAGCAGTCTTCTCTACTAGGTAAATCCAATTTCACAAAACAGAATTTAGAAGAAATCAAGTAGACAGAGTACACTGATATTGAACTAAATTCTTACACTGGTCTGTTTTTTTTTTTTTTTCCCTGACTCACTGTGTTTCCTTGGCATTGGTGCCATGCAACCCAACTCAATCAAACAACATTTTTCCTGCCATAGAAAAAGCGATAAGGTGGATCCTGATATGTTGGAAGAGTCTTGCACCTGAGTCAACTATGTAACATATTTCTTGAAGACATGGTTACTCAGGTCTTAATGCCATCAAGGACATTGCCAAAATCTACTAATTGTCTTAAAAGCATTTAAGTTCCTTAGACTGTATCATCATGTTGCACAGCATGTTTCATACAGAACTGTTTTGTATTTAGAGTGCTTTTGCTTGGATTTTTATTAGACATTTGTCCCCAGAGTTCTGCAAGACACGTGAGCCATCATCTTTCTACTTTTATAAGGTGAAGAGACGACAGAGACATGGATGCATTAAATCACTCTCCCCTTGACTCCAAGTCCTTGCTAGCCTGTTTAAGTACAATGTCCCTGTAGTGGGAAGGGGGTGAGGGTAATGCTGAGCTCCGGTGTGCTTGCAGCCATTCTTCTGGATTACTTGTCTGTTTTCAGGACACATGAACACACATAGCAAGGTGTTAGGACAAGGTTTTGCTGTTCAAACAAGGTTTTGCTGTTTGAACAAGGTTTTGTGGGGCCATTCTTCTGCTTCAAGTCACTTAGAAAATTAGATGACCAAAATCTCTCCATCGATGAGATTCAGAACTATCTCAGACTTCCCAGGACTGTTTTGAAGTTTCTTAAGGTTAGTGGAAAAAAACAAGTGGAGGAGATTCCTGTGGGTCTGGAAAACATTAGTGGTAACTCCTGAGGATACAGCTCATCTACACCACTTTCCCTTAATGAACATCTAATCCAGAAATACCACACGGTCCCTCATGTCAGGACTACACATCTGCTCTCCTCATCCCAGCAGGGGTTTTGGAGGAGGACTAAAGTCTCTGCAATATCCATTATGCCCTTGAAATCATGCATGGGCATTTGGAATAAATACAGCCTACTGACTTGGCTGAAATGAAAACCAATCTGGATGTTGAGTTCTCTCTAAAATACTTAAAATTAAACCTAAAAAATAAGCTTATCTCTCTCTAGATATAGATAGATATAGATATAGATACATATATGTGGCCTCCTGGTAGCTCAGCTGGTAAAGAATCTGCCTTCAGTGCAGGAGACCCTGGTTCAATCCCTGGGTTGAGAAGATCCCCTGGAAAAGGGATAGGCTACTCAGTCCAGTACATATAGGTCTTTACTGAGTTTAATTATAGTAAATGCACTAATGTCAACGGACACGGGTTTGGGTGGACTCCAGGAGTTGTGTGCTGTGGTTCATGGGGTAGCAAAGATTTGGACATGACTGAGAGACTGAACTGAACTGAAATGCACTAAGGTAAGTATTATGAAAGTGAAACAGTTTAAAAAGCAAGGCACCTTTGTTAGGAGGGAAATCCCAGTAAGAAAAGTAGATAAATGAACACTTAGTCTAAAAATACTGAAACACAGGGATACCTCTATATACGTATTCTCTCTTATATCAATGCTATAAAACTCTGAATTTTCCTGATGGTCATGAGGACCTCTGACAATTTTTAGGTCCTGGTATTGATGCCTTTGTGGAATCCTTTTCCACATCAAGTGAGGCCAGTCTGGGTAACCAGTAAGATACTGCAGAAGCGATGAGATGTGACCTCAGGCTAAACGTCAAAAAAACATCAAGGCTTCTGCCTTTCCCTCATGTACCACTCACCTTTTTAGGAACTCCAGCCATCTGCTAGGGGAGGTCCAGACTGTGAGGAACTGAGACCTCTTACTACTGACAAGCACCAACTCATCAGTCCTGGGAGTGAGTGAGCCACTTGGAAGCACACCTTCAGCACCTGTCCACCCTTTAGGTGGCCACAGCCCCAGCTGACAGCTGAACTGCTGCTGCTAAGTCGCTTCAGTCGTGTCCGACTCTGTGAGACCCCATAGACGGCAGCCCACCAGGCTCCCCCGTCCTGGGTTTCTCCAGGCAAGAACACTGGAGTGGGTTGCCATTTCCTTCTCCAATCCATGAAAGTGAAAAGTGAAAGTGAAGTTGCTTAGTCGTGTCTGACTCTTAGCGACCCCATGGACTGCAGCCTACCAGGCTCCTCCATCCGTGGGATTTTCCAGGCAAGAGTGCTGGAGTGGGGTGCCATTGCCTCCTCCGACAGTTGAACTAAAACTCAGCTAAAACCTTGAGCTGTTTCTGGATGTATTCCTCCTGATACACAGAAACTGAGCAAGACAATTGAAAAAAATTTTGATGCAAATGTTTATGTCTTCATGTAACTTATTACACAATAATAGATAACTAGTATAATGTCTGTAATGTAAAACAACATTATCCACACTGTACTTCAGTCAGAAACAAGGCATAAGCTTTGACTTACTTACAAGATTAGTGCTGAATTAATTCAAAATTATCTCATTGCTAGAAATTGAAATAGGTAAGAGAGTTGGGCAGGGTTTAGGGTTTAGTCTACAGCCATGCCCAGTAAAGTTGTCTACCCTTTAAAATACTTAAATCTGCCTTAGTTGTACACCAATCTACTCACAGAGCCTGGAATGCTGGTATGAATTTTCAAAAGTATTTGTTACTAATGTGTTGAAGCTTATTAGGAAATTATTTAATTAGAGATAATTTAGGGTTATCTCCCTAGCATAGTTCTTATTCACATCCATTATGAGTGGGAGAGAAAAGGAGAAGTTATAGCATGTGTTCAAAAAATGATCAGCATTCCCAGGTGTGCCCTTGAAGAGTATGTCTGCTAGTAAATGTCATAGTCCTGTGCATCTCCATGGAAAAACAATTTGAAGTTAATCCACTCATAAAAACAGCAGGTGAGTTATGCCATTGAGTGAGTGTTGTGTGAGGAGTCTTTGATAACTTCATAAAGGACGGTGAGGCTTTCACATGTGTTTACAAGAGACAGGGAGCAGGTCTGATTGCAAAACAAAGTGAAAGGTTGCCTAGAAATCTCAGATAATCCATTTGATGTTCAGAAGTGGAATAGGGAAGCCAGCAAACTCTGGGTGAGTTTGTCTTGCTGGAGCTGAGGATATTCACATGTAAGTAAAATGGAATGAGTGATACAAAACCTGCTGGGGCCAAGTGGAATTGAAGAACCTAAGTTGGAGGAGAGGGAAAGTAGAAACAGATGTGTATCCACCTGAAGTCTGATATTGTATAGAGAAAGAACATCAAAGGCATGAGTTTAGGAGAAGGAGAAATCAAGGCTCAAAAAGCAATTAACCCCTTATGATATGAAAGTCTCTCAGTTGTGTCTGGCTCTTTGTGATCCATGGGAATTGTCTAGGTCAGAATACTGGAGTGGGTAGCCGTTCCCTTCTCCAGGAGATTTTCCCAACTCAAGGATCGAATCTAGGTCTCTTGCATTGTGGGCAGATTCTTTAGCAATTGAGCCACCAGGGAAGCCCAAGAATACTGGAGTGGGTAGCCTAACCCTTCTCCAGCAGATCTTTTCAACCCAGGAATTGAACTGGGGTCTCCTGCATTGCAGGTGGATTCTTTACCAACTGAGTTACCAGGGAAGCCCTTAATATCCAGAAATAAAGAACAAATATATGCAGTGGTCAAGTCATGATCATCTGGAAGAAGTAAGACAAAGAGACAGATGACCCCCTTCTTATTCAAAAGCTACTATTCTATCTACTTCCTGATCCTGACCCTCATACATTCTCTTCTTTCATCATTATCTCATTTGGTAGTATACCCCACTTAATTAATAAAGATTAATAGAGTGTTCTGTGTGTAGCCAGTGCTTGCAGAGAACTCAGGATACAGCCAGCAATGAGACAGTCCTGTTCTTAAATCCCCTAAGGATCTTCTTCTTCTAGGGACCACTCCATCCTATCTTCAATCTCTTTTTCACTATTAAGCCCTTAACCATAACCAAACAGCTCCCAATATAAATGCAAATAGGTAGACATGAAATTCTTCCTTGATCCAAGACATCTGAGCAGTCATTGCTCACCCCTTCTCCATATCATGTGTCTGAAAATAGTAATTATACTCTCACCTCATTTAATTCCTCAATCTTCGGCACTCTGACTCTATGCACGAGAGCCACACTGGGCCTCTTTAGAAAGTCATTAATAAATTTCTTCTTGATGCTGCATGACATTTAAAACAGTTTTCCACAATCTCTTTCACTGGTCTCTATAACATCATCTCCTAACTATTGGTGCTCACCCAGTGTTTGATTTAGAATTCCATTCTGTGACCTCATTTATTTCCACTCCACATAAGATGTGATCTTAGCCAGATCCATCTTCTTCAACTACAATTCAGAATCATTCCCTGAGTACCCACCGTGATTCAGGCATGGTTCTAGATACTGAGAATCCAGAAATAAATAAGCAAAGTCCTTGATCTCATAGATTTCTCTTCTAATAGGAGAAGACTGGAAATAATGTGTCGAGACTGTATATGCTGTGATGAAATGCTTCATGATCTCAACTCTTTCTCACATTTTAATCTCTTTTATGCTCAAATTCTATCTTTCCAACTCTACTAATCAGTCCTCTGAGTACTTAAACTCAACATAAACCCAAACTGAATTTAGCATCAGTTTGCTTCCACTTCCTCATCCCCTGGGAAGTAGTCTCTTTTTAGTTTTCTTTCTCAGTGAATTAAACCATCAGCTAGCCAGTTTGAATTGTTAGTATTGTCAGTGGAATTGTTTTCTGAAACAGTAATAGTTGCATCCTTCTCTTGTGTAAATTCTCTGAGTAGCTCTCCATAAGGTTCCAAACTTTTTAGGATAGCAAAGAAAATCTTGTACATTCTTCTTCCAATCTCTGGTCCCTTCTGTGTACCTTCTAGCCTTCTCTTTCTGCCTTCATCCCTTTGCTCAAGCTCCTTTTGCTAATCATATTCACTCCCATTGAATCCCTTCTCCATCTACCTAACTCCAGTTAAGGCATTTCTCAAGATTTTGCTGACCTGCAACATCCTCTTGGAAATATTTGGAAATAACAACCGCTTGCTTGCCTTTCTGCTTGAGATTGGCGTTCCCAGTGTCTCTTTAGGTCCCCTGAGCATTCAGAGACTTACCTTGTTATTGACAATAACAACATTACAGCTATCTCTTGAGCATCTGCAGGGGGAGGGAGAGGGAAGGTTGAGGCACCTACACTCCACACAGTTGAAAATTAGAGTATAGCTTATAGTTGGCCTTTGTACTCATGGTTCCTCTGGACGTAGGGTTCAGCATCGAGGGACTAAACCAACCAGAGACTGTGTAGTACTGTAGTATTTGTTTTCATAAAAAATAGGCATAAAAGTGGATCTGCACGTTCAAGCTCATGTTGCTCAAAGACCAACTGGATATGGTGAATCATCACAATCTTTGTCTTTCTCCCACATTCAACTGTGACTTCCTTAATGGCAAACGCTGTTTTTTTATTTTCCCCCTAGTTTAACCCAGTGTCACCCATAGAGGAAACTTGATAAAAATTTTCAATAATGATTGCGTTCAGTACGTTAGTCCCAAATTTGACATGTCTGTCACTGAACTGTACCTATATTAGACTTATTGTCTCACCTACTTATGATAATTATCCTATTGGACTAATTTCTAATAACTAATTGTTATTCATACATACATAGTCATGTTCTCTTCTGTGATTTTAAACTTGGTAAAGTGGTAACTTGGGGCTTCCCTGGTGCCTCAGATAGTAAAGTGTCTGCCTGCAGTGCAGGAGACCCGGGTTCAATCCCTGAGTCAGGAAGATCCCCTGGAGAAGGAAATGGCCACCCACTCCAGTACTTTTGCCTGGAAAATTCCATGGACTGAGGAGCCTGGTAGACTACAGTCCATGGGGTTGCAAAGAGTAGGACATGACTGAGCAACTTCATTTTCTTTCTTTCTTTGTTAAAGTGGTAACTTAGTCAGATATACTCTCCAAGCCAGTTGCTGGGGAAGGTGTTTTTGCTCATTCTTCAGTATTAAGAGCAGAGATATGGTGATTCCATGCACAGCCATCTATTTTCAATCCCAAAGAAGCTTACTAGAATATTGTAAATCATTCTTCAGCAACCGTACCTGCCCTTCTCATGCTGTGGTGTGAGAGTCTCTCATCTTGTTTGGGCAAATGAAAACAAAGCAACCATTGTACACATTTTCTCTCTGAGACCATCTGTCATCTCCCTCAACCTAATTTATACTCTTTGTATTTATAGGATAAAGAAAGAGAAGGAGAGAGAGGGAAATTATAGAATTTTATTTCAGAGAAAGTATTTTTAAAGTCTCCACTATTTACCCCATGTTTCAACATGTTTTGCTTGTCCAGATACATTTGGGATAATTTTTTTTTTCTTTTTTTTTTGCAAGTATGATGTGAGTGTTCTTGTTAGCAGTTAAGCCGGGCTTAGTCCAGCAGAAGCTCTACTCAACAGGCAAAGATCACAGTGTCTGGAGGAGACACAGGGACCCAGGCATTGTCAGCTATGGGTGAAGTGTATCTTGATCTGACTTTACATTGCAGGGCATACAAAGAGGGGGAATTGTGACACTTGGCAAGACCAAGTTTCGATGAGATTTTTTTTCCCCTGTAGTGAGACAAAGAAAGGAGTGTTCTTTGGAAGCCTCATGAATGGTCACTCAAAGGCACACTGCCGTGCAGCTATTTTGTAAATGCAGATAAACGGGGACTGATTATGTTCCAGGGTAGCTGGAGGCTGCCTGGACTCCTGACCAGCCTGCTGCAACCTGGGGAGAGTGATTAACTTGCCATATGCCAGAGCCTGGAAAAAAATGGCAGAGGATTTGGCAGTGGACCAAGTCATAAGAAGGTAAAATAAGCCAAATAATAATACAAAAACTCACTGCCACTTATTCATTATTCATTCATCAATTTTTTTGGAGTACTTACTTTATGCTGAGCATTGTTCTAGCATTGTGAGAGATGAATTAGTAAAAAAAAAGTTAACAAAACAAAAAAAAGGTACTTTCGTGATATAACATTCAAGTAGGGGAAAATACAACAGATTAGCGGATTCTTTACCAGCTGAACTATCAGGGAAGACCAGATTGTAAGCACAGGGCATCAATAATATATATAGCCTATTAGAGAGTATCAGGTATTAACAGAAGCAAATAGAACAGGATGAAGGAACTCAAGAGGGGTATGGGTGAGTTTGTCCTTTTAAATGGAACTGCATCAAGAAGGTAACCACTGAGCCAAATGTTGAAGGAGGATAAGAAGTGAACCACATGGCTGCTTGGAGGAAGATTATCCCATGGAGGGGGAGAGAGGGTGCAAGGGTCCTGAGGCAGAAGCATGGCTATAATGTTTGTGAAAATTCAAGGAGAAGAGAGAATGTCTGGAGTAGCTTGAGCCAGAAGAGGGTTGTAGGAAATTAAGATAAAGAAATGACAGACCAGAATGAGGACAGATAGTATAGGGTCTTATGGACCATTTTAAGGACTTCAGCTTTCATTCTAAAAGTAATGGGGAAACATGGAGGAATCTTGAGTGGTGTGAGATGAAATGACTTAGGTTTTTACAGCAACTGTGTGCTTGTATTGTTAAGAATAGTCTGTGGGAAGATTGTATTAGATTATAGTCACTAAGGCACTGTAAAACAGGTTATCTCATTGAATCCTTTTAGCAACTTGAGTGTTATTACCCATTTTATAGATGAGGAAAGTGAAGTACAGAGAAGTGTAGTAGTTGAATAAGGCCGCATGGCAGTAAATGATGGATCTAAGATTTCAGCCATGAAGCAAGCAATCATGTGTATTACCCAAGCCTTACACCAATATTGATTTTGGTTTAATTGTATAATACTTGGTGTTATTAATGTGTGTCAGGAAGCAATCCATAGGTTTTTGCTCATTACTACTTGAACTGATTTTCAGAGCATGTCCGATTGATGTGATTGAAAGATTTGACCAAAATTGCTGGCCTTTTAATAGTTTATCAACTTGGTTCCTATTTAAAGAAGAAAGTGTTCCCTGTTTCTTTTCACAAATGCACTTGCAGATTGCTTTGCACCTTTCCTGAGGATTCCTGTATCACTGAAGAAGTACAACCCTTGTTAGGTTCCTGATACTTGCTGACTATGTGTCTTCCCAGTTTCTTGATAATAACTCCATCCTTCTAGAACACCCAGAATTTTTCTAAAGCAAAATTTAGGGGGAAAATGATCAAACTAAAAAATAGCAAATACCATCATTGAATAGTCAATGATTTTTGGTGATGATTTTCCCATTGAAGTAAATCTTCTTGGTTCTATCCTGCGTTGATTTCAACATATCTCAGCTTTTACTAAAGAAACATATAGAAAGGCTTGAGGCAATAAAATCAATAAAGGTTAAAATATACAATAATAAATGGATGTTAAAAGTTTGGTACCTACACTCAAGCCAAACAGTTGAGAACTAAGAAATTATGAGAAATTTCCACTTATTAATGCAAATGACCTGGAATTTTGGGATAAACATCAAAGAACAAATCTAGGAACATCTCTTCTGCAAATTTAGTTGATAATAAATAGTATAATTGCTTTAGGAGGTAATTTAGAGGATATTGTTAATTTGCTAAATTATCTGATTATTTGATTGTGGATATTAGTTTTCAAACTGATTAAATACCAGACTTCCTGAATATAATCATAGGTGGTTGAATATGACTTTCTTGTGTTAGATTTGCCAAGGATGTTGTCTTGTCATTTACTCAGAAGCAAATGACTCAAAATAGAGGCTTACATGATTCTCTTTAGATACAAGTCAAATTTCAAAGGTTATTATAACATTCAAATTACCTGAATTTCAGAAATGTTAAAGCTTTGCCTAAGGAAAGAAAATTCAAAGGTTTTTTTAAACCATACAAGGCTCAGAATGTCTGTGTATAAAGAATAGTTCCTGCTCTTTAGTTAGAAAGTAGCCTTGATATCTTGAGGGAGAAGTTCTTCTTGAGAAGAAATCTCATTAAACTTTCAGTGTGACCTATTTTAAACTTGACTGGAAAATACGTAATTGCTCCATTTGAAACCAGGAAGTAGAGCGAGTCAACATCCTTTATAGCCAAGTCAATATAAAAAGTGCCTATTTATAGATAGATGCCATAATGGTCCATAGGAAAATTGACAGTTTTCAATTTATGGCATCTGAAAGGAGAAGCATTGGGATGTGAGATTGATTAAATAGGTCTCATTACCTTATAGTCACACTCTTCCTGTGTTTGTGTGTCTCTGCATTCCACAGAATTCTTTTTTACCAAATCATTTTACAAATTTCAAAAATCTATATTTTGTCCTGATTCTGTCAATTTTCAGGGAAATGTTCTGTTGTTGTATTTGTATTGTCCCCTGGAGATGGCTCTCAGCAGTTTATCCTCCCCACATTTATTGTTTATATTTCACCCTTGTTTCTTATTGATTTAAAGCTCCGTGCAATTGTTTTTATGTGTGCTTCTATATTAAGACATGTGATCCATCTTTCAAAACCATTTTACAAACACCAGTGTGTTGCATTCCTGAGTTCTGATGGTATTTCCTCAACACAGAGACACTAACCAGCTGTTTACATGAACTGAAATTATGGCAAACGTTTCTTGTTTGATGAAAATTTGATGACATCATTTTATATTTATTCCTTTTACTGTGCGTACTTAGAAGCTGTAGTAAAGAGTATAGTAGAAAATGCAACAAAGGTTCTCTATTATTTTTCATTGCAATTGGTTTGAGTTTTTACAAATAGTTTTCAAACTTTTGCTCCTTTCAATGCAACACATATCTCAACAAGCTTACAAAAAAAGGATCACTGGCAACTCATTAGCTTTTAAACATGTAGCCTTTAATTTTCTATAGTGTTAAACTATAGGAATTCAACTTACATTGTGTCCTCGCAATGTCCTTTCAACACTGTGATTATTAAAGTATCCGTTTTTCCTTTACAATTCAGATCTGAAAACAATTGCATTTAATATGTGTATTTGTTTCTAAATATATGTACTTGTGTTAGGGGATATGGGATGGGTGTGTGCTCAGTCACGTCTGACTCTTTGTGACCCTGTTGAATGTAGCCTACCAGGCTCCTCTGTCCGTGGGATTTTCTGGGCAAGTACTGGAGTGCGTTGTCATTCCCTTTTCCAGGGAATCTTCCTGACCCAGGGATCGGACTTGCATCTCTTGCGTCACCTGCATTAGCAAGAAGATTGTTTACCACTAGCACTACTTGGGAATATATGTACATGTGTTAGGAGATACAGGATGGGAAAGAGGAATCAAAAGTATAGATACTAAGTAGCCCAATATATATTAAAACAGTAATAACAGAAAGCATACTATTCCATAATCAAATTAAATTTTGATGGGTGTAAACCTAGATAGCATATTCAAAAGCAGAGACATTACTTTGCCAACAAAGGTCCGTCTAGTCAAGGCTATGGTTTTTCCTGTGGTCATGTATGGATGTGAGAGTTGGACTGTGAAGAAAGCTGAGCGCCGAAGAATTGATGCTTTTAAACTGTGGTGTTGGAGAAGAGTCTTGAGTCCCTTGGACTGCAAGGAGATCCAACCAGTCCATTCTAAAGGAGATCAACCTTGGGTATTCTTTGGAAGGACTGATGCTAAAGCTGAAACTCCAATATTTTGGCCACCTCCTGGGAAGAGTTGACTCATTGGAAAAGACTCTGATGCTGGGAAGGATTGGAGGCAGGAGGAGAAGGGGACGACAGAGGATGAGATGGCTGGATGGCATCACTGACTCGATGGACTTGAGTTTGAGTGAACTCCGGGAGTTGGTGATGGACAGGGAGGCCTGGCATGCTGCAATTCATGGGGTCACAAAGAGTCAGACACGACTGAGCGACTGAACTGAACTGAACTGAAAACATAGAACTGATGACCTTTTCACAGAACTGCAGAAAATCAATTGTCCTTTTGGACAGAAGACCATGTGGAGAATCTCCAGAGTTAATCAGGAGGCAGAAGCAGGTCAAGGAGAAAGTACGGCAAGCACAGAGACTTTACTGTGTTTCCTGTGGGAAAGGCAGATGATAGAATTCAGCATTGACTAGGAGAATAAAGTCAGTGGGCTCTGGGCTGTAGAGGTGGTCTCTAGATGTATGGTACCTAACCCTGGCTTGATTTAGGGTAGACAAATGTTGGTTTGGGGTTTGAGAGTTATGTTAAGAAGATAGTTAACAGAGAGGTAGTTAGAGGTGTGGACACAGGGTTGCTTGGTTTGCATATGAAATGTTTTTGTATTTGCAGGCATGCTGTTTACGATCTCTAGGAATTAGTCTCTCTGCAGCCAACTAAGGTCCTCAGGATGCCTAAACATCATAAAATATGAAAAGCATGACTAATATAGGAGCTTAGCTTAAGTTCTTGGTTCTAGCTTAAGATCTCTCATGAGGTTCAGCCAGCGTTTCAATCTTGCCTGAGCTTGGAGGGTATATTTCCAAGATGGCACGTTCGCATGGTACGGTTCTGGGCAGGAGATCTATTCCCCTTGTGTATTAGTTTTCCATTGCCGTGTAACAAATTACTACAAAACTAATGGCTTAAATCAACACAAATTTATTATCTCGTAGCTTCCATGGGTCAGAATTCAGGATACAGGTTAGATCAGGTCCTCCACTCAAGGTCTCTTTGAGGTTGAAAATTAAGATGTTGGCTGGGCTGTGTTCTAATCTAGAGCTCTAGGTTCATCTCCAAGCATGTCCAGGTTTTTTGCCAAATCCAGCTCCTATGGCTATAGGAATGAGGTTCTTCTTGCTGAATGTTGTTCAGAAATCTCTCTGAGCTCCTAAAATCTGTATTCAGGTCCTAGCCACATGGTCTTCTCATAACACAGCAACTTACTTCCTCAAAAGCATCAGAATATCAGAAAAATATCTCTGCTTTCTAAGATGACAGGCTTAAATAGCATAATGTAATCATGAGAACAACTATATTTTCACCTTTTCCATGTTACATGTGGTCATGAGAGTAATATCCAAATGTATTTCTTTGTTCTGCCCATACTCAGTGGAGGGGGCCACCCTGGATTTGTTCATTTGGAGGAGGGAAGCTCGGGGACCATCTGAGAATTCTGTTCATCACATTCCATTGACTTTTAACTGACACAGACTCAGTGGCTGACTTCTCCCAGAACAAGCAGTCCAGGAAAGCAAGAACCAAGGAAGTTTCACTACCATTTATGACTTGCTCTCAAATTTCCTGTACTGTTACTTCAGGCACATTGTATTCTTTTAGAAATAAGACACTAAGTTTTCTTACTCTCAGTAACAGAACAATTAGGCTCCATCTCTTGAGAGGAGCTTACAAAAAAATAAATTATGGATGTATTTTAAAACCACCACAGATGGCACTTAACATTTTTAGCTCTTTGTCTCATCATTTACAAAATGACGGGTTTAAACCAGTTGGTTACTAACATTCTTGAAGTATATGTGTACATGTGTTTATAGATTTGAGAGTAGAGTAGCTTCATTCTTGTGCCTCCAGAAAGAATATTCATTGGTAAGGGAGTGACTCTTTCTAAGGAAAAATATATGCATTTTTAAATCAGTTGTCTTGAGTTTATAATAATGCTTTTTCCTTCAAAGTGAAGAATTTTTTCCCATTTCTGTAATTGAATTGACAGACAAGAACTCATATTAATTGTTTAATGTGTGCATGTAGGGTGAGGGGGGATTGTCAAAACATATTTTGTTCCACATTTCAAACTGTCAAATTGTTGTTTCTCCTTTCTTTGCAGGAAGAGTTTCATAAGTGACTTTTTCTTCTGAAATAATTGGCAGTGTAAATTTTGTCTATTTTTGTGAAACAAAATGGGGAAAGAGGGGAAAAAATCACTTTTGGTCATCTTGACTACCCTAACATGCAGAGAAATATAATAATCCATGTCCAGTTTTCCCATCAAGAAGTTTCTGTGGTTTATGGCATGTAGTTTAGACCCATTAGCTCATGGATTTAGTGGATCATGGATTACCCAGCATATATTTCAGGAACATTACCTCATGAAGAAAACAGCTTTATTATAAGGCACCCATGTTTCTGAAACATAATCTGACTTCGCAGTGGCTACATAAGGCTGCCTAGGAATATACATTCATAAAAAGCTTTAATCATTAAGACACCTGATCTTAGATAAAATAGTTTCTTGTGGAGGGCCAAATGAGCTAACACTACTTCTCTCTGACATTTTGTGAAATTAAATGGTGGTATGCTGAGCACCGAAGAATTGATGCTTTTGAACTGTGGTGTTACAATGATCCAACCAGTCCATTCTGAAGGAGATCAGCCCTGGGATTTCTTTTCTTTGGAAGGAATGATGCTAAAGCTGAAACTCCAGTACTTTGGCCACCTCATGCGAAGAGTTGATTCATTGGAAAAGACTCTGATGCTGGGAGGGATTGGGGGCAGGAGGAGAAGGGGACGATAGAGGATGAGATGGCTGGATGGCATCACTGACTCGATGGACGTGAGTCTCAGTGAACTCCGGGAGTTGGTGATGGACAGGGAGGCGTGGCGTGCTGTGATTCATGGGGTCGCAAAGAGTCGGACACAACTGAGCGACTGAACTGAACTGACTGATGCAATCCCAGAGTATATTTGCCAGAGGAAAATGTTCCATTAGAGAAAGCAATAGCCACTTTTTTTTTCTCCTTTGCAGAGTTTCTAAAGGAGCAGCAGTCCAAAATGAACCTCAAAAACTTAGTCTTCTCAAGAGTCCATCTAACTATTATTTGATTTTAGCATTGTTTATTGAATAAGTTTAAATTACCAAGGATTTCCAGGCTCTTACAGGCTAGCCAAAATTAAAAGGTGGAAATCCAGGCACTTCCTCAGCATGCCCCCATCCCAAGAATACTGAAAGTTACAGTGGCACAAAAGTATCCCAAGAAATTATATTTCATGACTTGAGAAGAAATGTAGATGAAATATACTCAAAATTGCCCTTGAAGTAGAGGTAGAAGAATTATAATCATGTACTGATTATCTAATTTTTAAATAATATATAATTTCTCAGGAACTGCACTAAACACTTTATTTACATTATCAGAATCTGCAGCATCCTATGAAGAAAATACTATAGTAATGTGAAAATGAGGGGAAAAAAAGATAAGTCTAGAGAAGTCAAGTAATTCATCCAAGGTTATCTGGTGGGAACTGGCAGGATTAAGGAAACATTCAGAGGGCTTCCCTGGTGGCTCAGACAGTAAAGAATCTGTCTACAATGCAGGAGATCTGGTTTTGATCCCTGGGTTGGGAAGATCCCCCCGGGGAAGGGAATGGCAACCCATTCCAGTATTCTGGCCTGGAGAATTCCAGGGAGAGAGGAGCCTGACAGGCTACAATGCATGGAGTCCCAAAGAGTTGGACACAGCTGAGCAACTAACACTTTCACTTTTCATTTCAGAGAAGGCTGACTTCAAAGCCTCTACTTTTAAACACGATGGCTTCTAATTGTCCAAAGCAAGCCCTGGTCAACATCAAAGACAATGGTACAGGGAAGCCATGGCAAGAGTGGAGAGCAAAGAAGAGAAACGTCAACAAGCAATACCACTCATCGTGAGTTTCTGTTCATTAGCTTTCTCATGATGTTTAAGTGACTTTTAGAGGTCTAGCTTCTAGAACAGGCAGTGGTTCTTAAAAATGGCATGTAACCTATTTTATATTCTAAAAATTAATTTTTGGTTTAATAGGGCTTCTCTTATTCATTCATTCATTCAGTGGTTATTTCTTTGGTTCACAGAAGACACATTTGATCTGTATGAAGGCATGCCATTGACTGCCAGTCATGGGCATTCTCTATTTCTCTAACACACACACACACATATACACATACACAATTCCTCTTCTTATTCTAATGATTCAGTGACTACGTGTCTGGGCAGAGTGCACAATCTGCTTTTAAGGTTAAGACTTTTAATTTTACTATTCAGAAGTTCAGAAGGTAAGGACATGTGTTTCCCTTAAGTAGGACACTCTGATGCCATCTTCTCTAAGAAATCTTCCTGCTCCTCCCAGATTCTAATCACTTGCCCCTAGGCCCTTCAGCAAACTCTCCCTTAGCCCTTATCATACTGTGCTGCATCAGCTAATTTTCTCTTCTGTATCCCCACCAAACTTTAAGTTCCCGGAGGCCAAGGACTTAATATATGCAGAGTGTCTAGATTACTGTCTAGCACTCTTAAATAAATGTTAATTCTTATTCTTTCTTCATAGTTGTATCCCTAGCACCTTGCACATTTTCTAGCACAAAGTGTGTCCTCAACATTTGCTTGTTGAACTGCTTCCTTTTTGTGCCTTGAGAGCAAGTGTGACTAATTTCCTTTTTTAATGTGAAATCAGTGTTTTTCTTTTCTTTTCCCCCCAAGCATATTGGGATCTAACTGACATATAGCATCATGTATGTTTAAGGTATACTCGGAATGATTTGATGCGCATATATATTGTGAAGTGATTGGCACAAAAAGGTTAATTAACACATACATCATCTCATATAATTACAATTTCTAATCAGGGTATAAGAACTAACAGTTACTGATGGTCCACAGTGGATCAGGAAATCACATATTGTTTCACATGTAACCATAAAAATCCTGCTGAAATGTTTCTTGCTTCACGAATCAGATAATAATAACTTCCTTGGGATTTGACAGCATCAGATTCAAACCAAGGTGTGCCCCCTAAATCTGAGCTTCTACCGAAGAGTATATCTGATGGTTGTGAGAGTCAAGGTGATTATAATAGTAAAAATGGTGTGCATCACTCAATTTGAGAGTGTGAAACAAATCTTTGCTCCTGGTTCATGGTATGCAGCATGCACGACTATTATTTTCCCTTCTTTATAATACTGGCATACTCCTGATTTTAAAATAAATAATCCCAGTTGTATACTCCAAAATTATTTCCAACCCTACCATTGGGTAATCCCCAAACACTATTTACCAGCTGGGAGCTTTGCCAATTTGATTTTCTAGTAAAGACAGAAAATTCTATTGCAAATTCATTCTGTGGTTTATAACCAATAACTATTGGCAAGATTTAGGGGGACAAAGACATAAAATACATCCTCTGCAGGGAAGAACCCTCTTGAATTGCCTCCATATTTCCTAGCAAACATATAGAAGACTTTTATACCCGCAGTATAAAAAACCGTGAGTCTAACTCAGATGGTTCAGCACAGCAGAGCAACATGTGTTAAAGATGCATTGTCTTTACCTTGTACTATGCTTGCAGTTTTTCACTGGATTAGCCTTTATGTTCAATAATTCAGAGATAAAATCTCTGATGGTTACAAAGTGAGTTTTTAGTGTGCTGATGAAATAAAAGCTAAATGCACAATATTTTTAGCAATTATCACTGAAAAATAATCATAAGTGCTTTGTGAGGATTGTAGTTTCAAAACCTGCATTGTGTTCTTTTCTATGAGAGGGATAAAGAAAGAGTGAGAAGGGGGAGAGGAGCAGAGAGACAGGGACATAAGGAAAAAGAAAATCATAAACTTGGAGATGTGAGTTTTAAACTTGGTCTGTAGTAATACAATCTCCTGTAATAGATTTCCTTAGTAGAGCCTTGATTATGTTCGAACAGATTTTTAATAGTTTATTCTTAAGTTAAATAGGATTCTATATTTATATTCTTTTACCCCAAACTCAAAATCGCTTTTTCTACTAAAAAAAAACATGAATGATTTTAATCAAATGCTTCCTCCTGCAAAGATTTGAAGGTCTGATGCTGAAGAAGCAGGTTTCCCCTCTCCCATTTCACATCCTGAGCTCTCGAAAGGTTGTGGGGAGCATGGCGATAAATTCAGTCTCGCTACAGAGTCTACACATATGTGAAAACTTGCTCACCTTTCCTTCCAGACGCCCCTGAAGCTGATGTTTGCTGATTGATTTATGCTCCATTATATTTAGCTGTCACTTCACCCAGAAATCTCTGGAGAAAAAGTGCCAGTGGTTTAATGAAAACATGACTACTGCAACGACGGGCAGGAAGTAAAAGCCTGTTTAAATCTCAACCTGTTATCATAGGAATGTAAGAGGGTTTATTTTGTTGTTGTTAGGTATTAGGTGAACAAATTTGGAAAGTGAGATGAGCATTCAGAAGGGATTGTCTATCTGGATCCCTTCTGCCCTCTCAATTCCCAGCCCACAGCCTTTTAGGACACCTAGGAGGCTACAGACACCCACGTGTTCCACCCTTCTACTGGTAACCTCTTCACAGTGATCGTTTCCAAGTTAATCCGGAGTCTTGCTGCTTAAAATCAGTAGAAGTAAGTTCCGTTGAACATTCAATGGCTTCATTTCCATCCTTGACCCTTACCCTCCTTCCAAGAAAGCCAGCCTCTTTTAGCAACCTCCTTTATAGGAAAGCACAGGACTGGAGAAGAAGCCAGTTACCAGTGGTCCATGGTGGAAGTGTTCTGTTCCAACCTGTCCTTTGTCAGAACTATTGGGTTTGGGGAAATTTTATGAATTATCATTTCATTTCATTTTCCATTCCAGTGGTTCTTCTTATAGTGCAGATTCTCCCTGGGGTTAATTCTAATCTAATCGAGCTTATGGGATAGGTTTACTTCTGATTGGAGAGACCAGGGCAGAAGACAAATACAGGCATTTGTTGTCTAGGAATTCTAGGTGAAAAAGACAAAAAATAAAAGAGATAATAAAGGGAGTAAAAATGGGAGGCTGGGAGCTCCAAGGACACATTGGAAATGACTCTTAGGACAAGCCCTTTTCTGTGATTTTGTGCATCCACTCACTTGCTCTAAACTCTTAATTCTAAATACTCTTGAACATCTCCATCTATGTGGCTCTCTTCTCTTCACACATAATGGCATCCAAGAAAAACTCAACCTTTCTCTTTAATCTTTATCTCAGTGAACAAATAAAACTTTATTATTCTGTTTCACCATAAACTTTCTTTGCCTTGTACAGAATTACATTAAGCATGTTTTGACATACATATTCAATTTTGTTTTTTTTATTTTTTAATTTTATTTTATTTTTAAATTTTACATAATTGTATTAGTTTTGCCAAATATCAAAATGAATCCGCCACAGGTATACATGTGTTCCCCATCCTGAACCCTCCTCCCTCCTCCCTCCCCATACCATCCCTCTGGGTCATCCCAGTGCACTAGCCCCAAGCATCCAGTATCGTGCATCGAACCTGGACTGGCAACTCATTTCATACATGATATTTTACATGTTTCAATGCCATTCTCCCACCCTCTCTCTCTCCCACAGAGTCCATAAAACTGTTCTATACATATTCAATTTTAGTATAGTCCTTGTACATGCGTGTGCATGCTAAGTTGCTTCAGTCATGTCTGACTCTTTGTGACCCTATGACCTGTAGCCTGCCAAGCTCCTCTGTCTGTGGGATTCTCCACATAAGAATACTGGAGTGGGTTGCCATGTCCTGCTCCAGGGAATCTTCCTGACCCAGGGATCAAATGTGCATCTCTTATGTCTCCTGCATTGGTAGGCAGATTTTTTACCTCTAGAGCCACCTAGGAAGACTAATAGTCCTTATTCATAACAAGCATTCAGTCATTGTTAGTAACGCTGAATTACATTTGGTTAAGCTTTCTTCTATGTAAATTCATCTCTTGGTTATTGAAATAATTTCACAAGTCTGGGAAGGCACCTTGGGCTCTGAGTGGCCCAGTATTATGCTGAGAACTCAAGGTCAGATCCGGAAAAGACTGTTCTTACCTAGACATAAAGTAGACACTCAGTAAACACTGTATCAAGGCTTCAACACACTGTCTGGTGTGGGCTGGTCACCCTCTTCAGTCATTACCTGTCACTTTTGTCTCGAAGTTTTGTCCAGAAAAAAAGCATGCTTCCCAATATTCAGGTTGGATTCATTCAGTTTTGATTCAATGATCATTTATTAAAAGCTTACTGTACCCTAAGCTCTTGCCAAGCACTTCACTGGGCTAAAGCAATTTAATGAGATTAGCAGATGCAAGCTATTATATATAGAATGGATAAGCAATGAGGTCCTCCTGTATAGCACAGGGAACTATATTCAGTGTCCTGTGATAAACCATAATGGAAAAGAATATGAAATATATACATATATATATATATATAACTGAATCACTTTGCTGTGCAGTAGAAATTAACACACTGTAAATCAGCTGTACTTCAATAAAATAAAATTAAAATTAAATCAAATAAAACAGTTTAATCTTCACAAAACCACTCTGAGATAGGTATTATACCATTTTATATCCATGAATACTAGAATTGAGAGGTCCTATGAGTTGCTTAAAATTAAGCATCTAATAAGGGACCCAACTTTAAACTCACATCTAAATCTGCTGATATCATGTCCAACATTTTTTTTTTTCACTTTAAATCATGAGTGCACATCAAAACAGATCAAGTTGTGTCCAGTCTGATTTGATCAGTCCCATCTGTTTATCATTTTCCAAAAGTTTGGCATTAAAGATTTGGACTAAATCTATCAGCTCAGATTTGAAGTGCTGCTTACTATTCTCTGGACAGATCATGCTAACAAATGTGATCCAGTTCAATGAATGGACTCCAACACTACATTTCAGTTCTGACTAGGTTAATGTGTAAACCTGTTGAAAATAAATCACAATACACTTAAGACATCAAAATATTACTACAGTAAAATGTTTCAGGATAGTTCTCCAAAAGAGAGAGATACTGTGAGCCTGACTGAGGTAAGAGAAGCATTTTATTTTATTTGAATCATTTTTTTAAAAGCTCATGTGTATGTCCTTGGAATCGTGCCCATGTAGTACTGTCTTTACCTGCCTAATTAAATACTGATACCAGCCCAGGCATATCTTTGTTTGTTTCTTTTGAAAAAAAAAAAAAAAAAAGCAACACTTATCCTACAATAACTTTACTTGAGACTGGGCAGAAACCAGAGCCGACTCTTAGACTTTTGACCCCACATGAGAGAATAACACAGCATATTTAGTGATGGAATTGGGTGGGGGAGCAGTGGTGGTAAAATACAGTGCTGACAGCTTGTCTTGATCAAGAATATTCTCCATGTGTGCCTCGCTGAAACGTTTCAAAGCAGTTTTTCCCTCTATTCTGAAAGGTGTTAAGTATCTCAGAGTGCCAGAAACACATCATTCCCAGCCAATTCTAGTGAATTTTTTGCCCATATTGCATTTCTTCCTTCCTGCCTGAAGGTATGAGGCTAACTGAAAGTTAAGGAAGTTATACATTTCAAGATGGAAAGCTTGTATTTTATGTTTTTAATGTCATTTATATTCCTTTAAAAATTGCAGGAGTTCCCCATATACCTCGGTTTCCCATTGTTTGCTTGTGAAGGCATGCCACTATAACCTTTGGGAAATGGTTTGATCACAGACATCCCCTACACGTGTGTGGTGGACAAGAAAGAGTCTTGGTGTCCATGTTCTATAAGCCAATAAAGTTCCCGTGGGTGGTTGTTTATAGGAGTATTTGGAAGTATAGTGGAAGAATTTCAGGTGTTATATGAACAAATTAGAAATGTGAAATTAGCATTCAGAGGCAAAAAACAAACACAAGAAGAGACGTTGAATCCTCTCACTTCCACACCTCTTTCCAAAGCCCCGGAGAGTTCTGGATTTTGAAAGAAGAATAGGAGTTAATTAAGCGGAGAGAATGGAGTGGGGAAAAGTATAGAGAGGAAGCTAAAGAAGGCAGAATGAGACACAGAGAGGCTCTGAAGCTTCCAGAACAAGGTAAACATTTGTCCTCTGCGCAGTGACTTTGCCTAAGGGGAAGGAAAACTATACTGTCCCTGTTTTTCTCTGTTACAACCGGTCACTTTTCTTGCCCTGCCTCTTCCTCCCACTGTGTTTCTTCAACAGTTTTTTGTTTATATTTGTTTGTTTGTTTGTTTTAGGAAAAGCTTCATGCTGTGGCAAATAACACCCATCACTGCCTGCCCAGAGACAATCCCTTGGCCTCATCTGCTAGCATCTGCTGTGTACTCCTCGCTCTTGAAATGCTGAGTTACTTACAGTCACCTCCTCCCAACTCCCACGCACATATACACCATGCTCTTCTGTACGCTCCTGCGTTTCCTCATACTGTCCCCTTGTCTGCATCAGTCTCTCTGTCTGGAAAAAGCCCTGTTGATTTTTCAAAGCCCTCCTGAGAGAGCAAGTACTCAGAGTTGTCTTTTGAGAACCTCACAGTCTCAGCTGTAATCTTTCTTGTTAATTGTTAATTTTACATATGTTTCTGTTATTACAAATACTCACAAGCATTATGGCTATAAATATTCCCATAGCTTTTCTTGCACACGGCTGTGAGATTCTGTAAGTCAGAGACCATATTTGTCCACATGTTTACCTCTTATGCACAACACAGTATTCGGTAGAATAAAAATGTGGAGCATTTTAGCATCTTAACATATTAAGTAGATCTTTACTGGGGATAAATTTTAACTCTTGTGATCATAGTTTTATGAAGATGTGGCTTTAACAGACTGCCACCACCCTTAGGATAAAAGACCAAGTATCACTATTGTACAAAGGCCTGCCTGATGGGTGCCTGTTCTTCTCTGTGGTCCTCACTGTCCTTGTTCTTCATCCATCTCCTTCATCTTCTTGACTCCTATTCTTTTATTCAGTTCAGTTCAGTTCAGTTCAGTCGCTCAGTCGTGTCTGACTCTTTGCGACCCCATGAATCACAGCACACCAGGCCTCCCTGTCCATCACCAACTCCCGGAGTTCACCCAGACTCATGTCCATTGAGTCAGTGATGCCATCCAGCCATCTCATCCTCTGTCGTCCCCTTCTCCTCTTGCCCCCAATCCCTCCCAGCATCAGAGTATTTTCCAATGAGTCAACTCTTCGCATGAGGTGGCCAAAGTACTGGAGTTTCAGCTTTAGCATTATTCCTTCCAAAGAAAAGAAATCCCAGGGCTGATCTCCTTCAGAATGGACTGGTTGGATCTCCTTGCAGTCCAAGGGACTCTCAGCACTCGTTAAATCACCACTCCTCGTGGATGCTTCCCTGCCATCTTCGAATGGGCCTGTGACTTCTAGTAAAAACTTCCAAACACCCAGTAATTTTCCATAACTATCCTATATTGCTCTTATCATAGTTACAATTTAACAATTATTTGCATAATTATGTCATAGATTCATGTTTTCCTCACTCTGGCCCATGAAGGTAAAAAAACATGTTTTTTGTTTCTTGTTTTAAAAACAAATTGCATTTTTTAGAACCTAGAACAATGCCTGACACATAGTAGACACTTTATATTTATGAAACAAATGATTATTTTCATTTCCACACTTAAATGTCATTAAATAGTAAGTCAAGAGTTATCCATTTTTCCTTCTTTTCTAAAAATAATCTTCTACCTGCTAGAAACATGGGATATTTGTCAAATCAAAGGCAAAAGAGGCTTCCTTCGTGGTCCAGTGATTAAGACTGCATTTTCACTGCAGGGGCTACCACATGCCGTAGTGCAGCTGAAAAATAAAAAATGAATCAAGTGGTCTATCCAATTGTATTCTGTATTATTTTATCTGGTTATTTTATTTGTAAGGGCATATTATATGTGTGTATATATATATATTTATATATATTTATATATATATGATATGGCACCACCCTTATGGCAGAAAGTGAAGAGGAACTCAAAAGCCTCTTGATGAAAGTGAAAGTGGAGAGTGAAAAAGGTGGCTTAAAGCTCAACATTCAGAAAACGAAGATCATGGCATCCGGTCCCATCACTTTATGGGAAATAGATGGGGAAACAGTGGAAACCGTGTCAGACTTTATTTTTCTGGGCTCCAAAATCACTGCAGATGGTGACTGCAGCCATGAAATTAAAAGACAC
This sequence comes from Bison bison bison, assembly GCF_000754665.1. Taxonomy (NCBI): domain Eukaryota; kingdom Metazoa; phylum Chordata; class Mammalia; order Artiodactyla; family Bovidae; genus Bison; species Bison bison. Next base: position 1,832,985 of record NW_011494792.1, on the reverse strand, counting down.
TTACTCCTTGGAAGGAAAGTTATGACCAACCTAGATAGCATATTCAAAAGCAGAGACATTACTTTGCCAACAAAGGTTCGTCTAATCAAGGCTATGGTTTTTCCTGTGGTCATGTATAGATGTGAGAGTTGGACTGTGAAGAAGGCTGAGCACCGAAGATTTGATGCTTTTGAACTGTGGTGTTGGAGAAGACTCTTGAGAGTCCCTTGGACTGCAAGGAGATCCAACCAGTCCATTCTGAAGGAGATCAGCCCTGGGATTTCTTTGGAAGGAATGATGCTAAAGCTGAAACTCCAGTACTTTGGCCACCTCATGCGAAGAGTTGACTCATTGGAAAAGACTCTGATTCTGGGAGGGATTGGGGGCAAGAGGAGTAGGGGACAACAGAGGATGAGATGGCTGGATGGCATCACTGACTCGATGGACGTGAATCTCAGTGAACTCCGGGAGTTGGTGATGGACAGGGTGGCCTGGCGTGCTGTGATTCATGGGGTCGCAAGGAGTCAGACACGACTGAGTGACTGATGTGATCTGATCTGATATATATATGTGTGTATGTATGTAGATGCTTGAGATATAAAGGATAAGGAAGCTTTTCATGTTACCACAGTGTTCTAGAGAGGCAGAAAGCATGTTTTAATCACTGTGGTATAAGGATTAAAATGGGGATTGTAAAAGATGTAACAGGTGTACAGAGGAAAGGGCACCTCAGAGCACACCAGGATTAATCTCATCACACTTCTTGTCCCACTCACAGTAGTCACCAAAAGAAGCTGAGGAATGATCACCCCTCATCTTCTGAAATCTAATCCAATTACTCCAAACTTAGCCTTTTCTGAACCATTCTTCTACTCTGCCCTGATCGATGAACTTGATCAATTCATCAAGCTTCTGGGACCCTAAGTCAATCATGAGTTAAAATCCCATGTATCTTCTACCTCTTCTCTAAACATCTATTATTATCGTCTTGCTCTAACTGAAATCAGACTGTCTCGTTACAAAGTCGTTTTCTCTACAACCTTTCCAAGGCTTCTCATGGTTTGTGTCCCACACCCCTCAGACCTGAGGGGTCTGTTGGGGGACAGGTGTCTTCCGTGCTGCTTGTTGCTACTTTCAGACTATCTTCCCTCTCTCTTCCATGCAAGTCACTCATCTTGCACTCTCCTGCCTTCAGGCAATACCCACCATTCTCTTATTATGCAGACATATACTCCCTCTCAAGTTTTACACTTCAATCCTTGAAAAGCTGAGCTCCTTTCTCACTGTCTTTCTGTCCCGAGTATTGCCATCACACTTGGTGATTTAAATATCCACAGAGGTGTGACTCTTTAGGTACCCTTTCATTCCTTGATCTCCAAACATTTTGTCCTTCACCCACCCCCATCCGTGTAGTCTTATGATCATGGCTTGACTTTGTTATTATTAATAATTGAAACTCCTCTATAATTTCAATCATGAACATCCCCTTCAGTGCACATGTGATGAGAAAGAAAGCAGCAGGACTCTATGTTCTTACAAGAAATGTCCTAGACCTCCATGGCCTGACAGGGATATTCACCCCAAGAACAGTGTGCTTGAGCTTGTACGTCTTTCTCCAAGTAGAAGAAAGACTATGTGTCAAAGCCCTGGGGGTAAGAGAAATCACATCTAAAGAACAGAAAATAAAACAAAAATAAATAAAGGGTTGTGCAGTGTGCAGAACTGAGGTGCAAGGCCCTTGAGGGAAGAATTTTCACACCTAAGTTGTTACTGGCAATGAATGCCTAATACTTCATCACCACCATCTTTTCTATTGCTCTCTACACCTCTGGCCAGATACAGTGACAACAAACTTGACCCAAGTCTCTGCTAGCTTATACAGTCATAAGAGGCCCCTTTCCTCAAATAAAACAGTTTTAAGTTAGTTTATGATGGATTACCTTCAATAGCTCTGTGCCAGGGTTACTTTCAAACCTGGGGACAGCCATCCTAGGTTCTCACAAATGATCTCACCTGCTCATTTTGCCTGATAGCTTTCCTTGGTTACCAAGGTGGACAAGCCATGGGTAATAGGATGCTTCTGGCTATATGCTCCTTTTATCCAGTGGAGATTGGCCCTTGGAGAGTGGCAGACAGATGACAACAGGCAACACTGAGAGTATGTGACTGGTCAGGGCACAGCTATGTCCCTGCAAGCTCTAGTGAGTGTGTTTGAGCATCCTCTCCCATGTGTGTGCATGACCATGAGTGTTAGGGTGGGTTGATGCGAAGAAGCTTCTCTCCTTCCATTTCAGGCCTTGGTTGGGAGGCTCACAAACCCTGTCACACAAATCACTCTATGTCTACATTGTCAAGGGCTCTCTCTCTGATGCAGTAGACACAGGAATATCCATCTGTTGTGGCCTGGACTTCACTCTGGTCTCTCTTTCCTTGTCTACTTTCTGATCCCTTTTTTGGCCCTTTGATAATTGTTGTCTTGATTTCCTGCCTGTTAGATCTTTAATTCACTTTTGATCACTCTCCCTCCAACTGTAGAAGATTTTACCACCACCACCAGCTAACTGATCCAAAACACAATCTTTTGATCAGTCCTCCCAGTTGGGTGCCTGGAACACTAGGCTGAGTCATCTGTTTGACCGGAGAGACACCAATCAAGCAGATATGTAGTCATTTTTATGCCAATCTGAATAGCTTTGGTTTTATCCTTCTTTGAAGTTGATGGTTAATCTGATGGCTGAAGACATTTAGTCTGGGGTTTAAGAAGTATTGTAACACTATTTTGATCAGCGTTCTTCAAACTCTTTTTTACATCCTAGATACACATGTATGCAGTGCACTTGAATAAATTCCCAATGCCAGTTGCTGAAAATCACAAACTGCATTTTACGATTCCTTGCAAATGAAAAATGCATGGGTGTGTGAATGTGCCAAACCCATACTTCATCATTTTCAACCGTTAAGCTTTTGCTGCAGAGGTTTTTTCCTAGGCAGATCGGTAGAGTTTTAACTTTCTACTCAAGAATATTGATTTCACAAAGGGAGAGAGAGGCTGGCATTTTTTGTCAGTTCTCTCCACTTGAAGACTGATCACTTAAGGGTGGCGATCCCCCTGAGTGCAGCGTGTCTGACTTATTTATATAAGCAAACCCATTGTCAGAGGATTGAGACAGTAGATGTAGCCTACTCTTTTGTTAATACAATTACTTCTGCCATCTCTACACAATCAAAAGTGAGCAGAAACTTTAGATAATAACTGAAGTTCAAGAGTATATCATTACAAATACATATGTGTATAATTGCATCACTTAGCTGTACACCTGAAACTAACACAACATTGTACATTAACTATACTTTAAGAAAAAAAGAATGAAAGGATATATCCTTAAGAATTTTAAACTAAATTATACACAAGTAGTAACATGAATCAACATCATCTAAATGTTTGTCAAGCTCTACTTTGTCTATCCTGATTTAAGTGTGTGTTTAACAATATTTACCAATCACAGGTTCTAAAAAGAAAATTAACAGCATGAGAAAATGATTGTATGAAGATTTAAATCATGCTATTTGCTAATTTTTGTTGTTTTGGTTTTAAGAATAGTAATAATTTTAATGAAATAGTCATACAGATTTCCCAATTGATTCTTTGGGAAATGATTTGTTTCCAGAGTATTTTTTCCTAGAGCTAAAGCTACATGTGATAAAGATTCAGAAAAATGAACTAATATAATACACAGTATAGAAAGAGACAAGTGTCTTAAAAATCCATTTGAATTGGCTGAGTGATTCTGATAAGGCACACAAAGAACTGCCAAAATTTTTTTCTTCAGGTTAAGATTAAAAACTAGCTGGGAATGAACAATGGCTCACCATTTACCATGAAGTGTATCAAAACAATAAGAAACTGAGACAAGTAGTAAAACATAATGCTGCTTAGTGTCACTTTCAGAAAAAAGATAAGCCACGTTGGGAATTTTGCTCCTTGCTTGTGTATATCATGTTATATCACGCAATAAGAAATCTGCTGTGAATGCAATAACAGAGAAAAGCCACTTAAACCCATCTATTGTTGTAGGCATATAACCAATGAACCTTTATTGTATCCTCCCTTCAAGGTGGCCCAGGAATAATAGCATATAGGTAGAGCATGTCAATACGGATGGCACATCATTTTTCTATACTCAGTGTGGGAGGAGGGGAAAGATCTATTTCATAAATGCATTTTAATAATATAGTAATTTTATATCATGAGCCTCTTAGGCCAGATTGTCCTAGCACAATGCAAATAGGAATTTGTTGGCAACTATCTTGTGAATTTTGATTTCACAAAAAGCTGATCTGGATTAATTGAGATTATAAAAAGGTGAATTTGCCCTAAGAGAACTGAAGTTGAGGTAAATTTATGAAGAGAGTCATCTTTCTGTTCCTCTGGTTCAGGTCACACTGGCCCTTATGGAAGGAAGACAGCTTTCAATGTGTCTTGGAGTGAACATTAGAATCATGGGGCTGATTATCTGTGTGGCCTTTGAGGAGTTACTTATCTTCTCTGAGACTCAGTTTCCTCATGAATGAGGGAATAACTATCTTACAAGATTGCTGTGAAGCTCAGACATAACTGTAATATTAATATATACATTGATTTACTAAAAGCAGAGAATACTTAGATCTGGTAGCAAGAATGAGAGAGATGAAATAGATATAGATGATAGATGAATAAATTGTTGTTGTTGTTCAGTCGCTCAGTCATGTCTTCTGAGTCTTTGCAACCCCATGGACTGCAGCATGCCAGGCCTCCCAGAGCTTGCTCAAACTCATGTCCAGTGAATTGGTGATACTATCCAACCATCTTGCCCTCTGTCAACCCCTTCTCCTCCTGCCTTCAATCTTTCCCAGCATTAGGGTCTTTTCCAATGAGATAAATTAATAAAGCAGTAGAATCCAGAAGCTGTAGCATTTTTGTTATCAATATTTAAAATATTTAATTCAACTTGGAAGTTCACCCATAGCTTACACACTCACCTCAAGGGTATTACTTTATTAATGTACACACAATGGTTTTCCATCTCAAATTACCTAACTTTTTCAACCCAAGTTTGCATATGTGAAATATCCTTCTGGGAAAGTACTCATATATTTTAAGAACAATAGGAGGTGTTAAAGGCAGCCCTCCTTATATTTCAATGAGAGAATAATTTTTAGCTAGTCATAACTCTGTTCAAAACCTGAGAATTAATGGACAAAGTTGTTCAGTGCAAGGTATGACTTACAGTTTGCAGGCATTTGTGTAGTTAACACCTTAAGATATTTTTTTTGGTATGGCTGTATATTGATAGCGGCTAGCTGAATGTCAGTAAGTTATATGGCATCTACTCAGGCTGTGCAAACAGCCAAATTATCCATATTCATTATTTACACTTTAAATACCTTAAAAACTGACATTTGCATCAATGTTTTTACTCTGTCTTCCTTTCCCTTTATTTCATTAACCTTCCCTGCTCCCCAATATCTCAAAGCTAAAACATGGCAATGCTGTCCCTTATTACTTATCCGAGGGACATCCAGTCAACACATTCGGGCAGCAGGGACTCAGCCCAAATTCAGTAAGTGGAATTTACCAACTGAGGGACCTGTGATGCTTGGACCACGTTACTGCCATACTCAACACAATCAAACGGTCTCTTGAGCAAGAGTGCAGTCTTTATTTGCATTTCACCGTTTCATTTTCCATCCAGTGGCAGGGCATAACTCCAAAGTCTTGTCTCTTTAGATTGTACAGGCCCACACTCATGGACTTGACCTTGTGTGTGCACCTGTGTGTGTGTTGCTCAGTCATGTCCAACTCTATGCAACCCCATGGGCCATAGCTTGCCAGGCTCTGTCCATGGAATTTTCCAGCCAAGAATATTAGATTTGGCTGTCATTCCCTTCTCCAGGGGACCTTCCTGACCCATGGATCAAACCCAGGTCTCCTGGTTTGCAGGAAGACTCTTTACCTTCTGAGTCACCAGGGAACTAGAGCCTACCTAGGTAATAAGTGTCTAATGTGCTTAAGATGTGGGAATTCCCAACACAAAATGGTGAGTGTGGTGGATAAGACCAAAGTCCACACAGTTTCTTTAACTATATCCTGAATTTACTGCAAGGGAGGAAAGTAATGAGTAATTTGCAATGAAAAGAAAGTGCATCCAGAATTTATCTTGGCCCTTCACTAATTCTCACTAGTGGTCAATATATCTTTTCTAAAAACAAGGTGGATTTTTGTTTAGCTGATGGGATACAGTCAGGAAAGGCAAGCCTTCCCCAGCCACCCACCCACCCCAAAAAACATAAAAGCTTCTGAGTACGGGCTGTACTTTGTAGCTTACGCTATAATAAATCTTAAATAACTGCTTTAAGGCACTTTTATTTTATCTATCTTCCTTAGATTTAAATGCCAAGACATTTTCATTATATGTTAAAGAAAACAAAATGAAATTATATGAACACAAGTTTGCTATGTTTTGCTATGTTCCTGATGGTCTATGCCCCTAAATATTTTCCACATGAAAAATTCACTGACATCCTTCACCTGAGAACACATCATTGGATGAAGTTTTGGAATTAATGAAAGTGTAGTCTTCACCAGATTTTACTGGTTATTCTAGAATCCAAATTTACAAATGGAAATGAAGATCTTGTACAAAACTTACTACTCAGAGTACAAATATGTGGCTCTTGTCCCAACTTTGTAATTGCCACTATTTCTTAGATTGTACATCACTGCCACTTTAAACATTAGTTTTGGGATGTCCTTTGTAAAAGCATCACACATTTAAAAGATATACTGCATCTCACACACACTGAATATAGATCAATAACAGAATGGGATATCACAGACTTAGGGAACAAACTTATGGCTGCTGGGGGCAAGGGATAGTTAGGGAGTTTGGGATGGACCTGTTGTATACCCTGCTATATTTAAAATGGATAACCAACAAGGTCCTACTGTATAGCACATGGAACTCTGCTCAGTATTATGTGGCTGCCAGGATGGGAGGGGAGTTTGGGAGAGAATGGATACATGTGTATGTATGGCTGAGTCCCTTTGCTATTCACCTGAAAATATCACAACATTGTTAATTGGCTATACCCCAATACAAAATAAAAAGTTTAAAATCAGCAGAATGGGAGAAGTGTACACTACACATCTGTAAATAGTTTTAGATATATCAGCTCCTCTGGAGGTTATAAGCAAAGAACATAGTCTAGGCCATTGGCATAATTATATCTTTCCTTCGATATAGAGGGGAAAAAAAAAACCCTGATCATGAATCTATTTGATTTTATAGAACATTCAATAATATCTTGATTGCTGTAGAATTTTCAAAGGAAATTGACAATGGGTCTGCATTTAGATTTAAGAATGCAGGAACAGGTATTATCCTAGAAGGCTAAAGAATGATACCATCTAGGATGTTCTTATGTAGAAATAGAAGGATTAGTCACTATTTAGTATGACATTCTATCTTACCCATTAAAGCCAGTTTTAATAAATTACAGAACCATCCATGTCTTAATATTTAGTTAAACCCATTCTGTTTAGAGAATCAGGAACATAGAGCTTGCTAGACAATTTAATGAATTGCTCTCAATCATAAAAGGTGCAAATTCCATGTGACATGACTTGTTGGTCAACTGATATGCAACTACAAATACTTTAATACTTTTTTCAAAGATACTTAAAGAGCATTTCCTTTTAACCCCAGTGGTAATCTGAATGGGACTCCTGGGGAATCACCAGTGAAACAAACAAGAAAAATACAAGCTATTAAAGTGGGTCAGCTATTTTTATCTCCACCAAAAATATTTGTTTCTTTATAGCTCTCTTCCCACGAATCAAGTTATAGGTCTTTCATGTTGGCTCACACAAAGATGACCTCTCTAGGTAGCATTGTCTAGCCCTTTAACTGAACGCAGATGTTCAATTTTCCTTTCTTCTTGTTCTTTTTTGTTTTCATTGCTCCATAATTAATTCTGTGAGACTCTTGCCCTTTAACTTCATGTATAAAAAATTTCACAACGCATTGAACAAGATAGAAGTTTTTCACTTTTACAATGGCACTACTTGTTTGGAATCTCTTCCATACCCTTCTTGCCCACAGTATCATCTTTCTCTCCAGCACATTTTAAAGTCAGTAAACAAAAGGGAAAATAAATGTTCACAAAAGCGTCATCCTCAGGATGTATATAAATTTCCTCTATTCTTTCACTTTGGGGATGTCACTTAGCAAATGACTTGAGATGGAAGATCAGCTAAAATGCAACTCAGCTGTCTTCATTTTGACACAAAGTACGGCAAAATTGAACTCTATTTTATCTAAAGTTGAGGCAAAGTCTCCAAATTTATCTATAGAAACTGAAATTCCATTTTCTCTCTCTCTAACTGCATGTATACCATTTGACTCTGTAGTAGACAAAAGAATGTACTTATCCCCACCAAAGATGCCTATGTTCTATTCCCCAGAATCTGAGAATGTGTTAGGCTATATTACAGTGGACTTTTAAGGTCTCAAGTATAATTAAGATTTCTAATTACTGACGTTGAGATGGGAGATAATCCTACATTATCTAGGTGGGCCCAAGATAGTCACAAAAACATTTAACAGTGGAAGAGAGAGATAGAAGAAGTCAGACTAATACAATGTAAGATGAACCCAGGCCATCATTACTGGTATTGAAAGAATACGGGCAGACTTCAGAAGGTAGTAAAAGCCAGGGAATGGATTTTTCTCTAGAGCCTCCAGAAAGGCATACAGCCTTGATGATATCTTGATTTTAACTCCATGAAACAGATTACAAACTTCTGACTTCCAGAACAATAAAATAATAAATTCATATTGTTTTAAGGCACTAAGGTTATGATCCCTTACAGCAGCAACAGGAAAATAATACAGATTTCTGGTCATCTCATACTATAGTGTTGTCATGTAATTGTGTCCTACTTTAGTGGAGCAGGGGGTTTCAAACACATTGTGGAGTGATATTTAGGTAATAGTGGAGTCAGAGAAAGCAAAATCCTAAGTTAGCCCAGAAAAGTTTCATGTCATCAAAGAACTGTCTCCTTAAACATTGATTAAAAAAATACACACACCAGTGTTCATTGCAGCACTGTTTACAATAGCCCCAAGACATGGAAGCATCAACAGAGGAATGGATAAAGAAGATGTGAGGTATATATGTATACATAATGAACTATTATTCAACCATAAAAAATAATATAATGCCATTTTCAGCAATATGGATGAACCTAGAGATTATCGTATTAAGTGAACTAAGTTAGGCAAAGAGAAATATCATATGATGTCACTTATATGTGGAATTAAAAAAAAAAAAGTGTAAATGAGCTTATTTACACAAAAGAAATAGACCCAAAGACAGAAAACAAGCCTATGCTTATTGAAGGGGAAAGGGAGGGAGGGATAAATTAGAAGGGTGGGATTAACTTACACACCCTATTATGAGTGACTGAACTGAACTGAACTGAACTGATAGATAAAATAGATTATCATCAAGGACCTATTGTATAGCATACTATACATACTATACATACGTACTATGCTCAAAACTATACGTAAAACTTTGGCCACCTGATGTGAAGAGCTAACTCATTGGAAAAGACCCAGATGCTGAGAAAAACTGAGGGCAAGAGGAGAAGTGGGGGACAGAGAATGAGATGGTTGGATGGCATCACTGAGTCAATTGACATGAGTTTGAGCAAAATCAGGGAGATAATAATGGACAGATAAGCCTGGCGTGCTGCAGTTCATGGAGTTGCAAAGAGTTGGACATGACTTAGCTACTAGACAACAATAACAATAAAGGAAAATAATCTGAAAAATAATATATATACATGTATGCTAAGTTGCTTCAGTCATGTCCAACTCTGTGCAACCCGATGGACTATAGCCTGTCAGGCTCCTCTGTTCATGGGGTTTCCCAGGCAAGAACACTAGAGTGGACTGCTGAGCCCTCTTCATATATCAGTGTGCTGCATATCTGAAACTAACACGACCTTATAATCACTATATTTCAATTGGGCTTCTCTGGTGGCTCAAATGGTAAATAACCTGCCTGCAGTGAGGGAGACCCCGGTTCAATTCCTGGGTCAAGAAGATCCCATGGATAAGGGAAGAGGAGACACTAGAGGAGATCTCTTGCTCTCTCTAGCTGTGTGAGAATACAGCAAGCCTTTACCAGAACTTTCCATGCTGACACCCTGATCAGAAACTTCCCAGTCTCCAGAATTGTAGAAAAAATTTCTGTTTAAGCCAGGGGAAAAAAAAAAAAACAGCTGCCTCCTTGAAAATTTTCTACTTCTATGCCTCTTTGCAGTGTTAACTATTGTAACAGATTGATATCATATAAAAATATGATGTAACTTTAGTACAATCTAAAGAAAAAAATAAGAGTATCATTTCAAAGGTCTTATTTTAATAAGATTTTCTTTTTGCAAAAAAGAAGAATGTACTTCAATATCTCTTGTAACTAAAATAAGATTAAAAACCATCCCAAACTCTTTGTTATAAATCCATCTACTGAATGTGTGTATGTGTGTGTACCCTACAAATCTACATTTATATGCTATAAGTCATTTTTCTTGGAACTCTCACATAAATTCTTTTCCATTTTTGTTTTAACCAATTTCTGAAAGCATAGAGATCACTCCATTTCTATTTTCGAGTTAAGTGACTTTGTATTGGATTCTGCATATGATTTATTGCTTTTAGTTTAAATATGTGAAGTCATAAGAGAGATGGTTTAGCCTCGATGATTTTTGCATTTTAAGTCACTGGTAATCTGAATTCTAGGAATGGAAGAAAATTCAGAATTCACTGTCTTCTCTTTATGTAGACATCTGCATTAGTGTTCTAGACTGATAGTGTCTTTTATCCCTGTTGCCTTTTCCAATTCTCCCAGGAAGACATTTTTATAGCACATTAAAATAAGATGAAATTGTGTTTCAAATATATAGCATTGTATTTTGCTCTGTCTAATCTTAATCTCTTGATTAATTTAAATTCAAATTCACTTCCTATTCTAGTCTTAATAGTATATGCTACATCTCTACATCTTCTGAATCATCCTCCTTCACATGAAATATTTTTAAGTAATCACTATCCTCCAAAGGTAGTTTTGCCCTCTCCAGGCTTTTTTTTTTTTTGGTTGCCCTGAGTCTTTGTTGCTTTATGCAGACCTTCTCCAGCTTCTATCCCTTAGTTATTTTTAGATTAATTGATGTACACTTAATGAACTCATAGAACAAAAATATCCCATAGCTTGCTGTGGAGTGCTACTTGACTTTTTTCTCACACAGGAAATTTCTCTTGTTGGTTGAAACTAGTGTAACTAGTGAAAGACTTCAAAAATCAATTGTCCTTTTTACTTTTATTTTCTGATGATTTGACAAATTTTTCCAATATGTTTTTAGGGGCAGTAGTTAAGATAGGAAGCCCCCTAATTTCCAAGACAGTTGTTCAAGTAACTTAGAGATATATTTGATTTAAAATTTTATTTTATATTAGTAGAGTTGGTTAATAATGCTGTGTTAGATTCAGGTGTACAGAAAATGATTCAGCTATACATGTATCTATTCTTTTTCACAGGGAACTCTTCTCAATATTTTGTAATAACCAATTTGGGAAAATAATTAGAAAGAGATGGCTTTCAAATGTATTAGTTCTTATATGGGGATATTTATCTGAAGTTCCAGAAGTTGTTCAAAAAGATATGGAATGCATATGTATAGATGTCCTAATTTCAAAATTATTTATACTTATAAAAAAAAATGGAAATCAACTTACTGTTGTACAAAGTGAAATACTGGGCCAGGTACTCCTTAAAATTATTTTGAGCAATTAAACTTAAAATCCAACTTTCATCCTAGGAATAAAAAAGATATATTTAAGATGCACTCTTAAAATGAACTAAAGTGAGATAGAAGTATCTATTTTATCTGTAAATGTATTAAGCATATTAAATATATCTGCTGAATATATAAAAAGAACAAAGAACTAATGAATTAAAATGAAAAAATAACAATTCTCTACTTGCAAATTTGTCTTTATTCATGCTATATACTTGAAATTATTGTAGCTCATATCCTGGAGATACCTAAACAAATTTCTGAAGAACTATAATTAGAAAACATTGTATGATATGAAAATAAATCTCAGTAAATTTAGTGAAGCCCATGAATATTTTTCCCCTTCAAAACACCCTCTTTGCTGTGTTCTAGTTACTAGAATACTTCTAAGCTTGAGCTTAATGATGATGTCATGAAATGATTTAAGTGCTATCCCTTTACTGTTTTTGATTATATTTTTTCTTCCTTTTTATTCCTTTTACATGTATTTGGCAATCTTTAGAGATAAGAATAGAGTGGTAGTTTTCAAACAATAGCTAATATTGGCTCCAATTATAAACTGGAACAGAATTCCCTTCAAGGAAAGTTGTCTCTACCCTGAAGGCTGAGTAGGTGTAATTGAAGAGAAATGAAATATTTTTAACTATTAAAATTTACTTCTGGCTTACAAGATTTAATTAAATGTTTTTGCACCTCTTCAATAATTGGTTTTCAACATTCAGATTGTCAGTACTTATTCTACTAGCAATTGGCAGCCCAACTATCCTAAGGTAGACAGGCAGAAAATGTACATATTCTTCTCCATGTTGGAGAATTGCAATACAAAGAGAGCACACACACACAGCTTCCTTTGACCAATGGTGTCTGTACATCCTTTTTCCTACTATATTAAGACCTCTTTTTTCTGTGTGTATTCTCAAAGTGCATTTGTCACAGAAAATTGGCCAATGAAATATATTAACATCCATGTGATGAAATAGCTACTGACAAATTCAGAAGACTTTCTTCCAGGAAATACAGTTGAGTAATTGAAAGATGTGATAATTTTTTCTCATTCCCAGTTTGCATGAAAATTGTTCCCGGAAAAATGGGTTCAGCTGTTATCGTGCCTGTCAGAGTCTTCCCATGGGAAGTGTGGATTCTCAGTGACACTCTGATATGTGGGGGCACATGAGATGGATTGCAGTCAGACCTTGAACTTCAAATTAGTGGACAATGGCTCTGTGGAGATACCAACTAATTTCCTCCCTACAGGAATATTGTACAGTCTGACAGGCCAAGAGCATCCATTATTTTTAATTAGAGAGAAAAATGACGCAGTTAGAGTGACACACCACATATCCATGGCCTAACTTTGTGATGAGGAGGAAATCTGCTAGCAAAGTGGACTTGCGTTTTGTATTCAGTTCCTTTTCACACCGACGGGAAGAGGTGAGGAGAGAAACGTCTAAATGTCAGACAGTCAGTGAGAAGGAGACTGCTGTTTCTCAGCAGAGGTAATTGGATGGACCTTTCTCAACCCTGGACCAGGGAGTGAAGGCGCCTTCCAGGTAACCATGCCCTTTATTCTGTTTTCAAGAATCATAGACCAATGTACATTCTCAAAAAGGAGCTCCCCGGTCAGTGATTAAATATTTATCATAGGCAGCAGCTAGCAGTGGGACCAAGTGCCTCCAATTAGGCACAACAGAGGGTTATAAGTGGCTACAGAACAAGTATCAATATTTTAAAAGGGAGGAGCAGATCAGAGCAATGAGGTCACAAAGCTTTATTTCTCCCCATAAACCCGTTACAGAAGATATTGTTTGCTGGTGGGCATTAACACTCACTAATCTTCTGAACTATTAACAAGCTTTTGGTTAATAAGTTTTTGCAACCTCATGGACCATAGCTCACCAGGCTCCTCTGTCCATGGGATTCTCCAGGCAAGAATATTGGAGTGGGTAGCTATTTCCTTCTCCAGGGGATCTTCCTGACCCAGGAATTGAACCCCAGTCTTCTGAATTGCAGGTGGAATCTTTACCATCTGAGCCACCAGGGAAGCCCTTTGGTAGTAAGTGTCAGTTAAAATATAACTTATGAATAAACTCCCCTGGTTTCCAGGTGGTCTTTTGAGTAAAGTATAAAAAGAAAATACCATCTGAGATGAGACCAATCAATTTCAGTGCTACAGTATGAAGAGTAGCTCCTCACAAAGGAAAAGGGGCTTAATTTCCAGGCAAAGATAAGTTCATTGGAGGCAAGTGTTATACTTTTTATGGGTTCCATCAAGTGCCCAGATGAATGAGAGTTTTAGACATAGGTATGATAACCACAGGGGCTTTCCAGGTGGCGCCTGTGGTAAAGAACCTGCCTGCTAATGCAGGAGACGTAGGAGATGCAGGTTCGACTCCTAGGTCAAGAAGATTCCCCAGAGGAGGGTATAGCAACCCACTCCAGTATTCTTTCCTGGAGAATCCCATAGACAGAGAAGCCTGGCAGGCTACAGTCCATGGGGTGACAAAGAATGGGACATAACTGAAGCAACTTAGCTGCACACATGAATACCACATTATAGTCAGCCTCCTGAGTCAAAGAAAAAACAATACTCATTTCATGAAAACACCATCTTTACATCCTCCAAGGATATAAAAATAATATAAACAGGACGAAATGACCAGAGAGTACCCAGAAAAGGAAAAAAAAAGTACAGCATAACCATCCAGAAAAGAACTTTGATGATGCTACATTTCAGAGTTAGAGTACAGCTGCATTTATATGATAGAAAGTCAATAAAAACTTGTATTTTAAGGGCAAAATCCAGATGTTTCATACCCTACATGTCAACAGTTTTTCAATGTACTTTTATAATATAATTGTTAGGTTAATGTAAGTAGATCTATCTAGCATGACTCATAGTGTATCATCATCTAAAACCATGAGAATAACATCCCATACCTCACAGAGATAGTCTCCATAATAAAGGAGATTGCATGTGATCACAACTAGTCCTGTGTCTGAAACCTAGGTGTTCAATGAATGTTGATTTATGCCTCGTCCTCCTTTCCTTAGCACAGATCTGCTTGCTTGGATGGCTAGTTTTTCACAACTATTTTTCTATAAAAATCATTACATAAATGATCTACTAGCCTGCCCTCTAATTGCCAAAAATCTAGCATGTCAACTTATACTGATATGATAACTTAGCGAATACTTTCTCAATTTTCTGGACTTTTCTGTATAATAATGGACCCAGCCATGACCAATTCAGATATAAAAAGTCTCATGTTAATAATACAGTGGTGATAAATAATAATATCTAATTCATCTGGTTTTAGGCTCCAGTTCCAGACACTAGACTTGTGGTCTCCTCGTGTTGTGATTCAGGGTTGATTTTGTTAAGTCTCAGGAAACAATGATATGTATTCCCACTGCCACGCAGAGAAAACATGAAGTCTTGAGGAAGTTTATTTCTATTTATTTTCTTCCTAGTATGCTTCTCACAAGTTAGATGGTAACTCCCAGTGATATTATCAAACTATGCCCCCTACATGAAAAATTTCAACTTGAAACTATTATGTCTGATAATATATATGAAAATAATTATTATTTTATATATGTTACTAAATATGCAACTATCAAAATATATTGAATATATGTATTAAACATATTGCTAATTAACACTAACCTATGCCAGTCAGTTCTCCATTATTCTTAGCTGTCAGTGTTGTGTCTGAGGAATGATCATTTCCTCAAGGTGAAGTGCCTTGCATCAAGGGCAAAGACTGCTCCAAAGGACAGAGCAGTTTGTGTGACTCTTCAACATCTGTGTAATAATAAATGTTACCACATTTGGTAAAATATATCAGAAGAGCTCATTTTTTAAAAAAGATACTGCCCTCCTTCCTATAACCATGAAGTTTACCAACATCTACCAACAACATAACACAAAATTAAAAAAAAAAAAATTGACATTGGCTGAACAGTCAAACTGACTTAGGTTAATGCATAACAGAGACAAAGATAAATTTCCTCCTTCTTTTGCTCTGCTCATTCATCAACAGTTTTCCCCGTTTATTTTGTGTAATGAGCAGTGCACATATTATGGTGATGAGGATAAGTTAGCAGTTGTTCTTTTTAACTGGCATCACGATAGTTAACCCAGTTCCAACAGGCACCCCTGTAAGTGTGCATTTGGCAGTTTTGTTCAGCAGCCAGTAAATCAGTGAGTCAAGGAGGGGGCAGTGAAGCTTAACTGCTGCATTTGGTAAATGATTAGAGGAACAGTACGTGCATTGTGGAATCTGAAATGACTCTTGTTACCAGTCCTGTGTTCATGTGATTCTTGGAACAGTAGATGAAACTGAAGTTGAGATGCCTTTCAAGAAAAAATGTCCGATTTAAATAAATTTAAATAAAAATAGTCTTCTTGAAGTCACAATGCATTCTACTTAACTAACAAGTCACTATTGATCCAAAAAAATGTATATATATTGTATTTCATAGAGTATATAAATTGAAACTGAATGGACATATTTATCATCTTGAAATGCTGCAGGTTGAGATAAATCCCTAATATTTCACATGTTCCCTGGTTACTTGAAAATGTGAAAGATTTGCATGAGTCATAAGTTGAGCTCTCAGGAGCTTCACTTAGGAACAAACCACAGTGATTGAAGAAGATCATTTATATGGCTGCCCTCTCCTTCTGAGTCATTGTATCTGAACAGAATATTTACAGTGGGTAGTAGTGCTTGAATTTAGGTACATTTAGGTCAAAGTTATATGAACAAAAGAATAGCTAGAGGGCCCTGATAGAATGTAAAGTGTGAAATTTGTCCTGTATGCATGCATTTTCGGAGTGGGTGGCCTCATGATAAGCCATGCAAGACCTGAGTAAGCCGGCTCCCAGAGATCAATGCCATGACTGCAGTCATCCATCATCTCTAACTCAGGCAGGATGCAATCAATGGTAATCCATCTCTTTCCTATTGGATAATTGATTTTTTTAAAAATTTGTGGGATTGATCTTTTTTCATTTTAAGAAACTGTCATTGCATGATACAGTACTTTTAAGGATTGAGGGGGAAAGGGGTGTAGTTGTTTCAATAAAATTCTGATGGCTCTAGGTATAATCGTGCTCTCATTTATAATTAGCCCTAGGAGAAATTATGAAGCTTGTGTCTTGGGTATTTTCCTGCATTCCCATTTTGGCTATTTCCCCCTCTTATGAAACCTTGCATAATCCCTTCTAGGTGCTTACCAAGTTTTCCTTTTGTTTCAATTAACTCCCATTTAATTATTTGCTATTAAAGATGTTCCTAATCTTGACAACTCTCAATTCCAGCCTGGAAGCCTCTGATTTCTGTTAGACTTTGCAAACAAATCTAGGCCTCAGCTGAAGACCCAAAAGGTACCTCTGCATAGATGTTACCCTGCTCCCAAAATCTCAGGTCACTTTGGCCTGCAGTGGCTTGAGGCAGGATTTTGGATCCCCAGCCAGAGATTGAAGTAAGAGCACTGCATCCTAGCCACTAGACCATGACAAGGCTTGTCTGCTTTGTAGAAATGAATTCCCACAAAGTGACGGAAAGTAGTGTAATAGAAACATTTACTAGTAGACAAAATGGTACCTGTAATAGACTCACACAGGCAGACTCAGAGTCAAGCCCTCGAGGTCGTTTAAATCACTTATATAGGGCATTTCTTCTGGATGTTCTTTGGCCAGTCATCTTGCTTTGCCTGGTTCTGAGTCATAACTGGCTTATCTCAAGGTCCTCCCTTGTGGCTCAGATGATAAAGAATCCACCTACAGTGCAGGAGACCTCCCACGGTGCAGGAGACCCATGTTCAATGGAAATGGCAGCCCACTCAAGTATTCTTGCCTGGAGAATCCATGGACGGAGGAGCCTGGCAGGCTACAGCCCATGGGGTCGGAAAGAGTCAAGCACAACTGAGTGACTAAGCACCTAACAAGGTCCTTCCTTGTGTATACATGCGTCTCTTAGCCAAAGTGGATTCTAGTGAAGAAGCCTATGGGTAGGTCAACATCACTTATAATGGGGTGGCGCCTGCTCCTGTTTGACCTTTTAAGAGTCTTTCTGCTCAAGTATAGTCAGGAAGAGACCTAAAGAAGGTCTGGGAAAGATTGAGGGTAGGAGGAGAAGGGGAGGACAGAGGATGAGATGGTTGGATGGCATCACCTACTCAATGGACATGCTGCTACTACTGCTAAGTCGCTTAAGTCATGTCTGACTCTGTGCGACCCCATAAACGGCAGCCCACCAGGCTCCTCCATCCCTGGGATTCTCCAGGCAAGAACACTGGAGTGGGTTGCCATTTCCTTCTCCAATCCCTGAAACTGAAAAGTGAAAGTGAAGTCGCTCAGTCATGTCCAACTCTTTGCGACCCCATGGACTGCAGCCTACCAGAATTGGACAAGACTGAGTGACTAATGCTTTCACAATCTCAATATATATTTATGTATGTATATATCAAATATATAAACTGTAATATTCCATTTGTAAGTTATTAGTAAATTAGGATGACACAAATATGTTGGTTAGGATATCTTGAATTATCTCAAAGGTATTGCCTTCCTTAGTGAAGTTGCTCAGTCGTGTTGGACTCTTTGTGACCCCATGGACTGTAGCCATCTGGCTCCTCCGTCCATGGGATTTTTCAGGCAAGAGTGCTGGAGTGGATTGCCATTTCCTTCTCCAGGGGATCTTCCCGACCCAGGAATCGAACCCAGGTCTCTGGCATTGCAGGCAGACGCTTTACCATCTGAGCCACCAGGGAAGCCCATTGCCTTCCTTAGCATAAAATAAAAATGCTAATTGCTATATGATATAATCAAGCTAAACTGTGTTGGCCCAGGATGTCAGATTACCCACAATGACTTGGGTTAATCAGGACAAACCTCTGAGGCTGAGCTGGGGGTGGGGGCAGTCTCTTTGAAATATGCATACTCCATGAAAGAGAGGTGATATCCGAAGGACAGTTGAGGTACTGGATGTTGGCTTGGCAATAATGTTTAGCTTAAAGTAGTGTGTACATCTTCATACTGAATAAGTAGGAAGTGTTTTCCTGATCTAGAGATGAAGGAGCAAGCACATTATTGTTACTTTATATATTAAAAAGTAAGCATAATGGTACTTACCAGTAAATGTCAAGTGCCATTAAATTGAATGCTTCAGTTGACGTATATAAATGCCCATTTACAACTACTATGAATCACAGAAGAGAAAGTAATTGTTAATTAAGATGACATTGTTAGAGGTGTTCCTGAATTCCTGCAAACATGTTTAATGTTTATGCTATTACACAGACAATATAAAGGCATTTATGTTGTTCTCATTAGGAAATCCATTTTCAATTTTTTTCTTCTTCAATAAATTACTGCCCTAAATTGTGAAATCTACTTCCATTTTAAATCTAGAAGTAAAACACAAATTTATCAAGAAATAGACATAGGTTATGGAGCTAAGAAGATAAGATTTACAGCATCAAGAAATCAACAAAAGAGACATGGAGATTATTTCTAAAGCACAAAGCAAAGCTGGAAGCCAAAAAATTACATGCCATTCTAGAGAGAAAACATAACTTCCTGAGAATTGCAATGATGATACATAAAGTAAACTTTGAACATACTTACTATCAAAGACTAAGAGTTTTATGTAAACAGAGTTAAGGATTATGACCTGGAAAATTACAGGCCCCAAGGATAAGAACAAACTTAGATAAAACAGTCATGGTTTTGGGAGCCCAAAGAATCAAATATTATAGACTGATGTTTGAACAAATGATTTCATTCTCAATGTGCTACTCATTAAAATTAAACTGAATTTGTACGATTTTCTAAGTTACATTTGACATGGCAAGATTGTCCATAGATGTGGGCATATTTTCTTGTTGTTCAGTTCTCAGTCCTGTCTGACTCTTTGTCACCCAAAGAGCTGCAGCATGCCGGGCTTCTCTGTCCTTCATTGTTCCCAGGAGTTTGCTCAAACTCATGTCCACCGATACCATCCAACCATCTCACCCACTGTCGCCCCTTTCTCCTCTTCCTTCAATCTTTCCCAGCATCAGGATCCTTTCCAATGAGTTGTCTCTTCGCATACAGTGGCCAAAGTACTGGAGCTTCAGCTTCAGCATCAGTCCTTCCAATGAATATGAAGTCCATTTCAAAATCATCCATAATGAATTTGTTGAACATCTTTGAGCACACATCTCATGAGTATATTCAGTGGAGTCAATTACTGCATCCTAAAATAGTACTGCTGCTGCTGCTAAGTTGCTTCAGTTGTGTCTGACTCTGTGTGACCCCATAGATGACAGCCCACCAGGCTCCCTTGTCCCTGGGATTCTCCAGGCAAGAACGCTGGAGTGGGTTGCCATTTCCTTCTCCAATGCATGAAAGTGAAAAGTGAAAGTGAAGTCGCTCAGTCGTGTCTGACTCTTAGCGACCCCATGGACTGCAGCCCACCAGGCTCCTCCACCCATGGGATTCCAGGCAAGAGTACTGGAGTGGGAAAATAGTACTACCACTGCTAATATCTTACAAGTACCTGCTAGGTTCATTTAGGTTAAAAGCCACTGAGAAGGGTATGGATATTAACATTTCTTTTCATAAGACAAAGTTTTCCAAAATAATTATATTTTTAATTATTTCTCCCCTATTCTGAACACTTCCATAAATCCAAGTACCTGCAGGATGCTGGAAAGCTGTAAGAACTCTCTATATTCAGGATCCGAGCAAGTTGGTGCCGAAAGACTCAGAGCCCATTTAATTAATAGCTGGATCTACTCCTGCTCCTGCTTTCAACCCTCTTCAAGTATTTGTGGTCTTTCTGTGAGAGTATCATTGACGCCTTTGTTTAGAAAACACTGGATGTCATTTATTTCAACATTTAGATCTGCTTAACTCTAGGGAAAATTCTCTAGGCATTTCTAACCCCCTTCATAAATATTTCATGTTAATTTTACCTGTAGTTTCAAAAATTCCAGGTTAGAATTCAGAGAAACCTAGTGTAAATATTCCAGCTTGTGCCTTATACAGGTGCTTTAACCTCCATAGGTGTGTGATGGTTTGAAAGATAACCCTTGGGCTTCTGTTTCTTCATTTAGAAAGTAAAAATAATTTTACTAACTCTAAGGCTGTTGTATAGTTCAAAGAAGTTAATTCATAGAGAATTCAGAATATTCATTTCAGTTCAGTTCAGTTCAGTCGGTCAGTCGTATCCAACTCTTTGCGACCCCATGAATCGCAGCACGCCAGGCCTCTCTGTCCATCTTCATCTCCTGGAATTCACTCAAACTCATGTCCATCAAGTCGGTGATGCCATCCAGCCATCTCATCCTCTGTCATCCCCTTTTCCTCCTGCCCTCAATCCCTCCCAGCATCAGTCTTTTCCAATGAGTCAACTCTTCCCATGAGGTGGCCAAAGTACTGGAGTTTCAGTTTTAGCATCATTCCTACCAGTCATATAATAAGTGCTCAAAAAGACTGATAAAGCAGTCATATTATTTAGCATCCAAATGGAAACAACTTTGAGATTCAGGCGGTACAACTCATAACATACCATGTCAGAGGGTACAAAATGGAACCACGCAGAGCAAATGGGGTTGTATGGTCATCTTTTTTATTTGCTATAATATCTAAGAAATCAAGTCCTTCAATGTAGCATTTATGATTCAGCACTCCCAACTGAACTTGTTTGAATCTGTCAAATATCTATTTTCTTTCCTAGTATGAATGTCTATGAATGCCTATGAATGTCCTTCTGACTTGCTTGCCAAAAAACAGTCACCTGCAACTTAATGAAACCATATCATTCCTACTATGAGAGACTTCAGACAGGAGATCACAGAGGTTTAAAATAGCCATGGACGAGATTGGGCATAGTCAGGGCTTCAAAGACTGGACAGAATTTGAACCTATTGAAGGAAAAAGAGGGCATTTCTAGGGAAACCATGCCCAAGAGTATGTACTGATAACAGCACACATTATACGATTACAGAGTAGGCTCTTAGCAGGGGGTATGCTTTTCCAGGTAAAGTGAAGTTTGATTACAAAGGGACTAAATGAAACAGAAAATTTGGGATTTAGTGAAACAAGGAATCTATGTTTTAGGTGTTTCAATCTGGAGAACTACATCATGACTATATTCTAGAAAGCTGTAATACTCTCCAGGAAGACAATGGTTGAAACACAAATCTGATTCTTATTAAAAAGTCATCTTGTTACTTCAAATCTGAAATCAAGGGCATTGAAAATTACTCTTCTTTTGTGCATTTTCTCATAATCTACTTTCAATTTGTTTTTGGCCAATTATTTGAGGGTTATTCTTGCTGCTTATTTTTATGTGTCCTGTTAACTGATACAGCACATATTTTATCCTTAGATTCTTAGCCCTACACATTCATGTCAGGGAAGAGTGCTGGAAAACAAAGATGTTAATTTTATAAGCTCAGTGTAGCTATTTCTCCAATATTCAATTTAGGGAGAGAATTTTACATGAATTTCTGCAAAGTACTGATTGAATAGCCATCTGGTAAGTCTTCAGCATTATCTAATTTCTTCCCATCGTGTATGGCGCTGCTGAGACACCTCGGGGATTGTTTGAATAACATCGTTGCTGCAGGCCATGGAAAATTCTGTGCACTGCTTTCCATATATGTTTGGTTACAGCTGGTTCTGATTTGGGTGTTTTGGGGTTTTCCAATGCAATTACTGCCAACTTTATATATACCAAATGCGTCTGCCTTTTTCTGTTTCAACTAAAGGCTTTTTAAACTAGAGTTTAAAAACTGAGTATTGTGATGAGAAAATAAAAATGCCCAGATAAACTGAAGGAAACTCAGAGAGACCTGGGGGGCTGGGGAAGACATTATAATGTTTTCCTGAGCAGAAACTCTTACTGCTGCTGCTAATAATAATAATAATGAAAACAAAACAACAAAACAAGTAATTTCTTTTTTATGTTCAAGATTCTATTAGATTCCTTTGTGAGAATGCGTACTTTCGTCTCAAGTGTTTCATTGGAGGGAATGATTATTTTCCTTTTCTGCAGAAAGAATTCTCCTACCAAAAACATGATGTATTCTGCCCGGACCTGACAGATCCATCCTTTTCTCTCTAGATCAATATGGGCCTCAGTCTTGCAGTCACCGTGGCTTCTGTTCGATCTCAGTAATTCTGAGATTGACTCCCCATAAAGGCAGTGAGGAGGAGCCAATTACCCCTCACAGCCGTAGACTTTTTCTTGCTGTACACAATTATTGGGAGAGCTGTGTGCAGCGTCACCCCAGGGATGGCACCAAAAGAAATGGCTTTTTTTCCCCATCATTATAGTCTCAATAAAATCAGATAGGACTCCATCAAAGATCTTTTGAAATGGTTTATATCACTTCATAGAAAAGTTTTGCAAAATGCGTGGCCGCTGACAGAGCAAGTCTGTGCCTTCCGCGTGTGCAGGCACGATGTTCCACACAGGACTCTGTTCTTCCCAAGGCTGAAGAGATTGCTGACAGCAAGCGCGGTGCTGCTCAATGTATCGGCCATTTCGTGCTATTGGAAGAACAGCGATGTAATGACGACGTGCCCTTGGGACACAGTCTGTACTGTTTTTCTGGCACACTTGTGTGTAGCACAAGCGAATGTGAATAGTTATACATTACCAACAGGGTGAGGATGCCAGTGATATGGTCTCTCTCTTAAGATAACTATGTAACAGGCATTTAATTTGCTCACCTCCAGATTTCCAAATAAATATACCAATTGATTCTAACAATGGAAAGGAAAAGAAAAAAACTGAAAAGAAAAAAAACTTTCAGAAGAAAAAAGAGAAGCCCAATTACCAAGAACTTTAAAACATTTCTGCAGGATCCACTTTGTGTGAGAGTGTGGAATGGAGAAGTGGGCTGTAGTTCTTCTCATAGGAGGGACCTGTGTAGCAGGGAAGCAAGGGGAGGAAAACTTGGCAGGATGCTGCTGATATTTCTGAACAATGGTGTTTGACAGCCTCAGGTGTAGGTGTGTCTGTGTATGTGTGTGTGATGTCAGAAGCCTGGGCCTTGGGGACATGAGGAGGTAAGCCTTCGGAGGAATAATACCTGGGTCCCCTCAGGGACTCTGGAAACGAATCCTGGTTCTAGATACATCAAGCCTGGAGGCTACGGAGGTACTTATCACATGTTTACACCTGCCGTGGCTTTTTACTCCAGGCAAACAATGATTTTACCAGGGCTGGCTGCGGATGAAGGAAGCTACGCCAGGGGAAGAAAGAAAGGAAAAAAAAGACATGGCGCCAGTCCAGGGTAGAAACGTTTCCGCACAAGAAATAAAAATTGGCAGCATGTGTTTTTCATTAGCTCTCTCTCCCTCCCTCCCTGCCTCTCCACTTGCTGGATCACTGACCAGGTACAGGAAATACTGTGTTAATTCTAAACCTCACACTTCTCACATCATTTGGGACTGATTTAGGCTTTATGTAAAACGTAGCTCAAAACTGTATAAGAAAATAATTGTGGTTGAAGTTGACTAAGTACCTAATTCTACACATCTAAAACCTTCTGCAACTAACTATTAAGGTACTTTGAATCAGCCAATAATTAAAAAAAAATAAAGTTACATTTCACTTACATCCTTTCTCAAAAAAATTTCCATATGGGTTGATACATTAAATACAGAAAAAAATAGCAGGGGAAAATGCAGATTAATATTTAGTTTAGGGGAAGAAAAAACCCTTTGTAAATATGAAAGTGAATGGGTAGAACAATTGGAAAATACTGGTAGACATAACTACATGATCATAAAAACCATAAACCATCTCAGTGTCTTCAAACTAGGAAACATTCGCTCATATATGAAGAAAAAATAATCTATTCCTACAATATATAAAGAACTTGTCCAAGATGGAAAACAGGAAATACATGAGAAAAAATACTAATGGCCTCTAAACACACACACGCACACATTCATTCTCCTAACATGTAATTAAAGAAACACAAACTAGAGGTGAAAAACAATATATCGTCTCTTAAAGTGGCAAAAAGCATTTTCTAAATGTCATAAGGTTGGACAGAATGGTAAAAGAGCACTTCTGATGGGGACCATTGCTACTATTTTTTGGAAAAAAAATTTGATCCTATGATGAGGTCATTACAATGGTGTCCATCTAATCAGGTAGGGGCATGAAATTTTCTGTAGCAAGACCCCACGAAGGCATTGTTTATATACAGAAAATTTATACCAGAATGCTTATGGTCAGAGATTTTCTAAACATTGGTCAAAAATCCATACAGAATATTTAATTATTAAAATCATTTCTTAACACAAGTTTGGATGGAATTAAGTTATTCTCAAATACTGAAATAAATCAGAGTAAAAACATCATGTATTTTACATCAATTTTTTAAAGCAAAACAATGCAACAACATGTCCATGAATCACAGGTGGTCACTGAACATTGGAATGGTGACTAGTCAGAAGGAGATACGCCATGACTTAAAAATATATACCAATTCTAACAACAAAGCATAAAAAATGAAAATTTTCTGAACTTTAATAAAAGTTGATATTGACAATATTAAAATAACATGCCAGTTTACATAAAATATGCAATTACAATGAACTTCATCAGCTTCTTATTTCTTCTTTCCATTTGACTATCTGAAAATGTACAATTACCAATGTGGCTTGCATTATAATTCTAGTGGACAGCACTGTTAGAGAATTTGTTTTCTGCTGACCTTCCACCTCTATCCTGTCTCCTCTGTCTCCAGCATGTTGGCATTCTCTGTTAAAGTAGCTTTCGCCTCGTAGCAGGGTCTGCAGCTAAGGAGATAGATACAGGGAGTTAGTCAGGCAAGGATTTTAAAATTAAAATCATTTTTGAGAAGTTGTTACCCCTGACCTCAGCATTAGGAAATGTTGTTTCACAGAGTTGCTCAAGAGAATGTCAAGTAGAAAATCCTGGAGCAGAAGCAGCGCTCTGAATTTACCTCCACAGTGACCATGACTGGGAGGTTATTTTATTAATTACTCTTTAATATCTAACTTGTCTGATGCTGGGCAAGTCATACGCCTCTTGAACTCAGGGTTTTTTCTCCCCATTGCTAAAAGGAATTTAAAAAAAAGAAAAAAAAGATCTCTTCATTTGTAAAAACAACAATGAAATTCACTGTTGTTTATTCAGTCATGTCTGACTCTTTGTGACCCCACAGACTGTAGCCTGCCAGACTCCTCTTTCTACGGGATTTCCCAGGCAAGAATACTGGAGTGGGTTGCCATTTCCTTCTCTAGGGGATCTTCCCAACTTAGGGATCGAACCCACATCTCCTGCATTGGCAGGCAGATACTTTGCCACCGAGCCAACTTGGAATCTAAAACTCACATGGTTGCTGTGAAAACTAAATGAGGAAATGAATGTGGATGCTTAAAAGAATGACTATGCAGGTCAGGAAGCAACAGTTAGAACTGGACATGGAACAACAGACTGGTTCCAAATAGGAAAAGGAGTATGTCAAAGCTGTATATTGTCACCCTGCTTATTTAACTTATATGCAGAGTACATCATGAGAAACGCTGGGCTGGAAGAAGCACAAGCTGGAATCAAGATTGCCGGGAGAAATATCAATAACCTCAGATATGCAGATGACACCACCCTTATGGCAGACAGTGAAGAGGAACTAAAAAGCCTCTTGATGAAAGTGAAAGAGGAGAGTGAAAAAGTTGGCTTAAAGCTCAACATTCAGAAAACGAAGATCATGGCATCTGGTCCCATCACTTCATGGGAAATAGATAGGGAAACAGTGGAAACTGTGTCAGACTTTGTTTTCTGGGCTCCAAAATCACTGCAGATGGGGACTGCAGCCATGAAATTAAAAGATGCTTACTCCTTGGAAGGAAAGTTATGACCAACCTAGATAGCATATTAAAAAGCAGAGACATTACGTTGCCAACAAAGGTCCGTCCAGTCAAGGCTATGGTTTTTCCAGTGGTCATGTATGGATGTGAGAGTTGGACTGTGAAGAAAGCTGCACACCAAAGAATTGATGCTTTAGAACTGTGGTGTTGGAGAAGACTCTTGAGAGTCCCTTGGACTGCAAGGAGATCCAACCAGTCCATTCTAAAGGAGATCAGTCCTGGGTGTTCTTTGGAAGGAATGATGCTAAAGCTGAAACTCCAGTAATTTGGTCACCTCATGCAAAGAGTTGACTCATTGGAAAAGTCTCTGATGCTGGGAGGGATTGGGGGCAGGAGGAGAAGGGGACGCCAGAGGATGAGATGGCTGGATGGTATCACCGACTCAATGGACGTGAGTTTGAGTAAACTCCAGGAGTTGGTGATGGACAGGGAGGCCTGGCGTGATGTGATTCATGGGGTCGCAAAGTGTTGGACACGACTGAGTGACTGAACTGAACTGAGTATATATTAAAAAATTTATTATGCACTATTTCTTAAATTTTATTAAATATGCTGATGTACATTGGGAGCAAGCTGAACATATTAAATAAACTGATCAAAAGTTAAGAATACATTTGCCATATCAGTAAATAAGTAAGTAAGTCACTCTCGCAATCATGTCTGACTCTTTGTGACCCCGGCTTGCCACTTCTTATGCTAGGGGATCTTCCCAACCCAGAGATGGAACCCACATCTCTTGTGTCTCCTGCATTAGGCAGGGAGACTCTTTACCACTAGTGCCACCTGGGAAGATAGCCTAAGAGACATCAACAGTTACAAGCCAGGCTCCAAAACCAATTCTGAATCTTAACAGCATTCATCTTGAGCAAATTATGTCAAGTCTCCATGTTTCCTCTTCTGGACCATGGAATAATGTAACTCAAGGGGAGGTGGAAAAATAAAACGAATAAATGCACTTAAAATGCTGGCAAGTGTGAAAGTGTTAGTCGCTCAGTCATGTCAGACTCTTTGCAACCCTGTGGATTGTAACCCACCAGGCTCCTCTGTCCGTGGAATTCTCCAGACAAGAATGCTGGCGTGGGTAGCCATTCCCTCTCCAGGGGATCCTCCCAACCCAGTGACTGAACCCAGGTTTCCTGCATTGCAGGCAGATTCTTTACAGGCTGAGTGACCAGGGAAGCCCTTGGATGATTAAATAGTTTAATAATTATTATGTTATTATCCCCATGATGGGGAAAGTTGCCAATAAAGTCCCATACCTTCAGATAAAACACAAAAAATTCAAACAGCATTTGCAAATATCATATACTCTATGCCAAAAGGAAAATTCTTCTTGGGGGTTAATGATCTTCATAGTGTTTCTGAAGGCGGGAAGATCAGTAGCTAGAACAATATTTCTCATGCTTCACATTGTGTGGATAAACGCCCTGGGACCTTGTTAGAATGCAGACTCTGATTCAGTAGGTCTAGGGTGGAGTCTGATTGAGGTTCTGCATATTTAATCAGCTCCCATGTGATGCTGAGGCTGCCTTTTCTCCCACTGCATTCAGAATAGCAGGGGCTAAAGCAATATTATCTGCTTCGACAGCAGGAGTAATTGAGGTGCAAGATCACAGAACCAATATCAACATAAGTGCATGAAAAAACAATCCTTTTTGTTTTTACATTGACTATGAGCACAGGGCTAGATTAGCTTCTTTCCCTTTAATTGAATTCCTCTCATTAAGTTAGACACGGGTCAGGCAACAACCCCTTTATAGAGATTATGATTCTATAGCACAGACTATTTATGACATTTACTCTGGGTTTCCTGACAAATACATCATAAAGAATAAACAGGCCTTTCAAAGTGTAGATTTCTAGATAATTGTCCTAACACTACATTTTGAATGGTTCCTTCTTCATGGAAGTTTTAATAGGTACCAGTCATTTGGTTAAGAAAATCCCCTTTTAATGGTAGTGTGCAAATAATTCAAATTACAAATACGTATTAGATAATATCAGATACATGCTTTCTCTTCTAATCTTTTAATATGGATAGTTAAATTTATGGGTTTTTCTAATGCCTACCCTCCCTAGAGTTCTTTGGAAAAACTCAACTTGGTCACAACATATATACTGTGGATTTACCTTGCCAGTATTTTGTTTGACCTGCAAGGTACCTTTTTGGTTTTAATATCAAGATTATAAAATTACTTGGAGGTATTCCCTCATTTTTCACTCTCTGACTAAATCTGTACAGGATTACTCTACTGACGGTCACCTTTCTTGTCCTTTTCTATCATAGGAATTTCTTCAGTGTCCTAGAATACCCTGAAGTTCACAGACTTTTGTTGAATTCTCCACTTATAGAAAGTCTACATTTCTAATACATTTTAGTTACCAGTGTGTATCAGATACAATAAAATTTAACATCAAGAGTTAGCATAAATCTCATGGACAATGAACACATATGAATGAACATTTAGATAAATATACATTTTGTAATGTAGTAAATTATAACCATATAGAGTTTTATTTCTCATTATTACTTTAATTTTAATACATGCATGATTGATCGTGCCCTTGTAGACGTTATGTCCGATCTCTTAAATATACCAGAGAAATCATCACAGATGCAGAATCCTCCTATTTCAAAAGGACAAGGGAAGTCAGTTTCTGAAGGAAGAAGTATTTCAGAATTCTAGGCTCCTGGGTCTTTTATAACACATTTGTCATTGTTTATTAAATTGACCATGTTCTACAGACTTGAGTCTTGTTAATGGTCTTATTTATTCTTCACAATAACCCTGAAAAAAATGATTATCATTCTCATCCTACATGAGCTTGAACTTCTGAATGGTAATTTCCTAATGTATAAATGAAGGAATTTCCAGTTCAAATATGGCTGACACCAAAATTCAGATACGTTGCACAGTGGCATTTTCTCCCTTTTAATTTTAGTTTTCAGTTCAGTGAAGATAGTTTTGAGATTCTCCCAGAAGCCCAGAAATCTCTGTCTTGTCCCAGATTTGGGGGGAAAGGGTCATTAACTAGAATTTTTCATAAAGTTTCTTCATTTCTTGTATCCATCTGCTCAGCCTCACTGTTCATCTTATAATTATTGTTTCTTGATCACTTAAAACCCACAAATAAGTGAACGGATTGCTTAAAATCAGGACAGTTTGCTCATTCACTAGTTCAAGTTCTTGTCTGTTCATTTCACACACATTTCTAGCTGACAAATTCTCCATGTTTAAATCCTATAGTCTTCTGTCCTTTATCATACTTAAAATGTTGAAAGCTGAAAAATATATTTCTCTGAAATGAATAACAACTGCATATAAAATGACAAAAGAAGTAGCATTAGAGAACTAAAACAATTTCAATATGTAAAAATCATTTAGAATATATGCTTGATCAAAACGAACAAAGGTATTGGTTCTACCAAGAAAAATGGCTTTAAATACCACAAATATTTAACCTGCCTTCTCAGTAATGTGTTTTCTAATTTCAAACTCAATTGCATTTGTATTCCAGCCAATTTCCATACTATAAATGTCAGTCAACATAGGCTGATTATGCCTAAGAATGATTTAAAAAGAACCTTAACAACAGTAAAAGTCATGTCCGTATTTTCATTATGCATCCGAGCCTCTGGATTGTAAATATTCCCTCTGAGCTAATATTTTAGAATTCAAGGTCATATACAGGAGATTTTTTCCTTGCTAATTAGAAAATAGATTACTTCACTTGAAATTATGTAGGTGGAAATTCTTCCCTGAGGAATTTATCTCTTTCAGATGTGTTTGATCATGTTCAATATTTTTTTAACTATATTATATTTGCTTTTCCTCTCTCACCTACAAAATATGATGCATAGAATGCTTAAGGATTTGACTTATTATTCGGACATTAGTAATAAAGTTATATTAAAAATAATGTACTAGGAGTCTTTCACCTGCATACAATTTTGCTTATTAGATTTGCTTGTTATTTCACTTGTCAAATTTCACAACGTCTAATGTTTCCTCTGTATATTTATAAAAATACTTTATTGCCGATGAGTCTAATCACTATGTAAATTAGGTAATTATTTGGTGAATATTAACAATCTTTCCCATATAAAATAATACATATATTTTGAATCATCTTTCCTTGCTTTTGGGAGAATATAGCAATTAAAATAGTTATTGAACCCTTATTTGCATGTAAATGAGGCAAGTGCAGTAGCACATCAGGATATGCAAAAGTATATTTAATTTTCAATTGCAAATGTATTTCTTATTAGTTAGACTACATCGTTTTCAATTTGGCTTTCTTCTGGCATGTTAGAATCATGTATCATAAAAAGCTTTCCTGGTAACTACTTGCTAGCATACATGGGCTTTTCATCTTTCTGGATTCTTCTATGGTAAGACAAAATGAATCTTTAAAAGAGAAGAAAAAAATCAACATGTTGCTGAATTATATGACTAATAGATGGGATACAATAGGTATTTAACATTATATTGAATGGATGATTTAAAAGGTAACTTTAATAACAAAGTATGTATAAAGTAATTATAAAGAAATATGCTGATGTTTCTTCTACAAGATAATCATAAAATATTATTGAACACAGAACTGAATCTGAAAGAAAATAATAAATATGTTCCTGGGTAAATTGTGAGATTATCAAATAGGCTAACACTTTTCTGGTAAAAATGAAAACTGATGTTAATGATATGTCTGAAAGTGAAAGTGTTAGTCACTCAATCATGTCCGACTCTTTGTGACCCCATGGACTTAGCCCACCAGGCTCCTCTGTCCATGGAATTCTCCAGGCAAGAATACTGCAATGGGTTGCCATTTCCTTCTCCAGGGGAATTTCCTGACCCAGGGATTGAACCTGGGTCTCCTGCATTGCAGGCAAACTGTTTACAGAGTGAGCCACTAGGGAAGCCAGAATATTGGAGTGAGTTGCCTTGCCCTCCTCCAAGGGCTCTTTCAAACCCAGACCTCCTGCATTGCAGGTGAATTCTTTACCATCTGAGCCACCAGGGAAGCCCAATGATGTGTCTAATAAGCATAAATGATATAGAAACAATAAATACTTAGATTTCAAATATTATAACTGTACAGGGATTAAGGTAACTCTTGATATTTAAAGAAAACAGTTATGACAGGAAATAAACAAAAAGCAGTACAATATTAAATGAGTGATAAATTGAAAAATGTTACACCCCAAGTGTAGTGAATATATTCAACATGGATATAATTTTTAGATCTAACTTTCAATAATTAGCTACTAAGGGAAAGTTTAGGGTGTGTCCTTCACTCTTTAAGGCCAGCGGCTTGGGGTACACACACCCACACGCATTCTATAGCCTTAAAGCAGACATCAAAATTCGGCTATTGAAGTTCATTGTCTGGATTTAGTGCAATATTCCTTAGATTCTTAGAATGAGACAAAAGAGTTAATAAAAAATGAAAGTATGTTTCAAACCATAATATTTTTGTTGGAAATTGGGTGTGTGTTATGATTAACTCTCTTTGTAATGGCACTTACTAAAAAGGATAAGACATTATTTCCAGTTATCATAGATGTGTCCTTGTTTTGTCTCAAACTAAATATCTTTTTCATTCATTCACTCGTTCATTCATTTATTTTGCCTCTTACATCATTCTCTGGTCCTCCTCTGTGACTGGAATACTTCTCTCTGACTTAGCTACTTTGGCTCTCCATATGAAATATCAATAACCTCAGATATGCAGATGACACCACCCTTATGGCAGACAGTGAAGAGGAACTCAAAAGCCTCTTGATGAAAGTAAAAGTGGAGAGTGAAAAAGTTGGCTTAAAGCTCAACATTCAGAAAACGAAGATCATGGCATTTGGTCCCACCACTTCATGGGAAATAGATGGGGAAACAGTGGAAACCATGTCAGACTTTATTTTTCTGGGCTCCAAAATCACTGCAGATGGTGACTGCAGCCATGAAATTAAAAGACGCTTACTCCTTGGAAGGAAAGATATGACCAACCTAGATAGCATATTCAAAAGCAGAGACATTACTTTGCCAACAAAGGTCCGTCCAGTCAAGGCTATGGTTTTTCCTGTGGTCATGTATGGATGTGAGAGTTGGGCTGTGAAGAAGGCTGAGCCCCGAAGTACTGATGCTTTTGAACTGTGGTGTTGAAGAAGACTCTTGAGAGTCCCTTGGACTGCAAGGAGATCCAACCAGTCCATTCTGAAGGAGATCAGCTCTGGGTGTTCTTTGGAGGGAATGATGCTAAAGCTGAAACTCCAGTACTTTGGCCACCTCATGCGAAGAGTTGACTCATTGGAAAAGACTCTGATGCTGGGAGGGATTGGGGGCAGGAGGAGAAAGGGACGACAGAGGATGAGATGGCTGGATGGCATCACTGACTCAATGGACATGAGTCTGGGTGAACTCCGGGAGTTGGTGATGGACAGGGAGGTCTGGCGTGCTGCAGTTCATGGGGTCGCAAAGAGTCGGACACGACTGAGTGACTGATCTGATCTGATGATCTTATTTCTGCACCCTTTCTTTTTCTTTAAAAAAAATTGACTTATTTTTGGCTGCATCAAGTCTTAGTTGCAGGCACATGGATTCTCTTATTGAGGCAAATGGGTTTAGTAGTTACCGAGTATGGGCTTAGTTGCCCTGTGGCACGTGGGATCTTAGTTCCTGGAACAGGGATTGAACCCACATCCCCTGCTTTGGAAACTGGACTCTTAACCATTTGACCACCAAGGAAGTCCCCTCTGTAGCCTTTCTTAATTTCTGTGACTGATAAAAACCTGATCGAAAACCTTTCTGGTCATGTTAAAAAATGTGTCTGTTTTTCCACCAGCATCTGGTAGGCAGGGTTAAATCCAAGCTCTGACTCTTTGCTCACCATTATATTACCAGAGCCTGGCATGCAGTCAATGTCAATTGAATTAACTACTGAATCTCAGTTTAAATCAATTATGTTTGTTTGGTTCAAGCAGTTAATATTAATAGTGTGATGCTAGTTCAGTCATTTAACTACTTAATGTCTGTTTATTGCTTTGCAAATGACGATGAGAGCAATAAAAATGCACAACGGAAAACAATATGGAGATGTTAGTCATGTTAATTAACATAGCAAAACACACAATGTAAAGATTGTTATGAAAGTGATCAAATGCAGCTTACTTATTTTTGGTTGGTCTGTTTGTTACATATTTTCCTTCCTTTTGCTGCAGTGAATTTGAAACAGAATCAGCATTCCCGAAACACATGTATTTTTAGCTCTGCATTAGCTAACAGAATGTTAGAAATGGTCAAGTTAACATCAGTGCAACCATACTTATTTCTTTCATGTATATGAGACTGTTTTAAAGAAAAGATTCAACAAATTGATACTACCAGTGTACACACAATAAGTTTCATCTCCTAGTTGGGATACTGCTCACTCTATGCTGTACGCTGTGCTCAGTCGCTCAGTCATGTCTGACTCTTTGTGACCCCATGGACTATAGCTGCCAGGCTCCTCTGTCCATGGGGATTCTTCAAGCAAGAAAGAATACGGGAGAGGGTTGCCATGCCCTCCTCCAGGGGATCTTCCCATCCCAGGGATAGAACCCAGGTATCCTGCATTGAAGGTGGATTCCTTACCATCTGAGCCACCAGGGAAGCCCAAGAATACTGGAGTGGGCAGCCTATCTCTTCTTTAGGGGATCTTTCCCAACCCAGGAATCAAACCAGGGTCTCCTGCATTGCCGGCGGATTCTTTTCCAGCTGAGCTATTAGGAAAGCCCCACAGCTCACTCTGCAAGACTACAATTGATGAGCCAATTACTGTGGAAGGACCATGAGTTTGTTCACAAGGGCTTGAAGCAGGCTTCCCAAACTGAGAACCTGGAGAGGGACTGTTCTGTGCAGGAAAATAAAGTCTATGAAAGTTGAAGGTAATACAATTTTTGACTGTTGTTGAGTCTATCCCCAGACTTCAGTTTTTCAGTTACAAAATATGTTTGGAAAGTTTAGGGACAAGAAAGAAAGAGCTAACCTGGGGCAACCTGAAGGAAGAGGGATGGAAAAGGAATGTTCTCTGAAACAACAAATGACAGCAGAAAATAATAACCAGGAATGGAAATGATTTGGTCTGAATTTTGTCCCCCTCAAAATTTGTATGTTGAAGCCCGAACCCCCAGTGTGACTGTACTTGGAGATAAGACCTTTAAGGAGGTTAAGTGAGATCATAAAGATAGGGCTCTAATCCAAGAGGATTGATGTCCTTAAAAGGGAAGGAAGAGACAGCGGCATGTGACATACAGATAAAAGACTGTGAGGACGCAGCAAGAAGGCAGCTGTTCAGAAGCCAGGAAGAGAGGCTTCACCAGAAACCAACCCTGCCAGTCATTATCTTGGACTTCTAGCCTCCAGAACTTTGAGAAAATACATCTCTCTTGTTTAAGCCACCCAGTCCTTGGTATTTTGTTATGGCAGCTGAAATAGACTAATACAGAAAAAGACAATTTAATTTTTCTAGGCTTAAAAATGAAGAATTCATGTTTCTGGATAATTCGCTAAGAATAGCACTTTACTGTCAGGTTCAGTTCAGTCGTGTCCAGCTCTTTGTGACCCCATGGACTTCAGCACACCAGGCTTCCCTGTCCATCACCAACTCCTGGAGTTTACTCAAACTCATGTCCATCGAGTTGGTGATGCTATCCAACCATCTTATCCTCTGTCATCCCCTTTCCCTCCTACCTTCAATCTTTCCCAGCATCAGGGTCTTTTCCAATGAGTCAGTTCTTCGCATCAGGTGGCCAAAGTATTGGAGTTTCAGCTTCAGCATCAGTCCTTCCAATGAATATTCAGGACTGATTTCCTTTATGATGGACTGGTTGGATCTCCTTGCAATCCAAGGAACTCTCAAGAGTCTTTTCCAACACCACAGTTCAAAAACATCAACTCTTTGGCACTTAGCTTTCTTTATAGTCCAACTCTCACATCCATACACGACTACTGGAAAAACCTTGGCTTTGACTAGACAGACCTTTGTTGGCAAAGTAATGTCTCTGCTTTTTAATATGCTGTCTAGTTTGGTCATAACTTTTCTTCCAAGGAACAAGTCTTTTAATTTCATGGCTGCAGTCACCACATTGTCAGGTGATGGTAAGTAAATGAGGTAATGGATTTCAAACCTTTTTATGTAGAAGTAGAAATAAATAAAATATTGGAGCAAGTGAGGTTTCTCACAATATTTAGCAAAGAAAATTTTTCTGTTTTTTTATAGTTTTCTCTGATCTTATACACAGATCAATCTTTTCACAATGTTTTTAATAGAGCCCTATAAATAGCATGCAGTAAATTGGTAATCCACAGATCTCAGGTCCAGTTAAGCCTATGACAGAATTGGAGAACTCATGGATGAAGGTATAGATTATCTTTTTTGGCCTTGGTTTCCTCATTTTTAAGTGAGTTGGATTAGATTAACATTACTAACAAGTGATTGAATTTTATTTCAGCTTGACCACAACAGAGAACTGTAACGCAGTATATTTGAGGAAGGATGGGCCAAGCAAAATTGAATGCAATTATCAGTTACAGTACTTCTTGGAGCACTTAAATGCTAATGTGTTTTACAAACCTCTAAGAAGATACAGGATGCCGTATTCCTCAGCATCTTTTCTCAAACAACACTGGAAAATGCTCACTAGGATCCACTCTGGGTCTCAAAATCATAATATCCTTTGACCATGATTGTTGTTTAGTTGCTCAGTTGTGTCTGACTCTTTTGTGACCCCATGGACTGTAACCCGCCAGGCTCCTCTGATCATAGAATTTCCCAGGTAAGAGTACTGGAGTGGGTTGCTGTTTCCTTCTCCAGGGGATCTTCCCAACTCAGGCATCAGATCCATGTCTCTGGCATTCTCAGGCAGATTCTTTACCCCCTGAGCCACCAGGGAAGCCCTTGACCATGATTAAGGTCACATACAAAGCCTCCTCGTGGTTCTTTGGCTGCTCACCCTCTAAGAAAGAGAAATCATGAAGAATCTTCTAAGATGTTGACACCCCAAACAATATGTTTTAAGAAAATGCAATTATGCTGTACACCCCAGAGAATATGTGATTTAAGGAACAGTTGGTAAAGGATTTACAATGTAGCTCTTAACGCCAGAGACCATTCTTCCCATTATCAAGAGACTTTTCTGTTAGCTGAGAGAACCATCCTTATTTCAGTTTATTAATCTTAACATTTCCTCTTTATAAATATATAATGTGCTATTTGTTTTGATGTTGTTCTTTGCATAGAATACTGTATTCATATAAACAATGAAATGGACTCCAAAATTATTTGGAAGGAGATGCAGGAAAGAATGGGCAAGCGACTATAAATAGGAGTTTATCAGGATTATCTAAGAGACAACTGAAGCACAGTCAGAACTGCCAAGCCTAGTGAACAATGTACTTTTGGAGGAAGTATTATTGACTGGCATTTTGGTTCTCATCATGGAGGTATAATACAAAACAGACAAGTCCTTCCATAGGATTGATGCTGAACTGTATGCTATAGCTCACTTAATTTAATCTACATTAAACGGTGCACAATTTACTAGGTTTCCTTATCATCTCTTTTCTTAGCCTTAGTAGAAACCACTTCAGATGGACTCATTGACCGTTGATCATAAATCAGCCTTTTATTGGTGAAGAGGTGAGGTGGGTTAACAATGGATTTACTTGTAAATTGAGAAGAGATAAATCTTTGCTCCCTCAAGGGTAACAGTGTATTTATGGGTTGGAAGGCAGCACCAGTTTTCAAAAAGCACTTTATTGGAAGGTAAAGTCTTCAAGGCCTTGGGTGTTTACGATCTCTGAAGCTTGTGTATCTGCAGAATTGTTGTAAAATACACTAATAAAACAAAATAGGATGTTGCTTTATATTTGCCTGAATTTCCACTTGAAGTACTTGTACAGGTAGAATAGAGGCTCCATAAAATAAACTCATAAGCTGAAATTTAAGTCTTTGGGGAAATCTGCCACTTTTATTTACAGGTCTGTAAGCCTAGCAGATAAAAATAACTAAGAGAAAATATTACAAATATACTTCATATCACTTTGCTGTCAAGGTTCGTGGACAGTCTGTAAGCATTTCCATCCCATAAACCTGTCTGGCAATCATTGTTGACTTGAATATGTGA
Source organism: Bison bison bison (assembly GCF_000754665.1). Classification (NCBI taxonomy): domain Eukaryota; kingdom Metazoa; phylum Chordata; class Mammalia; order Artiodactyla; family Bovidae; genus Bison; species Bison bison. The sequence continues at coordinate 1,795,032 of NW_011494792.1, read as the reverse complement.
AATTAACCTCCTCATCAGCAATAATCTAAATCTACTTAGAAAAAAAGAGAAATATGGGTAGGCTGAGTCTTGAGCTCGTTTATGACTGTATTATGACACACTGAAATGTTCTTCTTGACTACAAAATGACAAAATAATTATTTTAGAAATTTAATATATAGAAATATAGAAAGCAATATAGAAAGCAAATAAACTTGGCATATGAAATAATGATAGAGATTTCAGAGCAATATTAGAGTCCAAATTACATTTCAAAAAAAAGAAACATGGAGAGTTTTTCTAACAAAAATCAAATACTTTAAACTCTTTTTAAATTTTTTTAAAAATTTTATTTTATTTTTAAACTTTACAATATTGTATTGGTTTTGCCAAATATCGAAATGAATCCGCCACAGGTATACATGTGTTCCCCATCCTGAACCCTTCTCCCTCCTCCCTCCCCATACCATCCCTCTGGGTCGTCCCATAAACTTTTTGAAAGAACAGGCTAAGTGAGCTTTTGGATATTCTGGTCTATTTACATTCCATCCAACTTAGCTTTTTGGATATCCTAAGGTATTTCTATTCTGTCATAGGACATACAAACAAAACACATTTGGTAGAATCTCAAGAATTTGAATATGAACTGATCACTAAATATGTAATATGTTCTGCTCAGATACACCACGCTGAGTCATTCATTCACATACTAATGGGATGGTTGTATTATTAGGTGGAAGATTGACAACGTGCTCCATGCTGGCAACTCTCTAGAGTGTCTACCTGACATGTCTGACTTAAATCATTTAGAGCTGACTTCCTGATCTGCATACTGTCTTGGACACCTACTCCACCCACAGCCTTCCCACCTCAGCTGATTCCAGTTTCATCTTTCTAGTTGCTCAGGCCAAATATCTTGGCTTTTTTCCCCTCACACACATATTGATGGGTCATGAAATCCGGTTTCATTTTTAAAACAGCATCCTAATGTGCTATACCTCCTTGATTCAGCCTCCATCCTCTCTGACCTTACCTAGCATGGCTTTCTTTTTGGACTCCTCGCCCTCCTCCTTTACCCACAGATATAGTAACCCTTTCAACACAATAGACAGACTGATCTTTATAAATCTCAAGTCAGTTCATGTGTCACCTCTGTTTAAATTTCCCTAGTGACTCCCCATCATACTCAGAAGAAGCAGCTAATGAACTGTCACCTCTCTATCCCTCCATCCTTGTCATCTTCTACTCCTTCCTGGTCCCTCTGATCCAGTTACCTTGGTGTTCTTGTTCTATCTCACATACTCTCTGGCATTTTGCACTAGCTGTTCCCTTTTTCCTCAAATGTCTAAATGTTTCAACCCCTCAATCTTTGCTCAGCTGTTACCTTCTTAATGTGGTCCATGCTGATAATCAAATTTTAATTACTGTATAACTGTTTATCGTCATGTCAGATCTCCCATTCATCGCTCTTTATTTCTTTGCAAAATAATTACCACTTTTGAACATACTATCCTATTTATTATTTACTTATTATGCTTACTGCTCATTAGGTTTTTCTTCTTATTAGAACATAAGCCTCTTGAAGGCTCAGTTTTTCTGTTTGCTTTTTCCCTGCAGTTTGGAAGAGCTTCATTTCCTTGTGAGCCTCCTTGTGTGCTTAGTCGCTCAGTCGTGTCTGACTCTGCGACCCTTTGGACTGTAGCCCACCAGGTTCCTCTGTCCATGGGATTTTTCATGCAAGAATACTGGAATGGGTTGCCATTTCCTGCTCCAGGGGATCTTCCCCACCCAGGGATCGAACCAGCATCTCCTGTGTCTTCTGCATTGCAGGCAGATTCTTTACTGGGTGAGCCATTGAGGAAACCCTCACTTACTTGTCCTAGGTGTTTAAAACTGTATTTTGCATATAGTAGCTACTCAACAAATTCTTATTGAATAATAAAATGAATACTGAAAATATCTAAGAGCTATGCTCCAAAGCAATTGATTTTTAAAATTTTAAGCCATTTCCATTGATTTTTTTTTTTTTTTTTGGACTTCTATTTTGCTGTAACCAGGCTCAAACCAAAAAAACAGCAGATACTTCTAGAAGGAAAATCTGAACTTCAGAATTTTGGATTTTTAAGATGTTCACAAACATAGTTTCTCACTAGGCTCATAAAATATTATAAAGGACCAAACATATATATGGTCTAATAAAGACAATAAAATCACCAGAGGTGGACACAGATTCATGTAGTGTACTGATGCTGCCAGCAGAAAATCCACATCTCTTACCCTCTGCTCCTTTTGACAGTTCTCTGCCTCTGGTGAGGTAGTACTCTCAGTGTGGTTGTTCTGATCTGTGTTTCTGGGAGAGTTTTTGTGCAAGTTTGCCCCTCAGTTGAGACTGGTTTCTAATCTACACATGTTCCAAGACCTTGATGACAGCAAATAGCATTGTGCCCCCTTCATCTTTTCAAGCCAGAAGTCTAGCTAACCCTGATTTTGCCTTTTATCCATGTGTACTGCCCCCAGCAAGAAAACATGTAAGAAGTAACAAAGTCCTGTTCAGTTCAGTTCAGTTCAGTTGCTCAGTCGTGTCTGACTCTTTGCGACCCCATGAATCACAGCACGCCAGGCCTCCCTGTTCATCACCAACTTCCGGAGTTTACCCAAACTCATGTCCATTGAGTTGGTGATGCCATCCAACCATCTCATCCTCTGTCGTCCCCTTCTCCTCCTGCCCCCAATCGCTCCCAGCATCAGGGTCTTTTCCAGTGAGTCAACTGTTTGCATAAGGTGGCCAAAGTATTGGAGTTTCAGCTTCAGCATCAGTCCTTAAAGTCCTGTTGAAAGTGAAAGTGAAGTTGCTCAGTTGTGTCCGACTCTTTGCGACCCCATGGACAGTAGCCTGCACCAGGCTCCTCCATCCATAGGATTTTCTAGGCAAGAGTACTGGAGTGGGTTGCCATTTCCTTCTCTACGGAATCTTCCCGACCCAGGGATCAAACCCAGGTCTTCCACATTGTAGATAGACGCTTTACCATCTGAGCCACCAGGGAAGTCCAAAGTCCACCAGGGAAGTCCTGTTAGTGTTTATTAAATTCCTCTTGATTGCATCCACCAATTTCACTCTCTTTGCTATTTCCCTAATTCAGAAAGCAGGCACCTCTCTTAGCTTTCTGGGAAGAATATGTAACTTTTTCTTCCTTCCTGTTGCAATAAAGGGGCCATGTATTTTTCCAACTCAAGGTGACTTTCTCTGTGTACAGTGTGGATCCAACCCTCCCTTCTTTTCAGGTACGTTTTGGTATTATGTTTCTTTTCCTCTCTTTATCCTCTTCTTCTTAACTGATCTTCTCCATTGGTTTGGAAACAGGTGTCAATCCTCCTTTACTACAAACTAAAATAAAGGCAAATAACCACTTTCTCTCTTTTTAAAATTTTTGCCACACCATGTCGCTTGTGGGATTTTAGTTCCCCAAGCAAGGATTGAACTTGGGGCTTTGGCAATGAAAGCATAGAGTCCTATCCACTGGTCCACCAGGGAATTCCCATAATCACACTTTCCTAAATGACATCCTCTTCCATTCACTGCCGTATCTCCTTTCTGCAAAAAAGTTGCCATGGACCATCTCTATCTTCATTTGATCACTTCTTGCTCTTTTCTCAACCATCTCCAATCTGATTTCTACCCTCATTACCTCTCTGAAGCAGCTTCTGCTATATCATCACACAATTTTTATGTCAAAAATCAAACAGATATTCTCAATTTTTTTAACTTACTTGATTTCTCTTCTTTAAAATTTTATCAAATATTGAAGAAATAGAAATATGTATTAATATGTATGAAAGATATTTAATAGCAATATACCAAACACAGAATTTGACAAATACAATTCTATGATGTTTGAAGTCCCCATCACTTCTCTCCTCAAATGCATTTATCAAAAAAAAAAAAAAATTAAAGCATATAAACAGCTTAATTCCATTTGACAATTTTAAGAAATTCCTTATTTCTGGCGACTATCATTTCTATTAAGTGATCTTACAGTGTGCTTGTTGTTGTTGTCCACTTGCTGAGTCCTGTCCGACTCTTGGCAATCCCATGGACTGTACCACACCGAGCTCCTCCGTCCTACATAAGTCCAACTCTTACATCTGTACATGACTACTGGGAAAACCATAAATTTGACTATACAGACTTCTGTTGGCAAAGTGATATCTCTGCTTTTAAATATGCTATCTAGGTTTGTCATAGCTTTCCTTCCAAGGGGCAAGTGTCTTAATTTCATGGCTGCACTCACCATCTACAGTGATTTTGGAGCCCAAGACACTGAGATCTGCTTCCAGTTTTTCTCATGTATTTGACTTGAAGTGATAGGACTGGATGCCATGATCTTAGTTTTTGAATGTTGAGTTTCAAGCCAGCTTTTTCAATCTCCTCTTTCACCTGCCTCTTGAGAAACCTGTATGCAAGTCAGGAAGCAACAGTTAGAACTGGACATGGAACAACAGACTGGTTCCAAATAGGAAAAGGAGTACGTCAAGGCTGTATATTGTCACCCTGCTTATTTAACTTATATGCAGAATACATCATGAGAAACGCTGGGCTGGAGGAAGCACAAGCTGGAATCAAGATTGCCAGGAGAAATATCAATAACCTCAGATATGCAGATGACACCACCCTTAAGGCAGAAAGTGAAGAACTAAAGAGCCTCTTGATGAAAGTGAAAGAGGAGAATGAAAAAGTTGGCTTAAAGCTTAACATTCAGAAAACTAAGATCATGGTATCTGGCCCCATCACTTCATGGCAAATAGATGGGGAAACAGTGGCTGACTTTATTTTTGGGGGCTCCAAAATCACTGCAGATGGTGATTGCAGCCATGAAATTAAAAGACGCTTACTCCTTGGAAGGAAAGTTATGACCAACCTAGACAGCATATCAAAAAGCAGAGACATTACTTTGTCCACAAAGGTCCATCTAAACAAGGCTATGGTTTTTCCAGTAGTCATGTATGGATGTGAGAGTTGGACTATAAAGAAAGCTGAGCATCGAAGAATTGATGCTTTTGAACTGTGGTGTTGGAGAAGAGTCTTGAGACTCTTGGACTGTAGGAGGTACAACCAGTCCATCCTAAAGGATATTGGTCCTGGGTGTTCATTGGAAGGACTGATGTTGAAGCTGAAACTCCAATATTTTGGCCACCTGATGCAAAGAGCTGACTCCTTTGAAAAAACCCTGATGTTGGGAAAGATTGAAGGCAGGAGAAGGGGACGGCAGAGGATGAGATGATTAGGTGGCTTCACTGACTCAATGGACATGAGTTTGGGTAAACTCCAGGAGTTGGTGATGGACAGGGAGGCCTGGCGTGCTGCGGTTCATGGGGTCGCAAAAAGTCGGACATGACTGAGTGACTGAACTCACTCTTTCACCTTCATCAAGAGGCTCTTTAGTTCCTCTTCACTTTCTGCCTTTAGAGTGATATCATCTACATAAATGAGGTTGTTACTTCTGACAATCTTGATTCCAGCTTGTGCTTTATCTAGCTTTGCATTTCTCATGATACACTCTACATTGAAGTTAAATAAGCAGGGAAGTTAAATAAGAAGTTAAAAACAATAGCCTTGTTACATTCCTTTCCCAATTTGGAGCCAGTCCGTTGTTCCATGTCTGGTTCTAGCTGTTTCTTCTTGATCTGCATACAGGTTTCTCAGGAGACAGATAAGGTGGTCTGGTATTCCCATGTCTTTAAGAATTTTCCACAGTTTATTGCAATCCACACAGAGCCTTTAGCATAATCAATGAAGGAGAAGTAGATGTTTTTCTGAAATTCCCTTGCTTTCTCTATGATCCGGCAGGTGTCGGCAACTGGATCTCTGGTTCCTCTGCCTTTTCTAAACCCAGTTTGCACACACTGCAACACTCCCACAGTGTTCTTGTGGAAGTGTTCTTGTTTTAAGCTAACTGTTTCAAAAATATATTTATGCTACTTTTTTTTGAATTTGAACTTAATAATACTTAGTGTTGCAGAAGCCTCAAAATATATGTTTTTATTGACTGTTATTAAGTGACCAGTATTTCAAAATAAATCTATTGAGTTAACTTGCTTGAGCTGAGCTGAATGAACCTGTCTTCAAACTTGATGACAAATAAGAAGCTTCTCAATAAATAAATGAGGTGCTGCTCTCAGGAAGACAATTACAATCCCTCCTGTTTTAAAATACAGTTTTCTCTGATGAGACTAACATTCTAGCCTAATTTCATTTCAAAACTATTAACATTCTCTTCCTTCTGTATGTTGCCAAACATCTGGGATGAAACCGGGAAGGAGGAGGGGAATTCATTCATATTTTCCTCCTCGATTCCAGAAAGAAGATTAACACTTTAAACATAAAATTGCCAAATAAAATTGACAACATTCAACCATGTATTTGGCAAGGTTTGCAGACATTGCTGCCATGGAAATAAATAGCAAGACAATGCAGGAAAAATACATGTAATTGCCTGTATTAATCAGCTTTTCCCAGGTTATTCTAAAGTTTAAAAAAAAAGTTATTTCCATGGTAACAAATACCCTGTAAAATTCAATACCTTACAACAACCATAATTTATTTCTTGACTGCAATATGTATTCATCATGGGTAGGCTGAAGTTCTATTTCAAAATTCTTCATTCTAAATCCATAGAGCTCAGCCCCTATTGGGTTATTTTGGCCTTGTGGAAAAAGAAAAGAAAAAAGAAGAAACTACACAATTTCTCTTAAGACTTTTGGTGGAAAGTGATATATTTCAGGTTCATTCACATTTCACTGGGCAAAGCTTGTCTAACTTCCATGTCTCAGGGAGGAATAATTCTCTCACAAGAAGAGGAAGCGTGTGATGGTGAACAGTAATAAAATTTGATACACATCATGCGATGTAGAAGATTATGATTATTACTTCATGTTCACAAAGAATTTTAAAGTCAATTTTTTCCCTAGAGGCTGAATCAAAAAAGTGGTTTCAACTAGTGGTATTGCTGGTAATATTTAGCTCATTATTAGTAAGCAATGATTGTTGTCTCCATGCTGGGCACAGTGCCAGTGCATTCCATTCAGAACTAGTATTAGTTCTGATAAAATGACACCTCTATTTTTCAGTGAGGACACTGAGACTTCAAGACTTAATGTCTAGGTCAGTTGTATAAGGAAATACAGAAAATAAACGGTAGCCTCTGAGATTATACCCAGGCAGCCTGTTTTTATTAATCCATCTGTACCTTAGCAGGTCATAAAACCAAAAAAATAAAATAATTGAACAAGTTGATTTCTAAGTTATCCTTGGTTTTGAAAATCTAAATCACTGTTGCACTCATAATATATGGTGGATTTGTTGGTTTCCTTACTAAGTCATGTCCGATTCTTGGGACTCCAAGCACTATAGCCAATTCCTTCTCCATTCATAATATATACTGGTTTTTTTGTTTGTTTTTGTTTTTTTTTAATTTAATTTAATTTTTTAACTTTACAATATTATATTGGTTTTGCCATATATCAAAATGAATCCGCCACAGCTATACATGTGTTCCCCATCCTGAACCTTCCTCCCTCCTCCCTCCCCATACCATCCCTCTGGGTCATCCCAGTGCACCAGCCCCAAGCATCCAGTATCGTGCATCGAACCTGGACTGGTGACTAGTTTTATATATAATATTATACATGTTTCAATGCCATTCTCCCTAATCATCCCACCCTCTCCCTCTCCCACAGAGTCCAGAAGACTGTTCTATATTGGTTTTCAAATGGATGAGTTTAGACTTTATAGGGTAAAAATGTCTTTGACTAATTGTTAAAACATAAGCTATCTCTTCTGAATCTGCTTTGATGCCCAGAAATAAACTCTGTAGGCCCGTGAGAAAACAGCACTGATTCACGAAGTCTTAAGTGTCTTTCATACATTTCACTTCCTAGCACATTTCTAGGGAAAGAAGAGGCACTCAATCAATCTTTATGGAATAGAATGAGAATACGAATTAATAAAAGAATGCCTGATGAAATACATAAATAATTACTCTCTCCTTAGGTCCAAATACACATATAAGTGAAGTAAAAGTGAAGTCGCTCAGTCGTGTTCGACTCTTTGCGATCCCATGGACTGTAGCCTACCCGGCTCCTCTGTCCGTGCATGGAATTTTCCAGGCAAGAGTACTGGAGTGAGTTGCCATTTCCTTCTCCAGGGGGACCTTCCCGACCCAGGGATTGAACCCGGTCTCCCACATTTCAGGCAGACGCTTTTACGATCTGAGCCACCAGGGAAGTCAACGTGCTATATTCAGAACCACAAAACACTATATTGAAGGATTAATAGCTATTAACAGCAATATAGCCATAGTAGTTTTTCTTTATCATTTTCCAGCAAATAACTGAGCACTAACAGGCTCAGAAATAGGTCTGAAAAAGAGAATCTTTCAGAAAAGTTATGCCCTAATAGTTTCAACTATTGGAAAACCAAGAATCAAGTGACAGAAATGTATAAAAGTAAATTAAAGCTTTATCTATGAGGAAATTGGATATAAAACATACATAAAATTTAAAAAATATGGTTTCTTTAACACTTCATATCAATTATATTTTATATAAATTATAAACATTTATATCTAATTTTTATATCTTATGTATCAATATGAATTACATATGTTATATGTATTTTATATGTATAATATATATAACAGGAACAAGCAAATGGAAAATATGGTTAAAGAAATTATATCTATGTACAACAGCATTCAAGGATAACAAATATCTAAGAATCTAGCAACTGTTTTGAAATAAAATACAAATGTGCTTCTACAAATAAAATAATAAAATATATTAAGATATATTCAAAATAATTGGAGAGATAAGTCATATTTAAGAAGAAGATAATATGTTTAATAGTTTGGTCCTTCTGAAAGTCAGTGAAATGCAAATCAAGACCAAAATGCAATGCCATTTTATACCAATCCCTTGGGTAAAAATTAAAAACTGTGACAATACAACTCATACAAAACAGCTGAAAGCTTTTCTGAAAATTGAATAGGTATTTTTCCAAAGAAGACATCAGATGGCCAACAGGCACATGAAAAGATACTCAGTATGTCTCTTCATCAGAGAAATGCTATTCATAACCACAATGAGATATCACTTCACACCTGTCAGAATGGCTATCATCAAAAAGTCTGCAAATAACAAATGTTGGTGAGGATGTGGGGAAGAGGGAACCCTTGCACATGTTGGTGCTAAAGTAAATTGGTGCAACCGCTATGGAAAAAAGTATGGAGGGGCCTCAAAAAAAGTAATAGAACTACCATATGATCCAACAATTCTACTTCTGGGTATATATCCAAAGAAATAAAGTCACTATAAATAAAGAGATATCTACTTCCCCATGTTCACAGCAGCATTATTTACAATAGCTAATACATGGAAACAACTTAAGTGCCCATCAATGGATAAAGAAAATATGGTCTACATATATAATGAAATATTATTTAGCCATTATGTGTCAGTCGTTCAGTCATGTCCAGGTCTTTATGATCCCATGGACTGTAACCCACCAGGCTCCTCTGTCCATGAAATTCTCCAGGCAAGAATACTGGCATGGGTTGCCATTTTTTTCTCTAGGAAATCTTCCCAACCTAGGTATCAAACCTGGTGTCTGCATTGCATGCAGATTCTTTACCATCTGAGCCACCTATATAATCAAATATTCTTCAGCAAGAAGGAAATCTTGCCATTTGTGACAACATGAATTGAGAACATTATGCTAAGTGAAATAAAATAGACAATTAAAGGTAAATATTACATGATCTCAATGTGGTATCTATTAATAAAAAAATCAAACTCATAGAAAAAGAGAACGGATTGGTGGCTGCTAAAAGTTGGGGTGGGGGGGTAATGAGTGAAGGTGGTCAAAAGATACAAATTTCTAGTTATAAACATGTTCTCAGGCTTTAATGCATAGCCTGGTAACTATAGATAGCAAAACTGTATTGTGCATTTGAAAGTTGCTAAGATAGTAGTCAGCCTTAAAGTTATCACAAGAAAAAAACTATAATTATCTGAGGTGATAGACATTAACCAAACTTAGTATGATAATCATTTTATAACTATAGGTATATTAAATCATTATTTTGTACACATTAAAGTTATACGATGTTACATGTCAATTGCATCTAAATAAAACTCAGGGGAAAAAAACATGCAGCTCATTTTATGTCAATTGCATCTCAATAAAGCTGTGAAAAAAAATGAAAGAAAAGATAAATATATATTGGGGAGGATGCTGACTCCAGTAGACAGAGCTGGATGTATACATTGTGAGATGACTTTATGGTTAACTGCACTTTATCATTAAGATTCTAGCTTCTGTGTTAAGTGGTATGTTCATAGGTGTTTTTATATTATTAAAAATAATATAATGATTAGAAAATAGCAGGACAGAATGATTCAGTGATGAGATTATATTTTAAAACAATGGTTGTAATGTTAATCTGATTCTCTACATATGCTCTTAAAAGATAATAATAATTTCCAGAACCTAGTCAAAAGTTGTTAAATCTTCACAGTAGATTACAGCAACAAATTAAGTTTTACATTTCTTGGAGTAGATGATTATTTTGAATTCTACTTCAAATTTTGATCTGGAGGAAAATAATAAAAACTGTACTCAGTTTCTTCAAGCATATGTTTTTAAGTATTTTGGCAGTTATACTCCAGGATATTTTTGTGTTTTTTAATAGTCAAGTCTAGTACAAGGAGAATGCCACATGAAAAATTGCTTTTTAAAATGGGTCACAGGATGATGTAGCTCACCTATGACCTATGCCATTTCTTTGTGCATTCAGGCATGAAACTTAACAATCTCATCTGCAAAGAATGGCTTTTAATGCCCCAACTTTGGAAAAGGTGGAAAGATATTAGCCTTGTATTGCCTTATTTTTTTCTGGTGGTAAAGGGTGGAGTGACATGCGAATGTGAGATATTTTTCTGAGGTTTCTGGCGCGTATCACACCTCTGACCATGATCTCTCCCATGATCTCAACCTGGGGACTTGAGCCAAATATTCCCCCATTGGTTTTTCTCCTCTAATATATGGGCTTGTAGCAGACCTTAAATCATGGTTTGGTAATGTATTTAAAGCTATGACTTTAATAGTCCTGAAATGCTCAGGTTTTGCTAGAAAGATAATGAAATAAACTAATAGCTATGATCTCTTCAAAACAGATGTTGGTGGAGGTCTTTTATTATTACACAAATCCAGGCATAAATTCACATAGAATACAATCTGGAAGATGGCCCTGAAGTTGTAAACCATTCAGCCTTCAATTGTTAGAGAAAAGTTTAAACCATATCGGAAGTCAATGTATGTTGATTACTAAAGTTTATTCTCCAGGAGTAAAATTAATTGCTCATAAGTCAGAAGATCATTGCATAAGCTTTCTGATTTTATTAATCCTTATAATTGGTATTTTTAGTAAAATGAATTGGCAAAATGATTTCCTAACAAGTTTTGAACACATAACTTACTGTTCTTAATTTTGAAAATACTCAAAATCTTGCACAAGAAATCATGAAAATAAAATCGTCATTTTATATCCATCAGTGTTGCCATTTCTTCCCACCATTTTTCAAATAATAAGTGATTTAACCTATGTTTTCCAAACAAACAAAATAAAAATAAACAACCTCAGCAGCTGAGAACAGAGTTCTGAGATGGGGCACAAGAGGTTTTCAGTCCAACGTTGCCTGCTCCTTCCTTGTACCATGTATATCTTGTCTATCAAATGGCCTTCTGCATGGAATGATCATGCCTTGATCATTATAGAAGACACAGGAAAGAATTAGTGGAGCAGACACAGTCTCCTCTTATATAACTGGCCTTGTGCCATACCTGATATTCATCTATATGTCTAATGTTCATCTTATTTTTAATTATTTCACTGGGTTAAGCAAGGAAATGCTTATTTCTAGAGGCAGAATGACTACATATAAAATGAAATTTATAGTTTTTATGTCATTAGTTTTTCTTAATTGCCCATTGGAAAAGTTATACTTCATTGATGGTAAAAGAAAAATCAGTCTTCAACTCTAACCAGCACTGAGCCTTGTCATTTTTGCCACTTTTATTTAATTTACAGATAATAAAACCCAGAGACTTAAGTTATTAGGTAGCTTCGTCATGTGTCTTCTACTACTACAGTTATCATGAAAAACTCTCTAATTGACTAGCTCTTGAATATGAAGTTTGGTATTTATACATCAAAGTGTAATGGAAATATTTACCCAGAGTTTTCTAGCACTTGGCAGAAATTCTTAGTTTAGGAGATCAAGAATTCAGATCTTTTCTCTCTTTGTCAACTTGATATATCTTATTCTTTAACATGATAATTTCTACTTTCCTTAAGAAATAATTTTTAGTGTTGACTGATACAGTGTAAGTGAATATGCATTATTTACAAGTCTAATAACCAACATGTGCTCCACCTACTATCTGGTAGCAAAATACAGTGCCCTAAAGTGATGAAAACTCATCAGGATATTGCACAGAAACTGGTGTCAAAATTCAGTAAGTCTAATAAAAATTCTAGGCTATGGTTTTTCAAGTGGTCATGTATGGATGTGAGAGTTGGACTGTGAAGAAGGCTGACCGCTGAAGAATTGATGCTTTTGAACTGTAGTGTTGGAGAAGACTCTTGAGAGTCCCTTGGACTGCAAGGAGATCCAACCAGTCCATTCTAAAGGAGATCAGCCCTGGGATTTCTTTGGAAGGAATGATGCTAAAGCTGAAACTCCAGTAATTTGGCCACCTCATGCTAAGAGTTGACTCATTGGAAAAGACTCTGATGCTGGGAGGGATTGGGGGCAGGAGGAGAAGGGGATGACAGAGGATAAGGTGACTGGATGGCATCACCGACTCGATGGACGTGAGTTTGAGTGAATTCCGGGAGTTGGTGATGGACAGGGAGGCCTGGCGTGATGCGATTCATGGGGTCACAAAGAGTCAGACACGACTGAGCAACTGAACTGAACTGAACTGAATAAAAATTCACATTGGATTAAATAATAAAGATAGAAATAATATTCAGTAAGAAATTAAACCTTAGTCTTTAAGCTTCTCAGCAAGATTGATAAGTTGCAATGACATGAGTATGGAAGAAGTCACAGAAAACAATGACATTAGTTAGATTCCCTTTCTGCTAGAATTTTAACTTAAATAATCAGTGAAATATTTATGCATGTGTACAAGGATATTCACATGTGTGGAAGTGAGAAATACATTCAAGGGATTAGATCTGATAGATAGAGTGCCTGAGAAACTATGGATGGAGGTTTGTGACATTGTACAGGAGGCAGTAATCAAGACCATCCCCAAGAAAAAGAAATACAAAAAGGCAAAATGGTTGTCTGAGGAGGCCTTACAAACAGGTATGAAAAGAAGAGAAGCAAAAGGCAAAGGAGAAAAAGAAAGATATACCCATCTGAATGCAGAGTTCCAAAGAATAGCAAGGAGTGATAAGAAAACCTTCCTCAGTGATCAGTGCAAAGAAATAGAAGAAAATAATAGAATGGGAAAGACTAGAGATCTCTTCAAGAAAATTAGAGATGCCACGGGAATTTTCTTGCAAAGATGGGCATAATAAAGGACAGAAATGGTATGGACTTAACAGAAGCAGAAGATATTAAGAAGAGGGGGCAAGAATACACAGCAGAACTATACAAAGAAGATCTTCATGACACAGATAATCACAGTGGTGTGATCACTCACCTAAAGTCAGACATCCTGGAGTGCGAAGTCAAGTGGGCCTTAGGAAGCATGACTATGAAGAAAGCTAGTGGAGGTGATGGAATTCCAGTTGAGCTATTTCAAATCCTAAAAGATGATGCTGTGAAAGTGCTACACTCAATATGCCAGCAAATTTGGAAAACTCAGCAGTGGCCACAGGACTGGGAAAGGTCAGGTTTCATTCCAATCCCAAAGAAAGGTAATGCCAAAGCATACTCAAACACCGCACAATTGCACTCATCTCACATGCTAGCAAAGTAATGCTCAAAATTCCCCAAGCCAGGCTTCAACAGGTCATGAACCATGAACTTCCAGATGTTCAAGCTGTATTTAGAAAAGGCAGAGGAACCAGAGATCAAATTGCCAACATCCGCTGGATCATCGAAAAAGCAAGAGAGTTCCAGAAAAACATCTA
>NW_011494792.1:1779839-1780749 GCF_000754665.1 Bison bison bison | reverse complement strand
GAAAAACATCTATTTCTGCTTTGTTGACTATGCCAAAGCCTTTGACTGTGTGGATTACAATAAACTGTGAAAAATTCTTTAATAGATGGGAATACCAGATCAACTGACCTGCCTCCTGAGACATCTGTATGCAGGTCAAGAAGCAACAGTTAGAACTGGACATGGAACAACAGACTAGTTCCAAACTGGGGAAGGAGTACGTCAAGGCTGTATATTATCACCCTGCTTATTTAACTTACATGCAGAGTATATCATAGGAAATGCTGAGATGGGTGAAGCACAAGCTGGAATCAAGATTACCGGGAGAAATATCAACAGCCTCAGATATGCAGATGACGCCACCCTTATGGCAGAAAGTGAAGAAGACCTAAAGAGCATCTTGTTGAAAGTGAAAGAAGAGAGTGAAAAAGTTGGCTTAAAGCTCAACATTCAGAAAACGAAGATCATGGCATCTGGTCCCATCACTTCATGGCAAATAGATAGGGAAACAGTGCAAACAGTGACAGGCCTTATTTTGGGGGGCTCCAAAGTCACTGCAGATGTTGACTGCAGCCATGAAATTAAAAGACACTTTTTCCTTGGAAAGAACATTATGACCAACCTAGACAGCATACTAAAAAGCAGAGACATTACTTTGCCAACAAAGGTCTGTCTAATCAATGCTATTTTTCCAGTGGTCATGTATGGATGTGAGAGTTGGACTATAAAGAAAGCTGAACATCGAAGAATTGATGATTTTGAACTGTGGTTTTGGATAAGACCCTTGAGAGTCTCTTAGACTGCAAGGAGATCCAACCTGTCCATCCTAAAGGAAATCAGTCCTGAATATTCATTGGAAGGACTGATGCTGAAACTGAAACTCCAATACTTTGGCCTCCTGATGCAAAGAACTGACTCATTGGAAAAGACC
>NW_011494792.1:1777930-1779739 GCF_000754665.1 Bison bison bison | reverse complement strand
ACAGCTCCAATACTTTGGCCTCCTCAGGCAAAGAACTGACTCATTGGAAAAGACCCTGATGCTGGGAAAGACTGAGGGCAGGAGGAGAAGGGAATGACAGAGGATGAGATGGTTGGATGGCATCACTGACTCAATAGACATGAGTTTGAGTAAACTCTGGGAGTTGGTGATGGACAGGGAGGCCTGGAGTGCTGCAGTCCATGGGGTCTCAAAGAGTTGGACCTGACTGAGCGACTGAACTGAACTGAACACACATGCATAGATACACATACTATCTCAAAACTCCAAGTATCATCTGCCTAAATTTTTTATCTTTTGTTGGACAAAACACAAATCAACCTTTTTTCAGTTCTGTATTAAATCTTGGGTATTTTTTGTACTTGATAAGCATTCTAGAAAAGGATGACTTAAATATTTATGCATGTCCATAACATTTATTCTCCCATGTATCTAACATAAATCTGATTTTTGAAATCATCCCTTTTGCTACCCTTTTCTTTCCATGATGTTGAATTTTCTCCAGTGAGTAGTTTTAGTCATCCATTCTGCCATTTTTATTATCAGTGAAATTGTTAAGTAAGGTGCTATGGATGACTGGCTCAAAAGTATCAGAAATATTGCTACCATCAGAATGCTTAGCTCTAATTATATTCTGGACAGACCAATATTTAGGTAGGAAAGGCTATATCATATCTTCTATGATACAGGACTTTGAAATATTTACCAAACTATTTAGGTGGGATGGATGAGAAGGAGTTTAATTGAGAAATACCCATAAATAGGTAAATTCTCCTATTTCATTTCTCCTATTTCTGAAGGGCTTACTATTATTAGAATTAAAACAAGGATACACATTTGCAACTTCTTTGGTTCCTTGAGTATTTATACATGGCTGTAGCATTCCTATTGCCCCAGAGGAATTTTGTTTCTTAGTTTCCATTTATTGATAGCAATCTGGGGAAAAGATAATTAGGCAACTTATAATTATTAAGAGAACTAGGTAATTGGCCCCCAAAGTTCAAATATTCTTGGATTGCTGCAGTTTTTTGTGTTTTAAGAAATAACAATCAATGACCCACTTCTGGTATAACCAAGAAATCTACAGGATCTAATCCTGCTGCAGATAAGACCTATGAACTCTGGACAATTTATTAAAGTGAATTATGATGCTAAAAGTGAACAACAGCAGACAGTCTTTCGGAGTAAAATTTTTCAGAAAAAGGGATAACTCTTATGATTTTCTATTTCTAAGGCTTTTTCTCAAAGTTAGCTGCATATAAAGCAACTAAAATTTTGATAGGAAACAGGAACTTTTTGCTTTGAAGAATCAGAGAACAGAATTTAAGGCAACTAACAGCCGTTTAAAAGTGAGAGGGATTCAACAAAGGTGAGAACTAGTGATAGAAATAAACTTTGTGTAAACTGTGTATAAACTTTGCCTAAAATAGACAGCATATTGAAAAGCAGAGACATCACTTTGCCAACAAAGGTCCATCTAGTCAAGGCTATGGTTTTTCCAGTGGTCACGTATGGATGTGAGAGTTGGATTGTGAAGAAAGCTGAGTGCCGAGGAATTGATGCTTTTGAACTGTGGTGTTGGAGAAGACTCTTGAGAGTCCCTTGGACTGCAAGGAGATCCAACCAGTCCATTCTGAAGGAGATCAGCCCTGGGTGTTCTTTGGAAGGACTGATGCTAAAGCTGAAACTCCAGTACTTTGGCCACCTCATGCGAAGAGTTGACTCATTGGAAAAGACTCTGATGCTGGGAGAGATTGAGGGCAGGAGGAGAAGGGGACGACAGAGGATGAG